>NC_041383.1:304543096-304640513 GCF_002162155.2 Triticum dicoccoides | reverse complement strand
GGGTACGGCGACGATGACAGCGAGCTCCGCTCGGTGGTGTGCGCGAGAGGGGAGCAGAGGAGGGGATGGGGTCCAGGGGGAGAGAGGAGAGGTGCAGGGGGCGAGGGGGAGTGCGTGGCACTCACAGGCGCGTCGGGGCGGCGGTGGGAAGCAGGAGGTGGCCGGGGCGCGTGGCCGCGCGCGCCGGGCGCGTGCCCGTCCTCCTGGCAGGGAGGAAGACGACAGGGGAGGAGACGTGGGCTGGGCGACCAGTGTTGGGCCGCCAGATGGTTTGGGCCGGGTGGGCTGACAGGTAACTTCCTTCTCTCTCTCTGTCTTTTATTTTAATTACTGTTTTCTATTTTTCTGTAAATGTGAGGCTTTATTAAAAATACTTAGGCATCTCTAAAAATCCCGAAAATAATCAGGGGCTCTGTTTAGATTATTTCCAACAGCCCACACTTATTTTTAGAATTATTTGGGCATTTAAGATATTTACTAGCATTTAAATGCCCAAAAGCAAAGTACATATGATTTTATTCAGTGACCAAATATGTCATGGAAAAAATGTGCAACCCTCTGATTATGGTTTCAAGCATTTTCCAGAAATGATGAACATTTTTGGAAGCCATTTGGATCACTGAAAATATTTTTGGGTTGAACCTATTTGAATTCCATTTGGTACTAGGGTTTAGGCAATCCCCATTTCAAATTTCATAAAATTTAAACATGTTGCATGGATGCTAAAGCAAAAACAAACAAGGGCTGATCTGGGGCTGTGACAGCTCACCCCCACTAAACAAAAATCTCGTCCCGAGATTCAAGCGTAGGGTAAGGTGAAGGGGAAACGCAAACTAGTACAATCTTCATGATCCAGGGTGCACTTCAAATGAACGTTGATTTGAACACCATCATTGTCTTGAGGTCTTGCTCTGAGAAATCCTGTCAACATGACATGGAGGGAAGAAGACTCTAGAAGGGTCGATCTCCTCGAGGATCGAACAACTCAGGATTAACTCACGGGATGAGACATAGAACCATCTCTCGAGCTGAGAGACGAAGCATACCTCTAGAGGGATGGAGTGGAGCAGGTGACGAGGTTCACTAGGTAGACAACAATTCCAGACTTAAGAATGTGGCGATCGGTTGTCAACGTAGCGAGGAGTTGAATTGCCATGATACCACGACGAAACATCCTGGAGAAGGGTGATTCGTAGATTATTATCTTAAGTGGCAAAAAGAATTACCTTTGATTCAGAGATCATTGAAACTCTTTAAACCAACCTAAGGCAATTCTCGAGCGATCATTTGGAGGGGGTCGGTAGAATGGCATACTCGGACTTGGATGATGTGGATTACCTTGTTGAAGACAACGCAATGGATGAATTTGCTTATCACCGGAAATGGAAGGGACCCATGGTTGAATGGCACATTGGTGGTGCAAGCTGGGAACAAAATGCAAATGCTGGGAACGATTCTGGTAACTGGGGAAGAACCCAACAATAGGGAGTGAATTCACTGTCTGAAAAGGTCGTAGCATTGCCGAGGAAACTGAGAGGAATCCCAGTTTGTGTCGATGATAACTCGTAGCGCTTGTGCGTGCTCTCAAGAACATGAGCATTTCCATAATCATCAAGGTTTTACCAACATCCGTGTCAAGGGTCCGGCAACACAACTTGCTACCATGATGAATGATGATGGAGGATGCAAATGCAAAGAAAGATAACACCTTCTCAGATTTCATCTTAGCGAGGCCAAGGAAACAAAATTTGGATGATCGACCGAGAGACATTTAGCACTCCGCTTCTAATGTTCTCCTTGATGTGCTAGTGTAACCCATTCATAGAAATGGTCTGGTATCTAGGACATCAAGTAAAAGGTCGGACTTCGGGATCTCAAAATCCATAGGGGCAACTAGGGAGTAAATCCTACGAAATCCCTATGGGGAGGTGGCCAACTTCCTCAATCAAGATATTATAATAACAGGTCTTCCGGCTGGGTGTGTTGGCCACGACATCCACTTTACCGGTTATCGAGGGACCAATATTATAGTTCTTGGAGAATGTTCCAACCATCATATCTTCCTGAGATTCAGATCTGGTTGGTGTCAGGATATTCCAGACTCATCGAGTCTAGGAAGAAAAACGAAAGTTTGCAACACAAATCGACGAGATGACGTTGCGAGATTCTCGGGGAATGAACTACGATAGTAAGCTCCAAAACGTGAGCTGGTTCTGCTACAAACATGTGAACACGTTGTCCCAGACAAGCATGACCACGTGGTAGTCTTACAATAAAACACTACCGAGTTCTGGTTGGGAACCATCACCGTGGATAACGAAGTCCTTGCATAAGTCATATGATTAGCCCTTATGAAGGAACTTCTTCTCCTTGAACAAATCAATCAGTGGCTTGGTGTGCTCGGGACACATATGGAATGAAGGTTGCAAGTCTCCAGACCACAGAATACTTCGCACGTATGCATGACTGATTTGGGATGATTCCAAAGGAACAACATTGACTTTCTCGAATCCACGGCGGCAACTTGCATCAAATGCACATGAACTAGAGGAAGTCACTTCTTACATCCGAACATATGCTTCATGAGCTAGCATGAACAAATGCTTTCAAAAGTTTCCAACACTAGCTTAATGTTCAACAAAATCATGGAGGAGATAAGGATGTTGTCAATGGGCTCAACAACAATTCATCTGGGTTTCCCTTTAAAAGGAATTCCATAGTTAAGTGAACACGGTGATAGCATTGGTCAGACCCGAAAGATATAATGGTGTATGCTCGAGGGATCAACCACGAGTAAGACAACATTACGAATATCGTGGGTTCTGGTTTGACTTGACGATGGCCCACACTCAAATCAAAGGATTGATAAGACAATAGGTCCAGCAACTGATCACAGGGACCAATCGATGAAGATATCATCTTTCTTCAACACACAACACAAGATTATCCCTTTGGAACGAACTAAGTCAGGCAAGCTTTTATCCTCCAACTCTCCAAGTTGTTGTCTAGCTTAACCAACTAGCTTAGGGATATCTAACACCGATTCTTGGAGAGAAGGTGGTTCACAAGAAACCAACTTGATCTCGAGCTCAACATAACGGTCAGGTGACGACCTGGTGATACTTCCGAGAAGATATTCAGAAAATCATGAACCACCGGTATGTTACTAAGCTCGAGAACAATCTCGCTTTTGAGGGCAAGACAATATGATCAAATGAGTGAGGACTTGACAAGATCCTAACTCATCAATCGAAGGGTGCACCGAAATAAGGACTAGGTAGCACGATCAGTCTTAGAAGGATGATTCAAAAACCAACACGCTAAGAATGAAATTATTATCCTTTAGCTACCAAGCAACGAGGTTGCTAGGAGTATTGATTTCACACACCATGATTCACTTGTCGGCACTCCGGCTGCAACAACACGGAACCGAGGAATGAAAAAGGATGGCGAGAAGTATCACTATGTCAAGAATTCACAAGAGCTGGTGCAATCCTCATGAAAATCCTGACATAAAGACGGTAATACTTCAGGGTAGAACAGAATCAAAAGCTGGGCTGGCATTTTGATCTGCGGAGCACAATTGCTTTAACCCAATCCTAGATATGGATGAGGTACTGGAGTTTGTTTCTCCAAGTCATTCAGGACAGAATGGCTTGGCGGACCACAAGAGTAATAAGCATTGATAACACGAATGCACAATTACTCCTGACTATCAATTGATAGACGAGGGTCAGAAGACAACTAAAGAGGGACAACTCAAAGGAACATACAATTTTCTGAGTTGTGGATGCATGGTTTAGCATGTCGAACGAATTCCACATATTTCTTCCGGACAACCCATGCAGAAAGGTAGAACTGGCAGAGTCACAATGTAGAATCGAGAACCCATCGAGAGCACTCTGATTGTGATCTTTCGATCAGCGAGGAACATCTGCCATAAGCGGTTCATAGTATTTGGAAGAAAGGAATACCACGAACATCGAGGACTAATGCAAAGGTTACTAATAACCTAAAGGAACGAGCAACACTATCAACATGATTTAAGTAGAGTGAATCTCGGGTTTAAGAACCCAGGAATAGAATACCTACTAACTAAATGGCATCACAGGATGCTTTCGAGAATGATGGCCAGAATCATCACACTAGGACACAAATCATGGCTAGACCACTAGATGATCCCCTGAGACACCTAGGGTCATAATAATAACTCCAACATAAAGGTTGAGGCATTAGAGTACCTCAGCTCAACAATTTGTGTGATTAACCTGGCCTAACAGACATTGAAACCGGAGAAAAAGGATTTTGCAAATGCATCAGACTCTTTAGAAACCTGGGATGACTCGGACAGCATAACGGCTGTAAATGCTCGGAAAAGATTTGAGACATTCACAAAAATGGTGGCATAACCACTTAGAAGCACAATATCAAGGTTCCGAGATCAACAATTATCATACGGAAGTAGTAGGAACTGAACTGAGACTTAAATCCAACAATCTTATAAGTACACTGATTAGTAACACGTGATCCTGATAGAAAGAAGAGATAGCCTAGTTTCTTAACCCCGTAGGAAAGATAAGATGACTTAGATCAGAAGGGCATGAGGTATAAGGAGTAAAAAGAGCCTTACGTTCCATCCCACAATCAATTCCCTTATATAACTAAAGAATTTCTAGACTCAACTTCGACCAGTTTGGCTTGGTAACCTACAGGCAGTCAAGCTCTGATACCAACGCTGTCAGGACCCCGACTCAATGCCACATAGGTCTAGCATGTAACACCTCATATCACTTTGCGGCCTCACGCACGGTATTCCCACGGGTGTCGCCTTACCTTTGCCCGGGACCGTTTGCGCCTTTTGGCACACGTATATGACAGTGTCGCTAGCACCCATATGATAAGGAGCCCGGGCTGACATGGCTAGTCGTAAATCCAAAGTGGCACAGACTTACAGGGACAGGCATCCATGACGCAGCATCGAACGTGTCGGTCATCAGCGAGTGAATCCAGGCTGTAGCACTGGGCTAGCAGGACTCCGGTGAACCGGGCTGTAGCGGGCTAACAGGACTCCGGTATTCATCGCGTGACATTTCCCCGAAGGGACAGACACAGGAACGAAGAATGACACATGCCGGCCAGCCTAAGTGTCCCGGAGCAGTAGCAAGTTACCATGGCTCGGTGGAAACACTAGGAGAAATTTCCCGGTAAGAGAGGCTACCAAGGATAAACAACTAGGTTGTCAGATCCCACACATACCAAGCATTTCAATAACATACACACAATATGCTCGATATGTGCAAATACAACATGGCATCACAACATGACTCTACAACTCAAGTATTTTAATCAATAGGCTCCGAGGAGCGAGATATTACAAACATGGGTCTCATGACCCAACACTCAGAGCATACAAGTCAAAGCACAAGCGGAAGCTATCATGTCTGGGTACAGACATCTATAAATGAAAAAGGCTGAGAAGCCTGACTATCTACCAGATCCTGCCGAGGGCACAAGATCGTAGCTGAGGTAACAAGCTAAACGTCGAAGTCCACGCGGAACTACTAGTGAGACCGAAGTCTCTCTGCAAAAACATAAAATAGGCAAACGTGAGTACAAATGTACCCAGCAAGACTTACATCAGAACTATCTACATATGCATCATTATCAACAAAGGGATGGTGGGGTCTAACTGCAGCAAGCCAGCTTTGACTCGGTGGCTATCCTGAACAACGACTGCAAGTAACTCTTTTGAGGTGGCGCACACGAGTCCACATATTCACCATATCAATACACCACTATGGAACCGCTCCCGTCTCCCTACGAGAACGCCATCCATAGCACTCACGCTTATCTTGCGTATTTTAGAATATCCACTTTCAATTGTCTATGAACTGATATAAGCAACCCAGAAGTCCTTTTCCGCGGACACGGCTATTCGAATAGATGATGTTAACCCTGCAGGGGTGTACTTCTTCACACACGCTCTCACCACTTACCGGCGTTTACACGACATGTACTTGGCAACCTTCAAGCGGAAGCCCAACGTGGGTGTCGGCCACGGCCTGCCTAAACACTCAAGTCTCTAGTCCAGGTTTATCGCCTATTCGGGTTCCATCCATGAGGAGATCCGGCCGGAGTTTCGCTCACAGCCCCAAACGATGTGAACAGGGTTCCGTGACACCAAACGGGCGCCCGGTTTACCCGGCCATGTGCCTACCGCATCACAGCCCACCCCTACGGTCAGCGCTGCGCACGGCCTCCAGCATACTACAAACACCAGAAACTACTTGCAACTCCTGGACAGAGGACAAGGGTGATCAAGAAGCCGAGAGGGTCCATTGGTTTCGGGCCCAATGCGTGGTAGTAGCTGAATCATGGATCACAAACACAGAACTCAGTTCCTGAGGACGGCTGCAATGAGACAACCCACCATGTACTCCTACATGGCCTCTCACCGCTACCTTTACCAAATCGTGTTCACACACTTAGCTCACACACAGTAGGACATGTTCACACACCTCTGATTCATCCCGGATGAATCAGACCTGACTCAACTCTAAGCAGTAGCAGGCGTGACAAACAAGCATGAATGAGTAGGCACAACAGGGCTCAAACAACTCCTACTCATGCTAGTGGGTATCATCTATTTACTGTGGCAATGACAGGTCATGCAAAGGGTAAAGGGGTTCAGCTACCGCAGCAAGTAACAAATATGTTGTTGTTGTCCTAATGCAGTAAAGAGAGCAGGAGCGAGAGAGTGGGATTTTATCGGAATGAACAAGGGGGTTTTGCTTGCCTGGCACTTCTGAAGATAACATTGAGTCTTCATTAGTGTCAACGATCACATCATCGGTATCACGTCTATCGAGAGGGGACAAATACCGGCAACACAGAAGGGAACACAATCAATGCAATGCACAATATGATGCATGATCATGACATGGCAAAATGAATGTGTTTTGGGCTAATGCATCTAAAACCAGATTAAATGAAGTTGGTTTGAATACAAGATTCAAATTCAAACTCCATATGGGATTATTCAAATGCCATTTAATTGATTTGTGCTATACAGCAGCTATAAGTTGTTCTAACATGCATGAAAATGGTACAGATGGATTCCTTGAATTTTTCTTATAATTTTTCATATATAAATTATTTAATTTGAAGTTACGGTTGAATTTCTATGAATTTTAGAAGTTTATACAATTTTTTGGAATTTTCTGAATTATTTTAAATCCAGAAAATGGTTAACTGCATCAGCATTGCGTCACTATGACATCAGCAGGTCAACAGACGCTGCTGCTGGTCAAACCTGACGTGTGGGGTCCACACGTCAGTGACACAGGTTAGTTAACCGGGTTGATTAGGGTTAAACTAATACTAATGAAAATGTCAGCAGGGCTGGACCCACATGTGAGTGGCTTAAATAATTAACTAATTTAATTAGTGTTAACTAATCTAACACCTAAACTAATTAACAGGGGCTGGCCCCACCTGTCATCGACCCAGGGGGGGTTCCGCCGTGGTCAAGTGGGTCAACCCACCGGCGGCTTGACGCCGGCGAGGCCAGCCGCGGTGGCGAGCCTCGGGTTTTGCCCACAGGGCTCGGTTTGGCGTGCGGAGCACAGCTTCGGGATGCGGACGCTCGTCCGCATCCAACTGTGGTGGTGGCGCGGCCGGGGAGTGGCCGGAGTGGTGCCGGCGACGAGCTCGGCGGCGGCCGAAGCTCGGGTGCAAGTGGGGATGGGGCTGCGGTGCGCAAACGAGCGCGGCGAGGTGCCACGGAGGCTCTACGCGATGCGGGGAGCACGTTGGGCGCATGATCGGGACCAAATGGTCACCGGAGCTACGCCGACGTTGAGCTCAGGCGGCGGCGCGTTTCGGCCATAAAGGGGGCGACGGCTACGGCGATCAAATGAAGCGGGGAAGAGGGGGAAAGGGTGGAGGAGCTCACAGCGATCCCGAAGAGGGGCTCGGCTTGCTCGGGAACGGCCGGAGTTCCACGAATTTGGGCGACGGCGACCGGCGGGTCCGAGGTAGGAGATGAGCCCGGAGAGGATGTTCGGGGCTTCTGGAGGGGCGTGGCTCGGTGGAGGAGGAGGAGGGGGTCAAGGCGGAGCCTTTGGGCGCATCGGCGGGGCTAGGGGTGGCCGGTGGCCACGGGTACGGCGACGATGACAGCGAGCTCCGCTCGGTGGTGTGCGCGAGAGGGGAGCAGAGGAGGGGATGGGGTCCAGGGGAGAGAGGAGAGGTGCAGGGGGCGAGGGGGAGTGCGTGGCACTCGCAGGCGCGTCGGGGCGGCGGTGGGAAGCAGGAGGTGGCCGGGGCGCGTGGCCGCGCGCGCCGGGCGCGTGCCCGTCCTCCTGGCAGGGAGGAAGACGACAGGGGAGGAGAGGTGGGCTGGGCGACCAGTGTTGGGCCGCCAGATGGTTTGGGCCGGGTGGGCTGACAGGTAACTTCCTTCTCTCTCTCTGTCTTTTATTTTAATTACTGTTTTCTATTTTTCTGTAACTGTGAGGCTTTATTAAAAATACTTAGGCATCTCTAAAAATCCAGAAAATAATCAGGGGCTCTGTTTAGATTATTTCCAACAGCCCACACTTATTTTTAGAATTATTTGGGCATTTAAGATATTTACTAGCATTTAAATGCCCAAAAGCAAAGTACATATGATTTTATTCAGTGACCAAATATGTCATGGAAAAAATGTGCAACCCTCTGGTTATGGTTTCAAGCATTTTCCAAAAATGACGAACATTTTTGGAAGCCATTTGGATCACTGAAAATATTTTTGGGTTGAACCCATTTGAATTCCATTTGGTACTATGGTTTAGGCAATACCCATTTCAAATTTCATAAAATTTAAACATGTTGCATGGATGCTAAAGCAAAAACAAACAAGGGCTGATCTGGGGCTGTGACAACACCTAACTAGCTACTCCCCGCACCTCACCGATCCCCCTAGCGACAAGTTCGACTTCGGCCGAACTCCGGTGGCCACCAAAGTCGTCGCCGGCGCCAACCCCGGCCACCCCGACCCCAACGGACTCCACCAAGAGCTGCGGCTCGACCTCAGCTCCTCTCCGGTGGCCTCCGCGGCTTGTTTGGTTGCCGGAACGGCAAAAATCACTTCCGCCGCCGCGTCGGGCTCGCCGGCGGCTAAACGCCGGTGCAGCCGACCCTGGTTTGACCACGGGTGGGCCCTGGTTGACTCCCCTGAGTCTAGGACAGGTGGGGCCCAGCCCTGCTAACTAATTAGGATTAGTTTAAATTAATTTTAGTTTAATTAATCACACTGACACGCGGGACCCACTGTCAGGTTTGACCCGGACGTGTCCCGTTGACCTGCTGATGTCACACTAACGTCAGGCTGACGCAGTAATTGATTTTCTGGATTTAATCTAATATAGGAAATCCCAGAATATAGTTTAAACTTCAAAAATTCATAACTTTTATTTTGTAACTCCAAATCAGACAAATTATATATGAAAAATGATCAGAAAAATCCAATCTATCCATCTGTACTATTTTCATGCATGATTAAACAAGTTAACTTGATGTTTAATGCATAACAAGGAAAAACACTTTAAAGGGCCATGTTTGAGTTTGAAATTTGAATCTTTGATTCAAATTGGTTCAAACCCTTCTGGTCTTAGTTGCATTAGCCCAACTCACTCATATTGCCATGTTTCATGCATGCATCATATTGTTGCACATTGTTTGGTGATGGTTGTGTATCGGTGTTCTTGCGGCAGGTTCTGCCTCCGAGGAGTACCGTGATTACCCTAACGAAGAACCGTATCAGTGCATCGAACCATCAGGCAAGCAACCAACCATTTGATCATATCGATACAATCCCATGTTCTCGCTCCTGCTCTCTTTTACTGCATTAAGACAACGCGTTCCAAACTGCTGTGTGCTACGGTAGTTGAACCCACTTCCTCTGCATGACCTGTCATTGCCACAGTAACTAGATGAAACCCACTAGCATGTGTAGGAGTTGATTGAGCCATATGTATGTGTTGTTCCTACCTTGCTATGCCTGCTATGCTTAGAGTCGTGTCAGGTCTGGTTCATCTGGGTGATGGGCTAGAGTGAAATGATTATGTCGGTAATGAGAGTGGTGTGGTGAACACGATTTGGTAAAGGTATCGATGAGAGGCCATGTAGGAGTACATGGTGGGTTGTTTCATTGAAGCCGACCTTAAGCACTGAGATCTGTATGTGTGATTTAAGAATCATCTACTACCATGCATTGGGCCCGAAACCAATGGACCCTCTCGGCTTCTTATTCACCCTAGTTCTCCGTCCAGGAGTTGCAAGTAGTTTCTGGTGTTTGTAGCCTACTGGAGGCCGTGGACAGCGCTGACCGGAGGGGTGGGCTGTGATGCGGTAGGTACGTGGCCGGGGATACCGGGCACCCGTTAGGTGTCACGGTCCCCTGTACACATCGTTCGGGGCCGTATGGGAAACCTCGGCCGGACTCCCTGCGGATGGAACCTGTATAGGCGATAAACCTGGATTGGAAACTTAGGTGATTAGGTAGGTCGTGGCCGACACCCACGTTGGGCTTCCGCTTGAAGGTTGCCGAGTACATGTCGTGTAAACGACGGTAAGTGCTGAGAGCGTGTATGAAGAAGTACACCCCTGCAGGGTTATCATGATCTATTCGAATAGCCGCGTCCGCGGTAAAGGACTACTTGGTTGCCTATACAGTTCATAGACAAGTAAATGGAAACTACTAAAAGCCTCAAGATAAGTTTGAGTGCCGAGGATGGCTTTTCTGTAGGAAGACGGAGGTGGATCATCGGTAGTGTATTGAAGTGGTGAGTAGTGGACTCGTGTACGCAAAACCATTTCAAGTTGGAGTCTCGTAGGATAGTCTAGCCAAGAGTCAAAGCTAGCTTGCTGCAATAACTCCACCAACCCTTCTTGATAATGTGCATGTATGTAGGATCTGATGTAAGTCTTGCTGAGTACCTTTGTACTCATGTTGCTATAATTTACATTTTACAGAAGACGCTGCAACCCTTCTGATGGGTTCTTCGTAGACGTTGACATCAATGAGTAGGCTAAGGCCCAGGTGGTGATCCTAAGCTTGTGAAGGACCACGTAGTATAGCTAGGCTTTCCAAGCCACTTTTATTTTACTAGTTGTCTGTACTCAGACAAGCTACTTCCGCTGCTGGTTTGTATGACTGTATGACTTGAATGCTGGGTCGTGTGACCCGTGCCTATGTGTATGTTATGTATGGCTCTCTGAGCCTTAAATAAAGTACTTGTGTCATAGAGTCATGTTGTGATGCCATGTTGTATTTGCACATATCGAGCATATTGTGTGTATGATATTGAAATGCTTGGTATGTGTGGGATCTGACTATCTAGTTGTTTATCTTTAGTAGCCTCTCTTACCGGGAAATGTCTCCTAGTGTTACCGCTGAGCCATGGTAGCTTGCTACTGCTCTGGAACACTTAGGCTGGCCGGCATGTGTCCTTCTTCGTTCCTGTGTCTGTCCCTTCGGGGAAATGTCACGCATTGAGTACCGGAGTCCTGTTAGCCCGCTACATCCCGGTTTACCGGAGTCCTGCTAGCCCAGTGCTACAGCCCGGACCCACTTGCTGATGACCGACACGTTCGAAGCTGGGTCATGGATGCCTGTCCCTGTAAGTCTGCGCCACTTTGGGTTTACAACTAGTCATGTCAGCCCGGGCTCCTTATCATATGGATGCTAGCGACACTATCATATACGTGAGCCAAAAGGCGCAAACAGTCCCGGGAAAAGGTAAGGCAACCCCCGTGGGGATACCGTGTGTGAGGCCGCAAAGTGATATGAGGTGTTACAAGTTGGATCGATGTGACATCGAGTCGGGGTCCGGACAGCGTTGGCATCAGAGCCGGACTGCCTGTAGGTTCTCCAAGCCAAACTGGTCGATGTTGAGTCTAGAAATTCTTTAGTTATATGTAGGGGAATTGTTTGTGGGTTGGAACGTAAATCTCTTTTTACTCCTTTATCTTATGACATTCTGATCTGAGTCAGTCTATTCTTCCACCGGGGGTTAAGGAATTAGGATCTATTCTCTCTATCAGGATCACGTGTTACTAATCAATAGTACCTTATAGGTTTGATGGATACAAGCCTAGTTCAGTTCTACTGTCACACTATGTTGCTAGGATGGACCCAGAACTTGATATGATGCTGTTGAGTGTGTATGAAATCCTTTGTCAAATGTCTCAAAATCCTTCTTGAGCATTTACAGTTGTTATGCTGCCAAAATTTTGCTAGAAATTCTAATGCCTCTGCATTATGGTTGTGCTTTCAGATGGCCACTCGCGACCTCAATCAAGTGGTTCGCCTGACTCGATGCCTAGATGTACCCGGCCATACCGCCATGTTGGTCAGGGTAATGACTGAGGCTGGATACCGTTGGTAACCTGAGTACACGGTTGAAGAGCAATTTTGAGACTTTAATCAAAGCCAGTATCTCTGCACTGTCAGGATATTTCCATCTTATCCTGGATCCACCGAGCCCTTTCACTGCTCCTATGGACTCGGGGTTACTATTGAGATGGCTGTGCAGGACGCCGCCTACTCTATGATGACCATCATGCGAGTCAGGTCTGGCCTATTTCGGGACTCTGATTTCCGGTATATGCTAGGATCACTTCCGGGAGCACAAGGGTATCTCCAGGCTATCTATGCTGACCCCACTCAGGAGGATTCACGGACTCGCACCACTGCTGAGATGCTCGAGGATAAGGACCGTGAAAATCGGGCCTTGAGGCTAGAGCTTTTCAATACCCGTGCTGACCATTGGGCCACGTTGACTCGGTTTGCACCGGCGGTGCAAGCTGGATATTCGGATATGCACGATCTCTATCCTGTGAGATCTGCTCTGCCAGACGTGATGGGTTGGCGTGATGTAGGAGGCATCACCCCACCTCGCGGTCCCCGCAGGCCACCGTCTGTTGGTCCAAGACCTCATCCTAGCCCCTATGGTCCACAAGCTCCGCGAGATCGTCTGTTTCCGGATGATCATGTTGAGCTTCCAGGCTATGGAGGTGACTTCTACGAGGACTACTACGGATCGGTCTGAGTTAGTGGTAGTATCACTAGTTCGTGCTAGCTGTGTCGTCTATCGTCCTGCGTGACTCGTGGGATATGACCTAGTTTGTACCGCCTTCCGGAGGTGTAGAAAAATAATGTATAGGAGCTTGGAATGCCTCCGATGAGATGTAATCCTCTTTTCACCGTAATAGTACCTTGTTTGGTCTTGTACTAAACCTTGTATGGTGTGTATGACGATGGAATAAAGAAGCAGTTTCTGTATCTACCATGTCATACGGATGATCATCTTGCATTCCGAGTTACTCCTTACATTCTGTATTCTATGTCGGAATCTTATCATTCTGACTAAATCATTGTCTTGTTTACCTAGGATGGTCAACACGCGCAATAACCCTGCTCCTCAAGAGCAGGCCGAAGGCAGTGAAGTCAGGAATGCAAATCTGCCTCATCCTCCTTCCCTAGCCGAGGTATGATGGAAGCCGAAAGAAACAAGCGGGAGACCAACCGTTTGTTGGAGCGTATTGAACAGAACACAGCACACCATCAGAGGACTAACGTGGTGTCACTCAGTGATTTCATCAAGTTACATCCACCCACGTTCCACCACTCCGTCGAGCCTCTCGATGCTGATGACTGGCTTCGCAGTATTTCTCACAAACTGCGCTCCGCGCTAGTAGCCGAGCCTGACAAGGTCACCTTTGCTGCATATCATCTTGAAGGCCCCGCCAGTCTATGGTGGGAGAATTATGGAGCTATGCGCCCAGCGGGCCATGTCACTACTTGGGCTGAATTCAGCGAGGCTTTCCGTGAACATCACATTCCGGAGGGTCTCATGGACCGTAAACGTGAGGAATTTTGCAGTTTCACTCAGGTCCGACTCTCTGTGGATGCTTACAGCAGGGAGTTCAGTAACCTCGCACGATATGCCACTGAGGAAGTTTCTACTGATGCCAAGAAGCAAGCAAGGTTCCGTAAGGGGCTTAGTCCTGAGCTTCGCCGCGACCTCCGTCTGCATGAGTGCACATCTTTTCAGAAGCTTGTTAACAAGGCCATCAGTGCCGAGACTGGTCAGACTGATTATGACGCAACACGCAAGCATGGCCGTGACGTGGGTTCCTCATCCGGTGCTGGTCCTCAGAAGCGCCGCGTGTGGGTGCCTAACACTGCCCTGCCACCCAGGTTCACACCGAGGCCATCCTTCCAGGCGCCTCGCCCCATTCAACAGTCTGCACCAGCCAAGCCCTATGGTGGTCCAACCAACAATGCTCCTCCACGTACCAGTTCCGTGACTTGTTTCAAGTGTGGGGAATCTGGCCACTATATGCGTGAGTGTCCCCAGACCAACCCCAACCAACCTGCTAAAGCTGTTGGCCGTGGCAAGCTGACAGGGAAAGTGTTCCACGCCAAGCCGGCCACCGCTACACGTGGCCATGTCAACTGTATCTCTGCCGAAGAAGCTCAAGAGGATCCCAACGTCGTTCTCGGTACGCTCCTTGTTAATTGCCACCCGGCATCTGTTCTTTTTGATACAGGAGCCTCTCATTCATTTATATCCGAGAACTATGCTCCTTTGCATAACACCGCATTCTGTGACATGCCATCCACTATGGAAATTTCTACTCCCGGTTCTAGATGGCAAACCTCCAGGGTAAGTTATGGAAATGAAATCCAGGTCGACAGACTTGTTTTCCTTGCATCTTTGATAGCTCTCAAATTTTCAGATATTAATATCGTCTTGGGTATGGACTGGATGTCAGCTCATCATGCCAAAATTGATTGCTTCTCTAGGACTGTTCAACTCACTCATCCTTCGGGGAAGATAGTCAATGTCTTGACCCGAATAGCCAAGCGACAGTTATATTCTCTTAACGCCAGCCCTTTGCCAGACCTTGAGGACGTCCCGGTAGTCCGTGACTTCCCGGATGTCTTCCCAGAGGAATTGCCAGGTGTTCCACCTGACAGGGATGTTGAGTTCGTAATAGACCTTATTCCAGGAACCGTCCCGATTGCTAGAAGACCGTACAAGATGGCACCACTAGAACTAGCCGAGCTTAAGAAACAACTCGATGAGTCCTTGGAAAAGGGTTTCATCCGACCTAGTTCATCTCCGTGGGCTTGCCCCGTCCTCTTCGTCAAGAAGAAGGATGGTACGGACCGGATGGTTGTTGATTATCGACCTATCAATTTGGTCACAATCAAGAACAAATATCCGCTCCCAGGATCAATGACCTGTATGATCAGCTCACTGGATCCTCAGTCTTCTCCAAAATGGATTTGAGGTTGGGCTACCATCAAATCAAAATCAGAAACGGGGACATTCCTAAAATGGCCTTTGCTACTCGTTATGGCCAATACGAGTACACCGTCATGTCCTTCGGTTTAACCAACGCTCCAGCCACCTTTTCTCGGTTAATGAACTCAATCTTCATGGAGTATTTGGATAAATTCGTCGTTGTTTACCTCGATGATATACTCATCTACTCCAAGAACGAGGAAGAACATGCCGAACATCTAAGGCTAGTGTTGAAGAAACTTCGAGAGCATCGCCTTTATGCCAAGTTTTCTAAATGTGAATTTTGGTTGTCAGAAGTGACCTATCTGGGTCATGTAATATCTGGTAAAGGTATTGCTGTTAACCCCGAGCGAGTTCAAGCCGTCCTTAATTGGGCTCCACCTGAATCAGTCAAGCAAGTTCGGAGTTTCCTTGGCTTAGCGAGCTATTGCCGTCGCTTTGTCGAAAATTTCTCCAAAGTTGCTAAACCTCTAACCGAACTCCTCAAGAAAGATAAAAAGTTCGAATGGACTCCACAATGTGAGCACAGCTTTCAGGAACTGAAAAGACGCCTGACTTCTGCTCCCGTACTGGTACCGCCAGATTTCTCTAAGGACTTTGTTATCTACTGCGACGCCTCGCGACAAGGACAAGGTTGCATTCTCATGCAAGATCGACACGTAATTGCTTACGCCTCACGGCAATTGCACCCACATGAGGAGAATTATCCTACTCATGATCTAGAGCTTGCAGCCGTAGTCTATGCACTTAAGACCTGGCGACATTACCTCCTCGGTAATCGTTGCGAAATATTCACTGATCACCAAAGTCTGAAGTACATCTTCACCCAACCGGATTTGAATCTCAGTAAAAGACGTTGGGTTGAGTTGATCACAGATTTCGACTTAGGAATAACTTACACCCCAGGGAAAGCCCACGTCATGGCTGATGCGCTAAGTCGTAAATCTTATTGTAACAACCTGATGTTACAACAAAGTCAACCGCTTCTCCATGAGGAATTTCGGAAGCTTAACCTTCACATTGTTCCTCAAGGTTTTCTTTCCACCTTGGTGGCGAAACCTACCCTTACGGATCAGATCATCAAAGCACAGAAGGTAGATCCGGGAATTTCCCGCATCAGGAGAAACATCAAGAAAGGAGTTGCGAATTGTTTCTCCATTGAAGGTCAAGGGGTCGTGTACTTCGGGAATCGACTAGTAGTTCCCAAAGTGCGAAACCTGAGGCGATTGATCCTTAAGGAAGCTCATGAATCTCCTCTCACCATTCATCCCGGTAGTACCAAGATGTATCAGGACCTACGCCAGAGGTTCTGGTGGACTAGGATGAAGAGAGAAATTGCTCAGTACATTGCTAATTGCGACGTTTGCCGTCGTGTAAAAGCAGAGCATCAACGGCCTGCTGGCACCCTTCAACCCTTAGCTATTCCTGAATGGAAATGGGATAAAATTGGTATGGATTTCATTACCGGTTTTCCCAGGACCAAGAGAGGGAATAATGCTATCTTCGTCGTTGTCGATCGCCTTTCCAAAGTAGCCCATTTCTTACCTGTTCGTGAGAGTATAACCGCTAGTCAATTGGCAGACTTATACATCTCCCGAATAGTGTCTCTCCATGGTGTTCCTTTGGAAATTAACTCGGATCGAGGAAGTCTTTTCACCTCTCGATTTTGGGAAAGTTTCCAAAATGCTATGGGAACCCGTCTTTCTTTTAGCACCGCTTTCCACCCTCAGTCGAGTGGTCAAGTGGAACGCGTCAACCAGATTCTAGAAGACATGCTTCGAGCCTCTGTTATCTCTTTCGGAATGGAGTGGGAGAAATGCCTTCCATTTGCCGAATTTGCTTACAACAACAGCTATCAATCTAGCTTGGGTAAAGCCCCTTTTGAAGTTCTCTATGGGCGACAGTGTCGAACACCCCTTAACTGGTCAGAAACCGGTGAAAGACAATTCTTTGGCCCGGATATGATTCAGGAGGCAGAAGAGCAAGTTCGCATCGTTCGTGAAAAGTTGAAAACAGCCCAATCTCGTCAAAAGAGTCAGTATGACCGAAAACATAAGGCTATGACTTTCGAGGTTGACGAGAAGGCTTACCTTCGGGTTACCCCTCTGAAGGGAACCCATCGTTTCGGTATCAAAGGCAAATTGGCTCCCCGTTACATTGGACCTTTTCGTATTCTCGCTAAACGAGGAGAAGTTGCCTACCAGTTGGAACTACCTCCGCACCTCTCCAGAGTCCACGATGTCTTCCACGTTTCTCAACTCAGGCGTTGCTTCTCGGATCCTATCCGTGGAGTTGACCACGAAACGCTTGATCTCCAAGATAATCTCACGTATCGAGAGTACCCCATTCGCATCCTCGATCAGGCCGAGCGTACCACTCGACGTCATAATATCAAGTTTCTCAAAGTTCAATGGTCGCACCATTCTGAGGATGAAGCAACTTGGGAAAGGGAGGATCGTCTTCGACTCGAGTATCCCGCCCTCTTTCCGAAAGTACCCAAATCTCGGGATGAGATTCTTTTGAGTGGGGGTGAGTTGTCACACCCTAGCTAGTCATGCATTAGAGTGTTGCATCATGTTTATTCTTTCATCAGTAACCTGAAATGGGGATGACAGAACCCCCAGTCCCCTCTGAAACCAATTAGGGTTTACTAAAAACTTTTTCAATGAACCTGAAATGCCCTTCTAAAATGCCCATCATTTTTGTCTTGGTTCAGAACCTCTGCCAAAAGTGATGCACATTTTCCTAGGCCATCTTAGGGTTTTTGAATTAAATCATAAATATTTGAATTTGGGCATTTAAAATTATATAAAATATTTAAATGCTCAAATATCTCCAAACTAAAATGTTTCATGTTGGAAATAATCCAACTATGGACCAGGAGTGGTTTGGTGATTTTAGGAGTTGCCTAAGTATTTTTATTAATTCAACAAAGTTGCAGAAGTATTAAAAAACAGAAAACAGAGAAAAATAGAAAAACCTTACCTGGCGCCAGCACCCGGCCCACCTGCCGGCCCAGCCCAGCGCCGCTCCAGCGAGCTGCTTGCCGGCCAGGCAGGCAGGCAGGTGCCCGACGGCGACCGCAACGCGCTCCACGCACCTGCTCACCGCCTCGCCGCTCCCCTCGCCCGGTGACGTCGTGGACCGCCCTCCCTCTCTCCCCCGAACCCCCCAGACACCCCCTTTCCTCTCCAGCTCCTCCCCCTCGCGCCCCCCAGCCATGGCCGACGCTACCGATGCCGTGCCTACATCGTAGCCGCGCTCCCCGCCGCCCGTGCGTCCTCTCGTCGTGTCCAGGAGCTCCGCCGCTGTCCACTTCATCGAGCAAGCCGAGCCCCGAGCGCTCGCAACGCCCGAGTCCACCGCAACGACCTCGCCCGAACCGTCGTCGCCGGAGATCCCCTTCAACGCCGTCGTCGCTCCGGTCCGTCCCCGGCCGCACCAAGGGCTTCATCGAACTCCCCGTGAGCTTAGCCATCTTCCCCTCCCTCCTTTTCTTGCTCCCGAGCCGTGTAGCGACCTCCCAGAACTCAACCGCACCCACCACCGTGGAACTCGTCACCGACGTGCTCCCGGTCACCCTCCGGCCACTCCACGGTGTCCATCATGCTCACCGCGTCACGCAGCACCTAACTAGCTACTCCCCGCACCTCACCGACCCCCCTAGCGACAAGTTCGACTTCGGTCGAACTCCGGTGGCCGCCAAAGTCGTCGCCGGCGCCAACCCCGGCCACCCCGACCCCAACGGACTCCACCAAGAGCTGCGGCTCGACCTCAGCTCCTCTCCGGTGGCCTCCGCGGCTCGTTTGGTTGCCGGAACGGCAAAAATCACTTCCGCCGCCGCGTCGGGCTCGCCGGTGGCTAAACGCCGGTGCAGCCGACCCGGGTTTGACCACGGGTGGGCCCTGGTTGACTCCCCTGAGTCTATGACAGGTGGGGCCCAGCCCTGCTAACTAATTAGGATTAGTTTAAATTAATTTTAGTTTAATTAATCACACTGACACGCGGGACCCACTGTCAGGTTTGACCCGGACGTGTCCCGTTGACCTGCTGATGTCACACTGACGTCAGGCTGACGCAGTAATTGATTTTCTGGATTTAATCTAATATAGGAAATTCCAGAATATAGTTTAAACTTCAAAAATTCATAACTTTTATTCTGTTACTCCAAATCAGACAAATTATATATGAAAAATGATCAGAAAAATCCAATCTATCCATCTGTACTATTTTCATGCATGATTACACAAGTTAACTTGATGTTTAATGCATAACAAGGAAAAACACTTTAAAGGGCCATGTTTGAGTTTGAAATTTGAATCTTTGATTCAAATTGGTTCAAACCCTTCTGGTCTTAGTTGCATTAGCCCAACTCACTCATATTGCCATGTTTCATGCATGCATCATATTGTTGCACATTGTTTGGTGATGGTTGTGTATCGGTGTTCTTGCGGCAGGTTCTGCCTCCGAGGAGTACTGTGATTACCCTAACGAAGAACCATATCAGTGCATCGAACCATCAGGCAAGCAACCAACCATTTGATCATATCGATACAATCCCATGTTCTCGCTCCTGCTCTCTTTTACTGCATTAAGACAACGCGTTTCAAACTGCTGTGTGCTACGGTAGTTGAACCCACTTCCTCTGCATGACCTGTCATTGCCACAGTAACTAGATGAAACCCACTAGCATGTGTAGGAGTTGATTGAGCCATATGTATGTGTTGTTCCTACCTTGCTATGCCTGCTATGCTTAGAGTCGTGTCAGGTCTGGTTCATTTGGGTGATGGGCTAGAGTGAAATGATTATGTCGGTAATGAGAGTGGTGTCGTGAACACGATTTGGTAAAGGTATCGATGAGAGGCCATGTAGGAGTACATGGTGGGTTGTTTCATTGAAGCCGACCTTAAGCACTGAGATCTGTATGTGTGATTTCAGAATCAGCTACTACCATGCATTGGGCCCGAAACCAATGGACCCTCTCGGCTTCTTATTCGCCCTAGTTCTCCGTCCAGGAGTTGCAAGTAGTTTCTGGTGTTTGTAGCCTACTAGAGGCCGTGGACAGCGCTGACCGGAGGGGTGGGCTGTGATGCGGTAGGTACGTGGCCGGGGATACCGGGCACCCGTTAGGTGTCATGGTCCCCTGTACACATCGTTCGGGGCCGTATGGGAAACCTCGGCCGGACTCCCTGCGGATGGAACCTGGATAGGCGATAAACCTGGATTGGAAACTTAGGTGATTAGGTAGGTCGTGGCCGACACCCACGTTGGGCTTCCGCTTGATGGTTGCCGAGTACATGTCGTGTAAGCGACGGTAAGTGGTGAGAGCGTGTATGAAGAAGTACACCCCTGCAGGGTTATCATGATCTATTCGAATAGCCGCGTCCGCGGTAAAGGACTACTTGGTTGCCTATACAGTTCATAGACAAGTAAATGGAAACTACTAAAAGCCTCAAGATAAGTGTGAGTGCCGAGGATGGCTCTTCCGTAGGAAGACGGAGGTGGATCCTCGGTAGTGTATTGAAGTGGTGAGTAGTGGACTCGTGTACGCAAAACCATTTCAAGTTGGAGTCTCGTAGGATAGTCTAGCCAAGAGTCAAAGCTGGCTTGCTGCAATAACTCCACCAACCCTTCTTGATAATGTGCATGTATGTAGGATCTGATGTAAGTCTTGCTGAGTACCTTTGTACTCATGTTGCTATAATTTACATTTTACAGAAGACGCTGCAACCCCTTCTGATGGGTTCTTCATAGAAATTGACATCAATGACTAGGCTAAGGCCCAGGTGGTGATCCTGAGCTTGTGAAGGACCACGTAGTATAGCTTGGCTTTCCAAGCCTCTTTTATTTTACTAGTTGTCTGTACTCAGACAAGCTACTTCCGCTGCTGGTTTGTATGACTATATGACTTGAATGCTGGGTCGTGTGACCCGTGCCTATGTGTATGTTATGTATGGCTCTCTGAGCCTTAAATAAAGTACTTGTGTCATAGAGTCATGTTGTGATGCCATGTTGTATTTGCACATATCGAGCATATTGTGTGTATGATATTGAAATGCTTGGTATGTGTGGGATCTGACTATCTAGTTGTTTATCTTTAGTAGCCTCTCTTACCGGGAAATGTCTCCTAGTGTTACCGCTGAGCCATGGTAGCTTGCTACTGCTCTGGAACACTTAGGCTGGCCGGCATGTGTCCTTCTTCGTTCCTGTGTCTGTCCCTTTGGGGAAATGTCACGCATTGAGTACCGGAGTCCTGTTAGCCCGCTACAGCCCGGTTTACCGGAGTCCTACTAGCCCAGTGCTACAGCCCGGACCCACTTGCTGATGACCGACACGTTCGAAGCTGGGTCATGGATGCCTGTCCCTGTAAGTCTGCGCCACTTTGGGTTTATAACTAGTCATGTCAGCCCGGGCTCCTTATCATATGGATGCTAGCGACACTATCATATACGTGAGCCAAAAGGCGCAAACGGTCCCGGGAAAAGGTAAGGCAACCCCCGTGGGGATACCGTGCGTGAGGCCGCAAAGTGATATGAGGTGTTACAAGCTAGATCGATGTGACATCGAGTCGGGGTCCTGACATTTAGAAAGCCATGAACGTACGAATTATGTCGAAATCTGAAAGACAATCAGTGTATGCGTGGTTGTTTACTTGACTCACCTTTCATGATATGGTTAGAGAAATGATTCTGCATGGGACATGTTTTCGAAGATACGGACAACCGCGTTAACGGCCCGGTCCCGTTCATCCTTACCATGTAATGTTGTGCCATTTGCTAATGCAGGATCTATGAAATACACACTCTCCCTTTTTCTTCTCTGCGCATTCAATCCCTTGAGAGGAATAAAATGCAGTTAGCTGTTTGTCACTTACAGCCTTGTATGGAGAAGTTGATCAAAGTTTCTTAAGTACTTAAAAAATCAGGCATCCAACAAGAGTGGCATCGAGCTTGTTGAAGTTGATGAATAGATGTAAGTCCTAGAAACTCACATCGAATGAACCAACATCGTTTCAAAAATGATCTCTATTGAAGTGGACTAGCAAACCATGATGACCTGGTGACATTTGATCCATGCAATATTCATGTAACTTGCAGCAACTGGAGCTGCACTCATCAAAGTATTCGCCAACAAGAAAATGCTGGCCATGGACGTAATTGTGTACTTCAAGTACGTCTGCTTTACTTTTAGCAAGCACCAATTCTACTTCTTCATCATCCATGTCGTCAGAAATAATATTACTCCCTGATTCGAACAACCTACTGTTAATTTGGTTCTGGGGGATGAGTGCTTTAAGCAAGAGGCAATCGTTCTCTTTATTCTTCACTCTCCCGCCGCGCTTCTTCGTGCGTGTAGGCTTTTTGGCCACTTCCTTCTTGGTAGTTGAAGCATTTCTGGCAGAACGTCTGGTTGCCTGCAAGGTAGACTGCCGAGCAGACGGTTTATCTTTGCCGGACTGCTTAGCAGATGGTTTATCTTAGCCGGACTGCTAAGCTGGCGGTGCTGCTGTGACGGACTGCTGGGTTGTAGGAGCAGAGGCATCAGACTGCTAACCATGCGTTGAAGCTAAATCTGGTTTCTGCGCAGGTGGTGCCAACTTGTCAGTGTGCTGAGGAGGCCGTGCCAACGCATTGGTTTGCTGAGCAGGAAGTGTTG
The DNA here is from genome assembly GCF_002162155.2 of Triticum dicoccoides. Lineage (NCBI taxonomy): Eukaryota > Viridiplantae > Streptophyta > Magnoliopsida > Poales > Poaceae > Triticum > Triticum dicoccoides. The sequence continues at coordinate 304,617,498 of NC_041383.1, read as the reverse complement.
ATGCATTGGTATACTGATCATGCGACTGCGGACCGACGGACTGATGAGCAGTCGGTTCTGGACCTATAGACTGCTTAGCAGGATGTTCCGAAGCATCAGACTGCTTAGCAGCCTGTTCCACCAAGTTCATCTGCTGAGCATGTGCTGCAGCTGGGTCTCCCCCCGCTGCTTCAGCGGCTGGCATCTGGACCGGTGGTGCGTCTTCAGCAGTTGTAGGCCTTGCCACTGGTTTCTTTGGGGCGCAGGATGACATGGCCTGTACGCCACAAAGTAGGGCTAGCTGATCACAGGTTGATGCATCAACCATCGGATTATGAGTATTAGGTTCTTTGGGGGAAGCACGCGAGAGCTGCTGTGGCAAGGAGAGCGTCAGCGGTTGAGGGGCGACACTGGTTGCTCTTGGCGGGGCTTAGGGGAACTCATCGATGAACTCTATTTCCTTTTGTGGCCACTGGATGTGATGTAACAGTGTTTCTTCCACGGTCCTTTGCTCATCAAAGTCTCCTAGGACATTCTTGAGGGCAAATTCATTGAATCCAGGATTTACTTCAGTCACATAGCACTTCACACAACCCGACTTTAATGGCACATTGTCCAACAAGAAGCCCTCTTCCAAGAAGGGTGGGCAAACCCAGGCCGTTGCACATTTTAATGTACCTTCATAATGTGTAAGAATGCCCTTCAGTCTGTCTTTCATTCCAGATAGATCGGATATAGCATCATCACGAGCAGCTGTAGTCTCAGTGTCGCTGGGGTCAGCTGATGCACAACTACTCTTGTGCTATGTTGTCGCGCAATAAGCAACATCCTCCATGCCCGCCTCCCCTCCCATCTGGTGGCTATATATCAGTGTTAGAGTCTTCCCAATCATCATTGACTGCTCAAGATCCTTTTGAACAGTCAGATACATTTCCTTCCTCAACTTTTCATACAATTCATTCTTCTTCATTTCACTCTTCGCATTTTTCATGTTGAGCCTCTGTTCTTTACTGAGTGTGAAAGTCCTCTTATGCAGGACATTAACACCTATACCCCTTGCACGGCCAAGGGGCTCTTTTGTTTATAGAGCAATGGACAGAATGTCACATGGCCCTGAGTTCCTATAGAACCTTCCAGGGATCTTGGAAGCCTCTACCATCACTTGATATAGTTTTTCGTCATGTGAGTTTTCAAAGTAATAAGTTCCATCATCATGCCTCATTTCCCGTGCCCGCAAGTAGTCTCTGGCACGTTCGCCCCTGATTTCACTAAAGACCGGTTCCCCACCCGCCCACTACTAGGAAAAGGGCTATAGGTGATATGGCCACTAATGGTGCACCAGACATGTGGTGTGCCATTACTATATACTAATGGTGCACCATGTGTTGGTCCGCCATTAGTAATATATTACTAATGGCGCACCTGGTGTGTGGTGCGCCATTAGTAGTTTTGGAAAAAAAATGAAAAAAAATTTGTTACTAATGGCGCATCGTGGTATAGTGCGCCATTACTAGTTGACATAGTAATGGCGCACCACAACCACAGTGCGCCATTAGTAGTTTTGAAAAAAAAATTGTTAGTAATGTTGAGCCCCACCTCCCCTCGCCCTGTCGCCCCCCCTCCCCTCGCCGCCCCCTTGCCCCACCTCCCCTCGCCCCGTCGCCCCCACCACCCGCCACCGCCCCGGCGCCCCGTTGCCCAAGCGATGCCCCCCTGGTGCCCCGCCGCTCCCACCACCTGCCCGTAGGCCCCTGCGCCCGCGCCGCCCCTGGAGCCAGGCTCGCCGCCGCCCCTGTGCCCGCGCCGCCCCCAAGCTCGCCGTCTCCGCCCTCGGTCATCTCCGCTCCGGCCACCACCTCATTGTGGTCAGGTAACCCTCCTCCCTCTACCTCTCTTCTCCTTTATTCCTCCTCTCCTCTCTCCCGGCCATGCCCTCTTCTTCTCTATTTTGCTAGGTTTAATTTAGGTCAAATCCCTCTCAAATTTAGGTCAAATTAGGTCAAATCCCTCTCGAATTTAGGTCAAATCCCTCTCGAATTTACTGGACGCCATGCTAGTATTTCATTTTTCATCATGCTCTGTATGCCATTGCTGCTGCTCTGTGATGCCATACCCCCAAAAATTATTTGGCTGGGATTCATTCATACATGTGTGTGTCTGTGTAGTTAGTAAAGGGGTTTGTTTGTATGGAAGCAAGTTTGTGTGTGTGTTTACTAGTTACATGATGATCTAACAAGAATATATTTATATAATGGTTTCCTTTAGCTGACCTGGCATTATGCTTGAGAAGAGAAGAAAATAGTTGCTTGTGTTTGAATATTGGCTTGATGCTGGTTTTGAAGTTTGAAGCTGTCTGTCCATGTGAAAAGAGTCCAGTCTAGTCAGCAATATCCATGTGGTATATATCTCTGTCTCTGTCAGTGTGTGTGTGTGTGTGTAGTAGGGTAGTAGTTGGGTTGGAATGGATTGAATGGATCAAAGACTGGACAGAGGTGGGTGGGAATAGATCAAGTTAGTCCCATCCATGCATCCATCCATTTGATGATGTAGCAGTAGTAGTAGTAAAGTTGGAGGAGGTTAGTAGATGCTGGAGTAAAATTAATTTAACAAGAATGAAGGAAAGAAAGAAAGAGGGAGGTGCTACTCTTGTAGTGGTACAACATGTCTTTCTGTTGACCAGGAGGTGTTTGTGAAGGTTGATTCGGTTTCCCAGCCAGTCACCTTAATATATATATGTTTTGGTAGATCTGTATGCATTATGCATTCCCATGGTCCTTGCATGTATGTGTAGCATTGCAGTTTGGTTGGTTTCAGTTTGTTGACCGCACAGAGGTCGGTCTCTCCGATCTCATGATGGTGTGGTACAGTACAGAGGCCGCAATGACTCTAACTATTAAGTAAAAATGCAGGCTTGTCAGCATGAGAAATGTAGTAAATAGTAGTACAGAAACATTTGCTTGTGTTATTCTGTGCTTTCATCTGTTTGTTGTTACTTAGACAGGCAATGTTTTCCATTCATCTAACTATTGTCTCCTTATACTAAAACCGTATTGTACTGTTTTTCACTTGATCAATGGATGCGGCTATTTTAGTGAGTGTGATGACCTAGGGATTCAAGTGACATGACCATCACGGCAGATACTATACTAGTTAGGACAAAATGATGAGATATGCTACACATGCCTTGACTTGTGAATGCTTCCCCCTTCCAACATCTAACCACAAGGGAAACATCATTTCAGTCTCACTCTTTGGCTTTCCCCCTTTGGAATTTAGATGTCAGAGTCTTGTTTGCTGTCTGGAACCTAGTGTTATCCAGCTTCAGAAATTCCTGCCCAATTTAATGCATGAGAAAAATCTGTTGCTGCTGATAGAAACCCCTTAATGATACTATTATTCATTTATGATAGTTTGTGAGATACAGAAATAGATAAATTTAAGTTTGTAGTGGCTAACAGCCAGACATGTGAATCTGTTCTTGACATGCTTATCAGAGATGGCGGGAAGCAGCCACCGCCGCTCTATGACACCGCAGTACGATTTGGATGCTTCTGAGTTCTTCAGTATCATACTTGAGAGTTCAGTATCATCCATGACGCAGGTATATAAAACAAGAGATCTCCCCTTCACCCATCTCATTATGATATTTGTTGTTTGCTACATCACTCATTGTCCCAAACTGTAGAGGCTGCCTGACAGTTTTATGAACATGCTGATGGGTGAAGATCCGGCAAATAATGTGAAGCTGCGACAGGCCGGCAGCGGGTTTCGCAGGCAGTGGGATGTGGAGTTGGTGATCAAGGAGGGCCACGTGTACCTGTCTCGTGGGTGGGAGAAGTTCTACCGTGCCTACAACCTGCGGCTGGGGTACTTCCTTCTCTTCAGGTACGAGGATGCCACCACCATGCTCATCATGAAGGTGTTCAACGCGACTATGTGTCGCATGCGCTACGCTGACGATGATGATGCCGGTACATTCTGCCTCTTCTTATTCCTCTACATTTGGCTTTGTCTCACATCAATTGTTAATCGTCATTGTTGCATTTGGACAGGTAATGGGAGTAGCAGCAGCGACACTGGCTACAGCCAAAGCAGCAGCGACTATGGCTTTAGCGAAAGCAGCAGCGATTCTGGCTGTAGTGAAAGCAGCAGCGATTCTGGCAGCAGCATAGACAATAAGAAGGATGATCCGGACTGGAGTGCAGGAGAAGAGGAGTAGAGTGGGGATGAGGAGCTGTAGGATGACGATGGGCATCAGGCTGAGGATGACCTAGCGCTGGTGGTAGCTGACCAAGGGCAAGAGATGGTGGTGGCTGACCATGGGCAAGAGATGGTGGTGGCTGACCATGGGCAAGAGATGGAGGTGGCTGAGGATGACATAGCGATGGTCATGCCTGAAGGTGGCATCACGATGGTGGTCGTGCCTGACAATGACCACGCACCGGTGGTGACGCCGGCGATCCCACAGCTGGGCGACATGACCACGCCAATTGTGGTAGAAGACTACATCCCACTGCCTCCACTGCCTCGACCGCCTCGCCGCTCTTGGCACATCAGGCTGAGGAAGGAGAAGGAGAAGAACAATGCATGAGAACTGAACTTTGTCAGGTATGTCAGATCTCCAAAATGATATATATATACTTAGTTACCTATGTTATCTCTAATATGCTTAGTTTCCCATAGGTTAGCTTCATTTTACCTAAGTTGGCTCTAATATGCTAACTTAGAGCTTATATGCTTAGTTTCCTATAGGTTAGCTCCAAAATAACTTATGTTAGCACAAAATGATCAAGTTTACATAATAAGCTTATAGTCTTTTTCTTATTCTTCTTCTTTTCCAAAATGACATAGGTTAGCTTCATTTTACCTAAGTTGGCTCTAATATGCTAACTTAGAGCTTATATGCTTAGTTTCCTATAGGTTAGCTCCAAAATAACTTATGGTAGCACAAAATGATCAAGTTTACATAATAAGCTTATAGTCTTCTTCTTATTCTTCTTCTTTTCCAAAATGACATAGGTTAGCTTCATTTTACCTAAGTTGGCTCTAATATGCTAACTTAGAGCTTATATGCTTAGTTTCCTATAGGTTAGCTCCAAAATTACTTATGTTAGCCCAAAATGATCAAGTTTACATAATAAGCTTATAGTCTTCTTCTTATTCTTCTTATTTTCAAAAATTCTTCTTATTCTTCTTCTAGTGTTCTTCTTCGTCTACTATTCTTCTAGTCATCTTCTTCTTCTTCTTCTAACTTCTTGTTTATCATTTTGCAGATTTGATTTAATTCACGGAAGCTTGCATGGATGGAGTGCTTCTTTTCCATTTGTGTTTTTATTTTGTATCAATGTGAAACATTTGTGAATTGATGGATAACGGTGTTGGATGAACAATGTGAAACTTTTGTAATATGTAACGATGGAACTATGTGTTGGCTATGTATGTATATATGATGGAACTTGTGTGTTGGCTATGATTGTTTTAGTGATGCTTGTTGTGTAGATATGTGTTGGATATCTCATATGTGAAATAGTGACCTGAGATTAAGAAGAAGAAAAATTAAATAAATTGTTACTAATGGCGCACTACCATGTGGTGCGCCATTAGTATAGCAGACTCTAGTGGCGCACTGTGGGCAAAACTAACGGCGCACTGCATGGTGCGCCATTAGTATACCAGATACTAATGGTGCACCAGTGGTGCGCCATTAGTAAAAAATACTAGTGGCGTGATACTAATGGCACACCGGTAGTGCGCCATTAGTAGGCAAAACCGGTCCTAGAAACTCACATCGAATGAACCAACATCGTTTCGGAAATGATCTCTGTTGAAGTGGACTAGCAAACCATGATGACCTGGTGACATTTGATCCATGCAATATTCATGTAACTTGCGGCAACTGGAGCTGCACTCATCAAAGTATTCGCCAACAAGAAAATGCTGGCCATGGACGTAATTGTGTACTTCAAGTACGTCTGCTTTACTTTTAGCAAGCACCAATTCTACTTCTTCATCATCCATGTCGTCAGAAATAATATTACTCCCTGATTCGAACAACCTACTGTTAATTTGGTTCTGGGGGATGAGTGCTTTAAGCAAGAGGCAATCGTTCTCTTTATTCTTCACTCTCCCGCCGCGCTTCTTCGTGGGTGTAGGCTTTTTGGCCACTTCCTTCTTGGTACTTGAAGCATTTATGGCAGAATGTCTAGTTGCCTGCAAGGTAGACTGCCGAGCAGATGGTTTATCTTTGCCAGACTGCTTAGTAGACGGTTTATCTTAGCCGGACCGCTAAGCTGGCGGTGCTGCTGTGACGGACTGCTGGGTTGTAGGAGCAGAGGCATCAGACTGCTAACCATGTGTTGAAGCTAAATCTAGTTTCTGGCAGGTGGTGCCAACTTGTCGGTGTGCTGAGGAGGCCGTGCCAACGCGTTGGTTTGCTGAGCAGGAAGTGTTGATGCATTTGTATACTGATCATGCGACTGTGGACCGACGGACTGATGAGCAGTCGGTTCTGGACCTATAGACTGCTTAGTAGGATGTTCCGAAGCATCAGACTGCTTATCAGCCCGTTCCACCAGGTTGGTCTGCTGAGCATGTGCTCCAGCTGGGTCTCCCCCGCTGCTTCAGCGGCCGGCATCTGGACCGGTGGTGTGTATTGAACAGTTGTAGGCCTTGCCACTGGTTGCTTTGGGGCACAGGATGACATGGCCTGTACGCCACAAAGTTGGGCCAGCTGATCACAGGTTGATGCATCAGCCATCGGATTACGAGTATTAGGTTCTTTGGGGGAAGCACGCGAGAGTTGCTGTGGCAAGGAGAGCGTCAGCGGTTGAGGGGCGACACTGGTTGCTCTTGGCGGGGCTTAGGGGATCTCATTGATGAACTCTATTTCCTTTCATGGCCACTGGATGTGATGTAACAGTGTTTCTCCCATGGTCCTTTGCTCATCAAAGTCTCCTAGGACATTCTTGAGGGAAAATTCATTGAATCCTGGATTTACTTCAGTCACATAGAACTTCACACAACCCGACTTCAATGGCACATTGTCCAACAAGAAACCCTCTTCCAAGAAGGGTGGGCAAACCCGGGCCGTTGCACATTTTAATGTACCTTCATAATATGTAAGAATGCCCTTCAGTCTGTCTTTCATTCCAGATAGATCAGATATAGCTTCATCATGAGCAGCTGCAGTCTCAGTGTCGCTGGGGTCAGCTAATGCACAACTACTCTTGTGCTGTGTTGTCGTGCAATAAGCAACATCCTCCATGCCTGCCTCCCCTCCCATCTGGTGGCTATATATCAGTGTTAGAGTCTTCCCAATCATCATTGACTGCTCAAGATCCTTTCGAACAGTCAGATACATTTCCTTCCTCAACTTTTCATACAATTCATTCTTCTTCATTTCACTCTTCGCATTTTTCATGTTGAGCCTCTCTTCTTTACTGAGTGTGAAAGTCCTCTTGTGCAGGACATTAACACCTATACCCCTTGCACGGCCAAGGGGAGCAATGGACAGAATGACACATGGCCCTGAGTTCCTGTAGAACCTTCGAGGGATCTTGGAAGCCTCTACCATCACTTGATATAGTTTTTCATCATGTGAGTTTTCAAAGTAATAAGTTCCATCATCATGCCTCATTGCCCGTGCCAGTAAGTAGTCTTTGGCGCGTTTGCCCCTGATTTCACTAAAGACCGGTTCCCCACCCGCCGCTACTGCTTCTTTGTCCTCCTGGTCCCATATCGGTTTCATGCCGCAGTATCCTGCCACACCCATACGTTTGTGGTGTGTGTTCTTCTTCTGAAGTTCCGATTGCTTGAAACTCTTCTCAGCAAACACTTTAGTTGCCCCGACCCTTTTGAATTCTGCCCTGCCTGCCTTTGTAATTTGGGCGTATGGGGGGATTGTGTCCTTGCCTTCACTGAAGTACTTCTTGTATTGCACGTGCTTACAGTTTCTCCAAGCATCGCTAGCCTTCTTCAGTGCATCATGTTCCACCTGCATTCTCCACTACTCTAGAACATGAAGTGATCCATGATCTCCCCGACTATCCGTCGTCGTGTTTCTGTGTCAGCCTTCCGAAACCCCGGCAGATTTATGTTGAGCCTTGCCCTGCCAGCAAATCCACACACACTCCTGAACCCCGTCCGTGCTTTATCTAGTTTAGTTGGAGCCCAAGACTTTAAATCGATCTCAGTTACCTCATATACACCTTTAGGCTAGTGTGTGGGCTTCCATGGAGCGTACGTCCGTGTCCTGACCCGAAGGGTAGTTGCTGCAGCTCTATCCCGTTCAAGATTACTTGATCCCTCACCATCTTCTGAAGACCTAGGGTTGTCAGAATCAGATGAAGATACATTACCTGAAGCATGAGTGATGTCATTGCTATTCGGCATCTACAGAGAACTCATGTGAAACTTAGGAAAGGAGGATAAGCATAAAACTAACAACTTGGTATCAAGCTTCCTAAACATGTAATGCAATAATTTAGAAAATGTATGGCTAATTTGTTAAGTTTGTATGACTCGGGCACCCGCGACCTGTAAATTGGCAGTAACTTATTGGAACAAATACAACTTATATGTACTAGTTAGGAAGGAAAATAATTAGCATATATACGCTCTCCGTTATTTTATAGCCAATTTGGGAACATACAGAATGAAATAGGAAGAGGGATTGCAAGGAAATATGCCTCACCACGATGGAGAGCAGTAACTAACAGGCTTCTTAATGCAAACCCGGCTGGACCACAGGAGAGGCGAGGATTACAACATCGATATGCTCGATGGTGGCTGGCGAGCAAACGAAGAGGGTGAGGCGCGGGCAGCCGCATGTTGGGAACGTTAGTGGAGGTAGGCTTGACGCCGAAGAGCAGGCACACGGCCGGGGTGAGCACGCCGGCACCGGAGAGGGTTCTGTTGTGGATCTGGGGGAGGGGGAGCTGGCGATGGAGATTGGGTGGACTAGTTGAGTGAAATGCGGGTAGGCCATGGGGGTGTTGGCGGCCTAGGTGAAAAGGGTGGTGTTGACACACGAACACGTCACGTGTACCCTCGACGCCGGGGGTGATGCACCGCAGCTCACATCGAAGGAGACCCGATCGACAGCGCGATACGCAAGACAGTCGACGGGCGCTTTTGCAGACCCAAAAACCCCACACCCCCGGGAGGGACCCTGTCAAGGAGTGCGGCGGCTATGGGCTGCCCTAGGTCGATTCGCTCGCCCCTAGAGCCTCGAGATTCGCAGCTCTCAAACACGAAGAACAGCGAAGAACGAGAGAGAAAAACGATGGAGAGATAAAACGTAGACTTGAAAAAGTAGTATATTGATTTGTTCGATTGTGTGTTGTTTAATCGGCCGTCACCCCCAACATATATAAGAGGCGGCTGGACTTCCTGTATAGGTAAAGGATTCATCTAGGCTTTCCTTACAAGAAAAATTACATCAATTCGCGTCCTAGAGTCCTAGTTCTATTCCAACTCGGATTCAGTCTGAATCTGGCCCAACTTCTGTCTTTCTCCTTGTGCAGGCCGCCGAGCCTCCATATGACTTCCGATCGAGATGGCCCAAATATTAAAGTTGTGCACCTCGACGATACGAACAACTCTCATGTTGATCACTTTTTCAAATAAGGCCATCTTGAATACTTTTCGAGGTCGTCTTTACCTTCCAGTCGGACTCGGTCTTGCAGTAGACTGAATTATCTGAGTCTTGTACTGAATTTGCAGGCCATATACTATCTCTGATGATGATGACTCCAAAACCAAAGTTTACCGTCTTGATGATATGCACAACTTCTGTATTGAACACTTCTTCATCCGAGGTCATCTTGATAAACATTCGGGCACATGTTCAGTTTCACTCAGATCCGAGCTCATCCACTCGGATATTAGAGACTTCCACTCGGACCATCCGACTCGACCTTTTCACTCGGAAAACAATCTTTCACTCGGATGACTATATTTTCACTCGGAAGACAAACTTTTACTCGATCGATAAGTTTTCACTCGACCTTTTACTCGATCATTAGGTTTTCACTCGACCTTTTACTCGATCGGTAGGTTTTCACTCGACCTTTTACTCGATCGTTAGGTTTTCACTCGACCTTTGACTCGATCGGTAGGTTTTCATGAAGTTTTACACGATCAGTAGGTTTTCACTCAACCTTTTACTTGATCGGTAGGTTTTCACTCGACCTTTTACTCGATCGGTAAATTTTCACTTGACCTTTTACTCGATCGGTAAGTTTTCACTTGACCTTTTACTCGATCGGTAGGTTTTCACTCGACCTTTTACTCGATCGGTAGGTTTTCACTCAAAAAGTAAGTTTTCACTCGATCGGTAAGTTTTTACCCGAAAGGTAAGCTTTCACTCGACCGGTGAGTTTTCACTCGGATGGTAAGCCTTTCACTCGACCAAAAACATAGCCTGATCTTGATTTGTCTCCCTAGGTCTCATACGACTTTGGATTGAGACGAATTATATATGAAAATCGATCGGCTCGACGAGACGAAACTTTCTCGTGTTGAAGTTTTTGCGATTCAAGGATTTCTTAAGGACCGAATAGCTCGCGCAACCCATCAGACAGGGTGTCTGGTACTTCGCGCCATATTTCCATTCTGCTTCGATCTGCAGTGTATTGCCTCTAACTTTTGCATATGAACTCGGATTGAGATGATTTATATATCAAAATCGATCGCCTCGACGAGACGAATACAATTCCTTTAGAATACTCCTTCATCCGAGGTCGTCTTGAAGGCACGGTCGGCCGAAACCCACTCGGAATACAATTTCGGCCCCTAAGATGGAGTCGGAGGATGATAACCTAAACATCAAAGTTGTTCCACTCGGTGATGTGAAACTTTTCATGCTGAAAACCCTTTCACTCGAAGCCATCTCATCTTATTTTACACTATGCCAAAATCTGATGTCAACACCTACCCCCCTGTTTAGCTTGCACGCCGAAAAATAATATGCACGGTGTTTGTTCTAAGGACGATGTCAACACTCCATCGGCCATTTATTTTCTTAGGGCAATAATTATATATCGGCCATTGCCTACTTAGGCTTCTTGCCACACACTCGGGTGGTACTTCTTCAAATATTTTCTGTTGAGAGCTCGGGTGTCACACCCTAGTTAGCCATGCATTAGAGTGTTGCATCATGTTTACTCTTTCATCAGAAACCTGAAATGGGGATGACAGAACCCCCAGTCCCCTCTGAAACCAATTAGGGTTTACTAAAAACTTTTTCAATGAACCTGAAATGCCCTTCTAAAATGCCCATCATTTTTGTCCTGGTTCAGAACCTCTGCCAAAAGTGATGCACATTTTCCTAGGCCATCTTAGGGTTTTTGAATTAAATCATAAATATTTGAATTTGGGCATTTAAAATTATATAAAATATTTAAATGCTCAAATATCTCCAAACTAAAATGTTTCATGTTGGAAATAATCCAACTATGGACCAGGAGTAGTTTGGTGATTTTAGGAGTTGCCTAAGTATTTTATTTAATTCAACAAAGTTGCAGATGTATTAAAAAAACAGAAAACAGAAAGAAAATGGAAAAACTTACCTGACGCCTGCTCCCGGCCCACCTGCCGGCCCAGCCCAGCACCGCTCCAGCGAGCTGCTTGCCGGCCAGGCAGGCAGGCAGGTGCCCGACGGCGACCACAGCGTGCGCCACACACCTGCTCGCCGCCTCGCCGCTCCCCTCGCCCGGTGACGTCGTGGATCGGCCTCCCTCGCTCCCCCGAACCCCCCAGACACCCCCTCTCCTCTCCAGCTCCTCCCCCTCGCGCTCCCCCGCCATGACCGACGCCACCATCGCCGTGCCTTCGTCGTAGCCATGCTCCCCGCCGCCCGTGCGTCCTCTCATCGTGTCCAGGAGCTCCGCCGCTGTCCACTCCATCGAGCAAACCGAGCCCCGAGCGCTCGCAACGCCCGAGTCCACCGCAACGACCTCCCCCGAACCGCCGTCGCCGGAGATCCCCTTCAACGCCGTCATCGCTCTGGTCCATCTCCGGCCACACCAAGGGCTTCGTCGCACTCACTGTGAGCTTAGCCATCTTCCCCCCCTCCTTTTTCTTGCTCCCGAGCTGTGTAGCGACCTCCCGGAGCTCAACCGCACCCACCGCCGTGGAGCTCGTCGCCGACGTGCTCCCGGTCACCCTCCGGCCACTCCACGGTGTCCATCTTACTCACCGTGTCACGTAGCACCTAGCTAGCTACTCCCCGCGCCTCACCGACCCCTCTAGCGTCAAGTTCGTCTTCGGCCGAACCCCGGTGGCCGCCAAAGTCGTCGCCGGCGCCAACTACGGCCACCCCGACCCCAACGGACTCCACCAAGAGCTGCGGCTCGTCCTCAGCTCCACTCCGGTGGTCTCCGCGATCCATTTGGCGGCCGAAACAGCCAAAACCACTTCCGCCATCGCGTCGGGCTCGCCGGCGGCTAAACGCCGGTGTAGCCGACCCAGGTTTGACCACGGGTGGGCCCTGGTTGACTCCCCTGAGTCAATGACAGGTGGGGCCCAGCCCTGTTAATTAAACAGGTTTAGTTTTAATTAAACTTTTATTAATCTAATCACACTGACACGCGGGACCCACTGTCAGGTTTGACCCGGACATGTCCCGTTGACCTGCTGACGTCACACTGACGTCAGGATGACGCAATAATTGATTTTCTGGAATTAATCTAATATAGGAAATTCCAGAATATAGTTTAAACTTTAAAAATTCATAACTTTTATTCTGTAACTCCAAATCAGACAAATTATATATGAAAAATGATCAGAAAAATCCAATCTATCCATCTATACTATTTTCATGCATGATTAAACAAGTTAACCTGATGTTTAATACAGAACAAGGAAAAACACTTTAAAGGGCCATGTTTGAGTTTGAAATTTGAATCTTTGATTCAAATTGGTTCAAACCCTTCTGGTCTTTAGTTGCATTAGCCCAACACACTCATATTGCTATGTTTCATGCATGCATCATATTGTTGCACATTGTTTGGTGATGGTTGTGTATCGGTGTTCTTTGCGGCAGGTTCTGCCTCCGAGGAGTACCATGATTACCCTAACGAAGAACCGTATCAGTGCATCGAACCATCAGGCAAGCAACCAACCATTTGATCATATCGATACAATCCCATGTTCTCGCTCCTGCTCTCTTTTACTGCATTAAGACAACGCATTTCAAACTGCTGTGTGCTAGGTAGTTGAACCCACTTCCTCTGCATGACCTGTCATTGCCACAGTAACTAGATGAAACCCACTAGCATGTGTAGGAGTTGATTGAGCCATATGAATGTGTTGTTCCTACCTTGCTATGCCTGCTATGCTTAGAGTCGTGTCAGGTCTGGTTCATCTGGGTGATGGGCTAGAGTGAAATGATTATGTCGGTAATGAGAGTGGTGTGGTGAACACGATTTGGTAAAGGTATCGATGAGAGGCCATGCAGGAGTACATGGTGGGTTGTTTCATTGAAGCCGACCTTAAGCACTGAGATCTGTATGTGTGATTTAAGAATCAGCTACTACCATGCATTGGGCCCGAAACCAATGGACCCTCTCGGCTTCTTATTCTCCCTAGTTCTCCGTCCAGGAGTTGCAAGTAGTTTCTGGTGTTTGTAGCCTACTGGAGGCCGTGGACAACGCTGACCGTAGGGGTGGGCTGTGATGCGGTAGGTACGTGGCCTGGTGTACCGAATACCCGTTAGGTATCTCGGGAACCCTGTTCACATCGTTCGGGGCCGTATGGGAAACCTCGGCCGAACTCCCTACGGATGGAACCTGGATAGGCGATAAACCTGGACTGGAGGCTTAGGTGATTAGGTAGTTCGTGGCCGACACCCACGTTGGGCTTCCGCTTGAAGGTTGCCGAGTACATGTCGTGTAAACGATGATAAGTGGTGAGAGCGTGTATGAAGAAGTACACCCCTGCAGGGTTATCATGATCTATTCGAATAGTCGCGTCCGTGGTAAAGGACTACTTGGTTGCCTATACAGTTCATAGACAAGTAAATGGAAACTACTAAAAGCCTCAAGATAAGTGTGAGTGCCGAGGATGGCTCTTTCGTAGGAAGACGGGGGTGGATCCTCGGTAGTGTATTGAATTGGTGAGTAGTGGACTCGTGTACGCAAAACCATTTCAAGTTGGAGTCTCGTAGGTTAGCCTAGCCAAGAGTCAAAGTTGGCTTGCTGCAACAACTCCACCAACCCTTCTTGATAATATGCATGTATGTAGGATCTGATGTAAGACTTGCTGAGTACCTTTGTACTCATGTTGCTATAATTTACATTTTTACAGAAGACGCTGCAACCCCTTCTGATGGGTTCTACGTAGACGTTGACATCAATGAGTAGGCTAAGGCCCAGGTGGTGATCCTGAGCTTGTGAAGGACCACGTAGTATAGCTAGGCTTTCCAAGCCTCTTTTATTTTTCTAGTTGTCTGTACTCAGACAAATTACTTCCGCTGCTGGTTTGTATGACTGTATGACTTGAATGCTGGGTCGTGTGACCCGTACCTTTGTGTATGTTATGTATGGCTCTCTGAGCCTTAAATAAAGTACTTATGTCATAGAGTCATGTTGTGATGCCTTGTTGTATTTACACATATCGAGCATATTGTGTGTATGATTGAAATGCTTGGTATGTGTGGGATCTGACTATCTAGTTGTTTATCCTTAGTAGCCTCTCTTACCGGGAAATGTCTCCTAGTGTTACCACTGAGCCATGGTAGCTGGCTATTGCTCTGGAACACTTAGGCTGGCCGGCATGTGTCCTTCTTCGTTCCTGTGTCTGTCCCTTCGGGGAAATGTCACGCATTGAGTACCAGAGTCCTGTTAGCCCGCTACAGCCCGGTTTACCGGAGTCCTGCTAGCCCAGTGCTACAGCCCGGACCCACTTGTTGATGACCGACACGTTCGTTGCTGGGTCATGGATGCATGTCCCTGTAAGTCTGTGCCACTTTGGGTTTACAACTAGTCATGTCAGCCCGGGCTCCTTAACATATGGATGCTAGCGACACTATCATATACGTGAGCCAAAAGGCGCAAACGGTCCCGGGCAAAGGTAAGGCGACACCGTGGGGATACCGTGCGTGAGGCCGCAAAGTGATATGAGGTGTTACAGGCTAGATCGATGTGTCATCGAGTCGGGGTCCTGACAGCGTTGGCATCAGAGCCGGACTGCCTGTAGGTTCTCCAAGCCAAACTGGTCGATGTTGAGTCTAGAAATTCTTTAGTTATATGTAGGGGAATTGTTTGTGGGTGGAACGTAAGGCTGTTTTTTACTCCTTTATCTTATGACATTCTGATCTGAGTCAGTCTATTCTTCCACCGGGGGTTAAGGAATTAGGATCTATTCTCTCTATCAGCACATGTTACTAATCAGTAGTACCTTATAGGGTTGATGGATACAAGCCTAGTTCAGTTCTACTACCACATTATGTTGTTAGAATGGACTCAGAACTTTGATATGATGATGTTGAGTGTGTATGAAATCCTTTGTCAAATGTCTCAAAATCCTTCTTGAGCATTTACAGCTGTTATGCTGCCGAAATTTTGCTAGAAATTCTAATGCCTTTGCATTATGATTGTGTTTTCAGATGGCCACTCGCGACCTCAATCAAGTGGTTCGCCTGACTCGATGCCTAGATGTACCCGGCCATACTGCCATGTTGGTCAGGGTAATGACCGAGGCTGGATACCGTTGGTATCCTGAGTACATGGCCGAAGAGCAATTCCGAGACTTTAATCAAAGCCAGTATCTCTGCACTGTCAGGATATTTCCATCTTATCCTGGGTCCACCGAGCCCCTTCACTGCTCCTATGGACTCGGGGTTACTATAGAGATGGCTGTGCAGGACGCCGCCTACTCTATGATGACCATCATGCGAGTCAGGTCTGGCCTATTTCGGGAATCTGATTTCCGGTATATGCCAGGATCACTTCCGGGAGCACAAGGGTATCTCCAGGCTATCTATGCTGACCCCACCCAGGAGGATTCACGGACTCGCACCACTGCTGAGATGCTCGAGGATAAGGACCGTGAAAATCGGGCCTTGAGGTTAGAGCTCTTCAATACCCGTGCTGACCATTGGGCCACATTGACTCGGTTTGCACCGGCGGTGCAAGCTGGATATTCGGATATGCGCGATCTCTATCTTGTGAGATCTGCTCTGCCAGACGTGATGGGTTGGCGTGATGTAGGAGGCATCACCCCACCTCGCGGTCCCCGCAGGCCACCGTCTGTTGGTCCAAGACCTCATCCTAGCCCCTATGGTCCACAAGCTCCGCGAGATCGTCTGTTTCCGGATGATCATGTTGAGCTTCCAGGCTATGGAGGTGACTTCTACGAGGACTACTACGGATCGGTCTGAGTTAGTGGTAGTATCACTAGTTCGTGTTAGCTGTGTCGTCTATCGTCCTGCGTGACTCGTGGGATATGAGCTAGCTGTATCGCCTTCCGGAGGTGTAGAAAAATAATGTATAGGAGCTGGGAATGCCTCCGATGAGATGTAATCCTCTTTTCACCGTAATAGTACCTTGTTTGGTCTTGTACTAAACCCTGTATGGTGTGTATGACGATGGATTAAAGAAGCAGTTTCTGTATCTACCATGTCATACGGATGATCATCTTGCATTCCGAGTTATTCCTTACATTCTGTATCCTATGTCGGAATTTTATCATTCTGACTAAATCATTGTCTTGTTTACCTAGGATGGTCAACACGCGCACTAACCCTGCTCCTCAAGAGCAGGCCGAAGGCAGTGAAGTCAGGAATGCAAATCTGCCTCATCCTCCTTCCCTAGCCGAGGTTATGATGGAAGCCGAAAGAAACAAGCGGGAGACCAACCGTTTGTTGGAGCGTATTGAACAGAACACAGCACACCATCAGAGGACTAGCGTGGTGTCACTCAGTGATTTTATCAAGTTACATCCACCCACGTTCCACCACTCCGTCGAGCCTCTCGACGCTGATGACTGGCTTCGCAGTATCTCTCACAAGCTGCGTTCCGCGCTAGTAGCTGAGGCTGACAAGGTCACCTTTGCTGCATATCATCTTGAAGGCCCCGCCAGTCTATGGTGGGAGAATTATGGAGCTATGCGCCCAGCGGGCCATGTCACTACTTGGGCTGAATTCAGCGAGGCTTTCCGTGAACATCACATTCCGGAGGGTCTCATGGACCGTAAACGTGAGGAATTTTGCAGTTTCACTCAGGGCCGACTCTCTGTGGATGCTTACAGCAGGGAGTTCGGTAACCTCGCACGATATGCAACTGAGGAAGTTTCTACTGATGCCAAGAAGCAAGCAAGGTTCCGTAAGGGACTTAGTCCTGAGCTTCGCCGCGACCTCCGTCTGCATGAGTGCACATCTTTTCAGAAACTTGTTAACAAGGCCATCAGTGCTGAGACTGGTCAGACTGATTATGACGCAACACGCAAGCATGGCCGTGACATGGGTTCCTCATCCGGTGCTGGTCCTCAGAAGCGCCGCGTGTGGGTGCCCAACACCGCCCTGCCACCCAGGTTCACATCGAGGCCATCTTTCCAGGCGCCTCGCCCTGTTCAACAGTCTGCACCAGCCAAGCCCTATGGGGGTCCAACCAACAATGCTCCTCCACGTACCAGTTCCGTGACTTGTTTCAAGTGTGGGGAATCTGGCCACTATATGCGTGAGTGTCCCCAGACCAACCCCAACCAATCTGCTAAAGCTGTTGGCCGTGGCAAGCCGACAGGGAAAGTGTTCCACACCAAGCCGGCCACCGCTACACGTGGCCATGTCAACTGTATCTCTGCCGAAGAAGCTCAAGAGGATCCCAACGTCGTTCTCGGTATGCTCCTTGTTAATTGCCACCCGGCATCTGTTCTTTTCGATACCGGAGCCTCTCATTCATTTATATCCGAGAACTATGCTCGTTTGCATAACACCGCATTTTGTGACATGCCATCCACTATGGAAATTTCTACTCCTGGTTCTAGATGGCAGACCTCCAGGGTAAGTTATGGAAATGAAATCCAAGTCGACAGACTTGTTTTCCTTGCATCTTTGATAGCTCTCAAATTTTCAGATATTAATATCATTTTGGGTATGGACTGGATGTCAGCTCATCATTCCAAAATTGATTGCTTCTCTAGGACTGTTCAACTCACTCATCCTTCGGGGAAGATAGTCAATGTCTTGACCCGATTAGCCAAGCGACAATTATATTCTCTTAACGCCAGCCCTTTGCCAGACCTTGAGGACGTTCCGGTAGTCCGTGACTTCCCAGATGTCTTCCCAGAGGAATTGCCAGGTGTTCCACCTGACAGGGATGTTGAGTTCGTAATAGACCTCATTCCAGGAACCGTTCCGATTGCTAGAAGACCCTATAAGATGGCACCACTAGAACTAGCCGAGCTTAAGAAACAACTCGATGAGTCCTTGAAAAAGGGTTTCATCCGACCTAGTTCATCTCCGTGGGCTTGCCCCGTCCTATTCGTCAAGAAGAAGGATGGTACGGAACGGATGGTTGTAGATTATCGACCTGTCAATTTGGTCACAATCAAGAACAAATATCCGCTCCCCAGGATCAACGACCTGTATGATCAGCTCGCTGGATCCTCAGTCTTCTCCAAGATGGATTTGAGGTTGGGCTACCATCAAATCAAAATCAGAAACGGGGACATTCCTAAAACGGCCTTTGTTACTCGTTATGGCCAATACGAGTACACCGTCATGTCCTTCGGTTTAACCAACGCTCCAGCCACCTTTTCTCGGTTAATGAACTCAATCTTCATGGAGTATTTGGATAAACTCGTCGTGGTTTATCTCGATGATATACTCATCTACTCCAAGAACGAGGAGGAACATGCCGAACATCTAAGGCTAGTGTTGAAGAAACTTCGAGAGCATCGCCTTTATGCCAAATTTTCTAAATGTGAATTCTGGTTATCGGAAGTGACCTATCTGGGTCATGTAATATCTGGTAAAGGTATTGCTGTTAACCCTGAGCGAGTTCAAGCCGTCCTTAATTGGACTCCACCTGAATCGGTCAAGCAAGTACGGAGTTTTCTGGGCTTAGCGAGCTATTGCCGTCGCTTTGTCGAAAACTTCTCCAAAGTTGCTAAACCTCTAACCGAACTCCTCAAGAAAGATAAGAAGTTCGAATGGACTCCACAATGTGAGCACAGCTTTCAGGAACTGAAAAGACGCCTGACTTCTGCTCCCGTACTGGTACCGCCAGACTTCTCCAAGGACTTTGTTATCTACTGCGACGCCTCGCGACAAGGACTAGGTTGCATTCTCATGCAAGATCGACACGTAATTGCTTACGCTTCACGGCAATTGCACCCACATGAGGAGAATTATCCTACTCATGATCTAGAGCTTGCAGCCGTAGTCTATGCACTTAAGACCTGGCGACATTACCTCCTCGGTAACCGTTGCGAAATATTCACTGATCACCAAAGACTGAAGTACATTTTCACCCAACCGGATTTGAATCTCAGGAAAAGACGTTGGCTTGAGTTGATCACATATTTCGACTTAGGAATAACTTACACCCCAGGGAAAGCCAACGTCATGGCTGATGCGCTAAGTCGTAAATCTTATTGTAACAACCTAATGCTGCAACAAAGTCAACCGCTTCTCCATGAGGAATTTCGGAAGCTTAACCTTCACATTGTTCCTCAAGGTTTTCTTTCCACCTTGGTGGCGAAACCTACCCTTACGGACCAGATCATCAAGGCACAGAAGGTAGATCCGGGAATTTCCCGCATCAAGAGAAACATCAAGAAAGGAGTTGCGAATTGTTTCTCCATTAATGATCAAGGGGTCGTATACTTCGGGAATCGACTAGTGGTTCCCAAAGTGCGAAACCTGAGGCGATTGATCCTTAAGGAGGCTCATGAATCTCCTCTCACCATTCATCCCGGTAGTACTAAGATGTATCAGGACCTACGCCAGAGGTTCTGGTGGCCTAGGATGAAGAGAGAAATTGCTCAGTATATTGCTAGCTGCGACGTCTGCCGTCGTGTAAAAGCAGAGCATCAACGGCCTGCTGGCACCCTTCAACCCTTAGTTATTCCTGAATGGAAATGGGATAAAATTGGTATGGACTTCATTACCGGTTTTCCGAGGACCAAAAGAGGGAATAATGCTATCTTCGTCGTTGTTGATCGTCTTTCCGAAGTGGCCCATTTCTTACCTGTTCGCGAGAGTATAACCGCTAGTCAGCTGGCAGACTTATACATCTCCCGAATAGTGTCTCTCCATGGTGTTCCCTTGGAAATTAACTCGGATAGAGGAAGTCTTTTCACCTCTCGATTTTGGGAAAGTTTCCAAAACGCTATGGGAACCCGCCTTTCCTTTAGCACCGCTTTTCACCCTCAATCGAGTGGTCAAGTGGAACGTGTCAACCAGATCCTAGAAGACATGCTTCGAGCCTCTGTTATCTCATTCGGAATGGATTGGGAGAAGTGCCTTCCATTTGCCGAATTCGCTTACAACACCAGCTATCAATCTAGCTTGGGTAAAGCCCCTTTTGAAGTCCTCTATGGACGACGGTGTCGAACACCCCTTAACTGGTCAGAGACCGGGGAAAGACAATTCTTTGGCCCGGATATGATTCAGGAAGCAGAAGAACAAGTTCGCATCGTTCGTGAAAAGTTGAAAACAGCCCAATCTCGTCAAAAGAGTCAATATGACCGAAAACATAAGGCTATGACTTTCGAGGTTGACGAGAAGGCTTACCTTCGGGTTACCCCTCTGAAGGGAACCCATCGTTTCGGTATCAAAGGCAAATTGGCTCCTTGTTACATTGGACCTTTTCGCATTCTCGCTAAACGAGGAGAAGTTGCCTACCAGTTGGAACTACCTCCGCACCTCTCCAGAGTCCACGATGTCTTCCATGTTTCTCAACTCAGGCGTTGCTTCTCGGATCCTATCCGTGGAGTGGACTACGAAACGCTTGATCTCCAAGATAATCTTACATATCGAGAGTACCCCATTCGTATCCTTGATCAGGCCGAGCGTACCACTCGATGTCATAATATCAAGTTTCTCAAAGTACAATGGTCGCACCATTCTGAGGATGAAGCAACTTGGGAAAGGGAGGATCATCTTCGACTTGAGTATCCCGCCTTCTTCCCGGAGGAACCCAAATCTCGGGACGAGATTCTTTTGAGTGGGGGTGAGTTGTCACACCCTAGTTAGCCATGCATTAGAGTGTTGCATCATGTTTACACTTTCATCAGAAACCTGAAATGGGGATGACAGAACCCCCAGTCCCCTCTGAAACCAATTAGGGTTTACTAAAAACTTTTTCAATGAACCTGAAATGCCCTTCTAAAATGCCCATCATTTTTGTCTTGGTTCAGAACCTCTGCCAAAAGTGATGCACATTTTCCTAGGCCATCTTAGGGTTTTTGAATTAAATCATAAATATTTGAATTTGGGCATTTAAAATTATATAAAATATTTAAATGCTCAAATATCTCCAAACTAAAATGTTTCATGTTGGAAATAATCCAACTATGGACCAGGAGTAGTTTGGTGATTTTAGGAGTTGCCTAAGTCTTTTATTTAATTCAACAAAGTTGCAGAAGTATTACAAAAACAGAAAACAGAAAGAAAATGGAAAAACTTACCTGACGCCTGCTCCCGGCCCACCTGCCGGCCCAGCCCAGCACCGCTCCAGCGAGCTGCTTGCCGGCCAGGCAGGCAGGCAGGTGCCCGACGGCGACCACAGCGCGCGCCACGCACCTGTTCGCCGCCTCGCCGCTCCCCTCGCCCGGTGACGTCGTGGATCGGCCTCCCTCGCTCCCCCGAACCCCCCAGACACCCCCTCTCCTCTCCAGCACCTCCCCCTCGCGCTCCCCCGCCATGACCGACGCCACCATCGCCGAGCCTTCGTCGTAGCCGTGCTCCCCGCCGCCCGTGCGTCCTCTCATCGTGTCCAGGAGCTCCGCCGCTGTCCACTCCATCGAGCAAACCGAGGCCCGAGCGCTCGCAACGCCCAAGTCCACCGCAACGACCTCGCCCGAACCGCCGTCGCCGGAGATCCCCTTCAACGCCGTCGTCGCTCCGGTCCATCTTCGGCTGCACCAAGGGCTTCGTCGCACTCACTGTGAGCTTAGCCATCTTCCCCCCCTCCTTTTTCTTGCTCCCGAGCTGTGTAGCGACCTCCCGGAGCTCAACCGCACCCACCGCCGTGGAGCTCATCGCCGACGTGCTCCCAGTCACCCTCCGGCCACTCCACGGTGTCCATCTTACTCACCGTGTCACGTAGCATCTAGCTAGCTACTCCCCGCGCCTCACCGACCCCTCTAGCGTCAAGTTCGTCTTCGGCCGAACCCCGGTGGCCGCCAAAGTCGTCGCCGGCGCCAACTCCGGCCACCCCGACCCCAACGGACTCCACCAAGAGCTGCGGCTCGTCCTCAGCTCCACTCCGGTGGTCTCCGCGATCCATTTGGAGGCCGAAACAGCCAAAACCACTTCCGCCGCCGCGTCGGGCTCGCCGGCGGCTAAACGCCGGTGCAGCCGACCCGGGTTTGACCACGGGTGGGCCCTGGTTGACTCCCCTGAGTCAATGATAGGTGGGGCCCAGCCCTGTTAATTAAACAGGTTTAGTTTTAATTAAACTTTAATTAATCTAATCACACTGACACGCGGGACCCACTGTCAGGTTTGACCCGGACATGTCCCGTTGACCTGCTGACGTCACACTGACGTCAGGCTGACGCAATAATTGATTTTCTGGAATTAATCTAATATAGGAAATTCCAGAATATAGTTTAAACTTTAAAAATTCATAACTTTTATTCTGTAACTCCAAATGTCACATCCCTAGCTTCCGGTGCTGCCTGGTGTGTGCATCATGTTTAAATTCTGAAACTTGAATTGAGGAATTTTGGAAGCCTCAAAAACTTAAATAAAAGAGGGGCAAAAACCCTAGAAATCTCATTCATTGCTCCAAAATGCTCTTCTTAAATGTTTGATAATTTTGGTAAGGGTTCTGGTCCCAACCAAAATATTGAACATTTTTAAGGATTTATTTTTGGGACTTTGGATTTAATTCATTAGCTATTTGAATTTGAATTATATTCATATAATTAGAATATAATTTCAAATACTCCTGAAATATTTTATAAGCTTTTGGAAAAGTCCATCTAGCAATATAAAATATTCAGAGGAGTTTTTGGCATTGTTTGAATTATTTTAAATTCAAAACAGTGGCAAAATAAATTAAATAAAACAAAACAGAAGGAAAAATAAAACAGAGCAGAACGCTTACCTGAGGCCCAACACTGTGCAGCCCAGCAGAAGCCGGCCCAGCCGACCACTGCAGCAGTCCGTCGTCTTCCTCCCCTCGCCCCGAAGCTGCTGCGTGCTCGCACGCGCACGGCCGCGCGGCCACCTCCTGCTTGCCGACGAGCTCCTGGCCGCGTGGACGACTTCCGCAGGCCGTCCCGATCCCTCTGACCCCCCTCACTCTCCCGTGCACCTCTTCCCTCTCTCCCTGCTTCGCCTCCCTCGCCCCCTCTCCCGAAGCAGAGCGCAGCCGCCGACGCCGTTCGCCGTAGCTGCAGCCACCACCCTTCCCTCGCTCCCCCGACTAGCCCAGAGGCTCCGCCTCGACCCCCTATTCCTCTCCACCGAGCCACGAGGCCCCGGACGCGCTGCAACGCCGCCACCATCGTCGTTTCCGTCGCCGGCCGCCGTGGATCCTCGTCGTCGATTCGAGAGCTACCGGACATCCCCGAGCCCGCTAACCATCCCTGCAGCTCCGCGGTGAGCCGCTGACCCGATTCCCCCTTGCCCCGTCGTCCCTAGCATCATGTAGTTGCCGTGCCCTTGAGCTCCGAAGCTCGCCGCCGCCGTGCCTCGTCACCGCCGTGGCTGGAGCCGTTGTAGCTCAAAGCCGAGCACACCATCGTGCTCCACACCTCACCAGGAGCACGTAGCACGCACCAACGCCTCCCCTAGCGCCCTGCATCGCCTAACCCGCCGTTGGCCGAACTCCGGCCGCCGCTCACGAGCTCGCCGTCGTCGGTACCGGCCACCACAGGCACGACCACCACCACCGTTCGATGCGCACCAGCAAGGGCTCTCCAACCAGCCCAAGCACAGCCTCGCCCGTGCCCTGTAGCGCGTTTCCGGCTCGCGCCGCCGTCTCGGGCCTCGCCGGCGTCATGTCGCCGGTGGGTTTGACCCCACTGACCCGGGATTTGACCCTGCTAATTAACCCTGTGACACTGACAGCAGGGCCCCACCTGCTAATTAATCCTAGATTAGTTTTTGTTTAGTTTTTAACTAATCCTAGTGGCCCCACGCGTCAGCTTTGACTAAGCTGACGTGGCTGTTGACTGGGCCCACATGTCAGCGGCACTAAGCAGCTCCAGTCACTGACCAGTGGACCCCACTGGTCAGGTTTGACCTGAATCTGCCCCGTTGACCTGATGACGTCAAGGTGATGTCATGCTGACGCATTAAATGATTTTCTGGATTTAAAATAAATCAGAAAATCCAGAAAATTGTATAAACTTCTAAAATTCATAGAAAATCAATCGTAACTCCAAATTAAATAATTTATATATGAAAAATTATCAGAAAAATTCAAGGAATCCATCTGTACCATTTTCATGCATGTTAGAACAACTTATCACTACTGTTTAGCAGAAATCAATTAAATGGCATTTGAATAATCACATATGGAGTTTGAATTTGAATCTTGTATTCAAACCAACTTCATTTAATCTGTGGCTAGTTGCATTAGCCCAAAACACATTCATTTTGCCATGTCATGATCATGCATCATATTGTGCATTGCGTTGATTATGTTTCCTTCTGTGTTGCCGGTATTTGTCCCCTCTCGATAGACGTGATACCGATGATGTGATCGTTGACACTGATGAAGACTCAATGCTATCTTCAGAAGTGCCAGGCAAGCAAAACCCCCTTGTTGATTCCGATACAATCCCACTCTCTCGCTCCTGCTCTCTTTTACTGCATTAGGACAACAACGATTCATCTGTTACTTGCTGCGGTAGCTGAACCCCATTATCCTCTGCATGACCTGTCATTCCACAGTAAATAGATGAAACCCACTAGCATGAGTAGGAGTTGTTTGAGCCATGTTGTGCCTACTCATTCTTGCTTGTTTGTCATGCCTGCTACTGCTTAGAGTTGTGTCAGGTCTGATTCATCGGGAATGAATCAGAGGTGTGTGAACATGTCCTACTGTGTGTGAGCTAAGTGTGTGAACACGTTTTGGTAAAGGTAGCGGTGAGAGGCCATGTAGGAGTACATGGTGGGTTGTCTCATTGCAGCCGTCCTCAGGAACTGAGTTCTGTGTTTGTGATCCATGATTCAGCTGCTACCACGCATTGGGCCCGAAACCAATGGACCCTCTCGGCTTCTTGATCACCCTTGTCCTCTGTCCAGGAGTTGCAAGATGTTTCTGGTGTTCGTAGTATGCTGGAGGCCGTGGGCAGCGCTGACCATAGGGGTGGGCTGTGATGCGGTAGGCACGTGGCACGGTGTACCGGGCGCCCGTTTGGTGTCTCGGGAACCCTGTTCACATCGTTTAGGGCTGTGAGCGAAACTCCGGCCGGATCTCCTCATGGATGGAACCCGAATAGGCGATAAACCTGGACTAGAGACTTGAGTGTTTAGGTAGGCCGTGGCCGACACCCACGTTGGGCTTCCGCTTGAAGGTTGCCGAGTACATGTCGTGTAAACGGCGGTAAGTGGTGAGAGCGTGTGTGAAGAAGTACACCCCTGCAGGGTTAACATTATCTATTCGAATAGCCGTGTCCGTGGTAAAGGACTTCTGGGTTGCTTATATCAGTTCATAGACAAGCGAAAGTGGATACTCTAAAATACGCAAGATAAGCGTGAGTGCTATGGATGGCGTTCTCGTAGGGAGACGGGAGCGGATCCATAGTGGTGTATTGATATGGTGAATATGTGGACTCGTGTGCGCCACCTCAAAAGAGTTACTCGCAGTCGTAGTTCAGGATAGCCACCGAGTCAAAGCTGGCGTGCTGCAGTTAAACCCCACCATCCCCTTTGTTGATAATGATGCATATGTAGATAGTTCTGATGTAAGTCTTGCTGGGTACATTTGTACTCACGTTTGCCTATTTATGTTTTGCAGAGAGACTTCGGTCTCGCTAGTAGTTCCGCGTGGACTTCGACGTTTAGCTTGTTACCTCAGCTACGATCTTGTGCCTCGGCAGGATCTGGTAGATAGTCAGGCTTTCAGCCTTTTTCATTTATAGACGTCTGTACTCAGACATGATAGCTTCCGTTTGTGCTTTGATTTGTATGCTCTGAATGTTGGGTCATGAGACCCCTGTTTGTAATATCTCGCTCCTCGGAGCCTAATGAATAAATTACTTGAGTCGTAGAGTCATTTTGTGATGCCATGTTGTATTGCACATACCGAGCATATTGTGTGTATGTTATTGAAATCCTTGGTATGTGTGGGATCTGACCATCTAGTTGTTTATCTTTAGTAGCCTCTCTTACCGGGAAATGTCTCCTAGTGTTTCACTGAGCCATGGTAGCTTGCTACTGCTCCGGAACACTTAGGCTGGCCGGCATGTGTCCTTCTTCGTTCCTGTGTCTGTCCCTTCGGGGAAATGTCACGCGATGAATACCGGAGTCCTGTTAGCCCGCTACAGCCCGGTTCACCGGAGTCCTGCTAGCCCAGTGCTACAGCCTGGATTCACTCGCTGATGACCGACACGTTCGATGTTGGGTCATGGATGCCTGTTCCTGTAAGTCTGTGCCACTTTGGGTTTACGACTAGTCATGTCAGCCCGGGCTCTTTATCATATGGATGCTAGCAACATCATCATATACGTGAGCCAAAAGGCGCAAACGGTCCCGGGCTAAGGTAAGGCGACACCCGTGGGAATACCGTGCGTGAGGCCGCAAAGTGATATGAGGTGTTACAGGCTAGATCGATGTGACATTGAGTCGGGGTCCTGACAGCGTTGGTATCAGAGCTTGACTGTCTGTAGGATTACCAAGCCAAACTGGTCGAAGTTGAGTCTAGAAATTCTTTAGTTATATAAGGGAATTGATTGTGGGATGGAACGTAAGGCTCTTTTTACTCCTTATACCTCATGGCCTTCTGATCTGAGTCATCATCTTCTCTTCTACGGGGATTAAGAACTAGGCTATCTCTTCTTTCTATCAGGATCACGTGTTACTAATCCGTAGACTTATAAGATTGTTGATTCAAGCCTCAGTTCAGTTCCTACTATCTTCTGTATGTTAACTGTTGATCTCGAAACCTTGATATTGTGCTTCTGAGTGGTTATGCCACCATTTTTGTGAATGTCTCAAATCTTTTCTGAGCATTTACAGCCGTTATGCTGTCCGAGTCATTCCAGGTTTCTAAATAGTCTGATGCATTTGCAAAATCCTTTCCCTTTGGTTTCGATGCTCCTTTATGCCAGCTTAATCACACTAATTGTTGAGTTGAGGTATTCTACTACCCCGATCTTTATGTTGGAATAATTATTATGACCCTAGGTGTCTCAGGGGATCATCTAGTGGTCTAGCCATGATTTGTGTCCTAGTGTGATGATTCTGGCTTTATCCCCGAAAGCATCCCGTGATGCCACTTAGTAGTAGGTATTCTATTCCTGGGTTCTTGAACCCGAGATTCACTCTACCTACTTCATGTTGATAGTAATTGCTAGTGCCTTTAGGATATTAGTAACCTTTGCGATAGTCCTTGAAGTCCGTGGTATCTTCTTCTTCCAAATACCATGAACTACTTATGGCAGAAGTTCCTCGTTGAACTGAAATATCACAACAGGATTATTCTTGATGAGTTCTCCATTATATATTGTGGCTCTGCCAGTTGTACCTTTCTGCATGGGTTATCCGGAAGAAATATGTTTAACTTCGTTCGACATGCTAATCCATGCATCCACAACTCAGAAAATCATATGTTCTTTTGAGTTGTCTCATCTTAGTTGTTTCCGACCCTCGCCTATCAATTGATAGTCAAGAGTATGCGTGCATTCGTTCGTCGATGCCTATTACCCTTGTGGTCCGCCAAGCCATTCTATTTCAGAATGAATAGGAGAAACAAACTCCAGAATCTCATCCATATCTAGGATTGGGTCAAAGCAATTGTATTCCGCAGATCAAAATGCCAATCCAGCTTCTGGTCTGTTCTACCTTGAAGTATTACCATCTTTATATCAGGAATATCATGGGAATTGCACACCATCTTATGAATTCTTGACGCAGTAATACTTCTGATCATCATTGATAATTTCTCGGTTTCCGTGTTATTGTAACCGGAATGCCGACAAATGAATCATGGCGTGTGAAATCAATACTGCTAGCAACTCCATTGCTTGGTAGTTAAATGGACGATAACCTCATTCTTAGCGTGTCGATTATTGAATCGTCACCCTAAGGTTGATTGTGCTACCTAGTCCTTATTTCTGGTGCACTCTCCGATCAGTGAGTTGGGATAGTGCCAATCCCTGCTTATTTGATCATATCGTCTTGCCCTAAAAAGTAAGATTGTTCTCGAGCTTAGTAACATACCGGTGGTTCATGATATTCCAAATTTCTTCTCAGAAGTATCACCAGGTTGTCGCCTGACCGCTATGTTGATCTCGTGATCAAGTTGGGTTCTTGTGAACCACCTTCTCTCCAAAAATCGGTGTTAGATATCCCTGAGCTAGTTGGTTAAGCTAGACAACAACTTGGAGAGTTGGAAGATAAAAGCTTGCCTGACTTAGTTCGTTCCAAAGGGATATTCTTGTGTAGGGTGTGCTGAAGAAAGATGATATCTTCA
Organism: Triticum dicoccoides; assembly: GCF_002162155.2. NCBI lineage: Eukaryota > Viridiplantae > Streptophyta > Magnoliopsida > Poales > Poaceae > Triticum > Triticum dicoccoides. Next base: position 304,588,699 of record NC_041383.1, on the reverse strand, counting down.
TCGATTGGTCCTTGTGATCAGTTGCTGGACCTATTGTCTTATCAATCCTTTGATTTGAGTGTGGGCTATCGTCAAATCAAATCAGTACCAACGATGCTCGTAATGTTGTCTTATTCGTGGTTGACCCCTCGAGCATACACCATTATATCTTTGGTCTGACCAATGCTATCATCGTGTTCACTTAACTATGGAATTCCTTTTAAAAGGAAACCTAGATGAATTGTTGTTGAGCCCATTGGCAACATCCTTATCTCCTCCATGATGTTGTTGAACATTAAGCTAGTGTTGGAAACTTTCGAAAGCATTTTCTTCATGCTAGCTCATGAAGTATTTGTTTGATGAAGGTAGTGACTTCCTTTAATTCATGTGCATCTAATGCAAGTTGCCGTCGTGGATTCGAGAAAGTCATTGTTGTTTCCTTTGGAATCATCCCAAATCAGTCATGCATACGTGCGAAAGTATTCTGTGGTTCGGAGACTTGCAACCTCCATTCTATATGTGCTCCGTAGCACCCCAAGCCACTGACTGATTTGTTCGAGAACAGGAGTTAAGTGTTAATCCATGGTAATGCACAAGACTTCGATGTCATTAATGATGGTTCCCCCTCCTGAACTCGGTAGTGTTTTATTATAAGACTACTTTGTGGTCATGCTTGTCTTGGACAACATGTTCACATGTTTGTAGCAGAACCAGCTCATGTTTTGGAGCTTGCTATCGTAGTTCATCTCCCGAGAATCCCGCAACGTCATCTCGTCGATTTGTGTTGCAAACTTTCGTTTTCCTTTCTAGACTCGATGAGTCTGGAATATCCTGACACCAACCAGATCTGAGTCTCAGGCAGATATGATGGTTGGAATATTTCCCAAGAACTATAATATTGGTCCCTCGATAACCGGTAAAGTGGATGTCGTGGCCAACACACCCACCCGGAAGACCTGTTATTATAATATCTTGATTGAGGAAGTTGGCCACCTCCCCATAGGGATTTCGTAGGATTTACTCCCTAGTTGCCCCTATGGATTTTGAGATCCCGAAGTCCGACCTTTTACTTGATGTTCTAGATATCAAACCATATTTATGAATGGGTTACGCTAGCACATCAAGGAGAACATTAGAAGCGGAGTGCTAAATGTCTCTCGGTCGATCATCCAGATTTTGTTTCCTTGGCCTCGCTAAGGTGAAATCTGAGAAGGTGTTATCTTCCTTTGCATCTGCATCATCCATCATTAGCCATCATGGTAGCAAGTTGTGTTGCCAGGATCCTTGACACGGATGCTGATAAAACCTTGATGATTGTGGAAATGCTCAAGTTCTTGAGAGCACGTACAAGCGCTACGTGTTATCATCGGCTCTAGCTGGGTTTGCTCTCAGTTCCCTCGGCAATGCTATGATCTATTCAAACAGTGAATTCACTCTCTATTGTTGGGTTCCTCCCCAGTTACCAGAATCATTCCTAGCATTTGCATTTTGTTCCTAGCTTGCACCGCCAATGTGCCATTCTACCATGGGTCTCTTCCATCTCCGGTGATAAGCAAATTCATCCATTACGTTGTCTTCAACAAGGTAATCCACATCATCCAAGTCCGAGTATGCCATTCTACCGACCCCCTCCAAACGATCGCTCGAGAATTGCCTTAGGCTGGTTTAAAGAGTTTCAATGATCTCTGAATCAAAGGTAATTCTTTTTGCCACTTAAGGGGATATTTCTACGAGTCACCGTACCTAAGGTGCCTCGTTGTGGTATCATGGCAACTCAACCCCTCGCTACATTGATAATCGTTTACCACCTTTTTAGGTGTGGAATCGTTGTCTACCTAGTGAACCTTCGTCATCTGCTTCACTCCATTCCTATGGATGTGTGCTTCGCCTCTCAGCTCGAGAGATGTTGCTATGTCTCATTCCGTGAGTTAATCCTGAGTTGTTCGACCTTCGAGAAGAACCATTCTTTTAGGATCTTTCCTTTCCTCTCGTTGACATGTTAGCTGAAGTTCTCGAAGCAAGACATCGAGACAATGATGGTGATCGAATCAACGTTCCTATGAAGTGCAACCTGGATCGTGAAGATTGTGCTAGTTTGCGCTCCCCCTTCACCTTACCCTACGCTTGAATCTCGGGACGAGATTTTTGTTTAGTGGGGGTGAGCTGTCACATCCCTAGCTTCTGGTGCTGCCTGGTGTGTGCATCATGTTTAAATTCTGAAACTTGAATTGAGGAATTTTGGAAGCCTCAAAAACTTAAATAAAAGAGGGGCAAAAACCCTAGAAATCTCATTCATTGCTCCAAAATGCTCTTCTTAAATGTTTGATAATTTTGGTAAGGGTTCTAGTCCCAACCAAAATATTGAACATTTTTAAGGATTTATTTTTGGGACTTTGGATTTAATTCATTAGCTATTTGAATTTGAATTATATTCATATAATTAGAATATAATTTCAAATACCCCTGAAATATTTTATAAGCTTTTGGAAAAGTCCATCTAGCAATATAAAATATTCAGAGGAGTTTTTGGCATTGTTTGAATTATTTTAAATTCAAAACAGTGGCAAAATAAATTAAATAAAACAAAACAGAAGGAAAAATAAAACAGAGCAGAACGCTTACCTGAGGCCCAACACTGTGCAGCCCAGCAGAAGCCGGCCCAGCCCACCACTGCAGCCCTCCGTCGTCTTGCTCCCCTCGCCCCGAAGCTGCTGCGTGCTCGCACGCGCACGGCCGCGCGGCCACCTCCTGCTTGCCGACGAGCTCCTGGCCGCGTGGACGACTTCCGCAGGCCGTCCCGATCCCTCTGACCCCCCTCACTCTCCCGTGCACCTCTTCCCTCTCTCCCTGCTTCGCCTCCCTCGCCCCCTCTGCCGAAGCAGAGCGCAGCCGCCGACGCCGTTCACCGTAGCTGCAGCCACCGCCCTTCCCTCGCTCCCCCGACTAGCCCAGAGGCTCCGCCTCGACCCCCTCTTCCTCTCCACCGAGCCACGAGGCCCCGGACGCGCTGCAACGCCGCCACCATCGTCGTTTCCGTCGCCGGCCGCCATGGATCCTCGTCGTCGATTCGAGAGCTACCGGACGTCCCTGAGCCCGCTAACCATCCCTGCAGCTCCGCGGTGAGCCGCTGACCCGATTCCCCCTTGCCCCGTCGTCCCTAGCATCCTGTAGTTGTCGTCCCCTTGAGCTCCGAAGCTCGCCGCCGCCGTGCCTCGTCACCGCCGTGGCTGGAGCCGTTGTAGCTCAAAGCCGAGCACACCATCGTGCTCCACACCTCACCAGGAGCACGTAGCACGCACCAACGCCTCCCCTAGCGCCCTGCATCGCCTAACCCGCCGTTGGCCGAACTCCGGCCGCCGCTCACGAGCTCGCCGTCGTCGGTACCGGCCACCACAGGCACGGCCACCACCACCGTCCGATGCGCACCAGCAAGGGCTCTCCAACGAGCCCAAGCACAGCCTCGCCCGTGCCCTGTAGCGCGTTTCCGGCTCGCGCCGCCGTCTCGGGCCTCGCCGGCGTCATGTCGCCGGTGGGTTTGACCCCACTGACCCAGGATTTGACCCTGCTAATTAACCCTGTGACACTGACAGCAGGGCCCCACCTGCTAATTAATCCTAGATTAGTTTCTGTTTAGTTTTTAACTAATCCTAGTGGCCCCACGCGTCAGCTTTGACTAAGCTGACGTGGCTGTTGACTGGGCCCACATGTCAGCGGCACTAAGCAGCTCCAGTCACTGACCAGTGGACCCCACTGGTCAGGTTTGACCTGAATCTGCCCCGTTGACCTGATGACGTCAAGGTGATGTCATGCTGACGCATTAAATGATTTTCTGGATTTAAAATAAATCAGAAAATCCAGAAAATTGTATAAACTTCTAAAATTCATAGAAAATCAACCGTAACTCCAAATTAAATAATTTATATATGAAAAATTATCAAAAAAATTCAAGGAATCCATCTGTACCATTTTCATGCATGTTAGAACAACTTATCACTACTGTTTAGAACAAATCAATTAAATGGCATTTGAATAATCACATATGGAGTTTGAATTTGAATCTTGTATTCAAACCAACTTCATTTAATCTGTGGCTAGTTGCATTAGCCCAAAACACATTCATTTTGCCATGTCATGATCATGCATCATATTGTGCATTGCATTGATTATGTTTCCTTCTGTGTTGCCGGTATTTGTTCCCTCTCGATAGACGTGATACCGATGATGTGATCGTTGACACTGATGAAGACTCAATGCTATCTTCAGAAGTGCCAGGCAAGCAAAACCCCCTTGTTCATTCCGATACAATCCCACTCTCTCGCTCCTGCTCTCTTTTACTGCATTAGGACAACAACGATTCATCTGTTACTTGCTGCGGTAGCTGAACCCCATTATCCTCTGCATGACCTGTCATTCCACAGTAAATAGATGAAACCCACTAGTATGAGTAGGAGTTGTTTGAGCCATGTTGTGCCTACTCATTCTTGCTTGTTTGTCATGCCTGCTACTGCTTAGAGTTGTGTCAGGTCTGATTCATCGGGAATGAATCAGAGGTGTGTGAACATGTCCTACTGTGTGTGAGCTAAGTGTGTGAACACGTTTTGGTAAAGGTAGCGGTGAGAGGCCATGTAGGAGTACATGGTGGGTTGTCTCATTGCAGCCGTCCTCAGGAACTGAGTTCTGTGTTTGTGATCCATGATTCAGCTGCTACCACGCATTGGGCCCGAAACCAATGGACCCTCTCGGCTTCTTGATCACCCTTGTCCTCTGTCCAGGAGTTGCAAGTAGTTTCTAGTGTTTGTAGTATGCTGGAGGCCGTGGGCAGCACTGACCGTAGGGGTGGGCTGTGATGCGGTAGGCACGTGGCACGGTGTACCGGGCGCCCGTTTGGTGTCTCGGGAACCCTGTTCACATCGTTTGGGGCTGTGAGCGAAACTCCGGCTGGATCTCCTCATGGATGGAACCCGAATAGGCGATAAACCTGGACTAGAGACTTGAGTGTTTAGGTAGGCCGTGGCCGACACCCACGTTGGGCTTCCGCTTGAAGGTTGCCGAGTACATGTAGTGTAAACGGCGGTAAGTGGTGAGAGCGTGTGTGAAGAAGTACACCCCTGCAGGGTTAACATTATCTATTCGAATAGCCGTGTCCGCGGTAAAGGACTTCTGGGTTGCTTATATCAGTTCATAGACAAGCGAAAGTGGATACTCTAAAATACACAAGATAAGCGTGAGTGCTATGGATGGCGTTCTCGTAGGGAGACGGGAGCGGATCCATAGTGGTGTATTGATATGGTGAATATGTGGACTCGTGTGCGCCACCTCAAAAGAGTTACTCGCAGTCGTAGTTCAGGATAGCCACCGAGTCAAAGCTGGCTTGCTGCAGTTAAACCCCACCATCCCCTTTGTTGATAATGATGCATATGTAGATAGTTCTGATGTAAGTCTTGCTGGGTACATTTGTACTCACGTTTGCCTATTTATGTTTTGCAGAGAGACTTCGGTCTCGCTAGTAGTTCCGCGTGGACTTCGACGTTTAGCTTGTTACCTCAGCTACGATCTTGTGCCTCGGCAGGATCTGGTAGATAGTCAGGCTTTCAACCTTTTTCATTTATAGACGTCTGTACTCAGACATGATAGCTTCCGTTTGTGCTTTGATTTGTATGCTCTGAATGTTGGGTCATGATACCCCTGTTTGTAATATCTCGCTCCTCGGAGCCTAATGAATAAATTACTTGAGTCGTAGAGTCATTTTGTGATGCCATGTTGTATTGCACATACCGAGCATATTGTGTGTATGTTATTGAAATGCTTGGTATGTGTGGGATCTGACCATCTAGTTGTTTATCTTTAGTAGCCTCTCTTACCGGGAAATGTCTCCTAGTGTTTCACTGAGCCATGGTAGCTTGCTACTGCTCCGGAACACTTAGGCTGGCCGGCATGTGTCCTTCTTCGTTCCTGTGTCTGTCCCTTCGGGGAAATGTCACACGATGAATACCGGAGTCCTGTTAGCCCGCTACAGCCCGGTTCACCAGAGTCCTGCTAGCCCAGTGCTACAGCCTGGATTCACTCGCTGATGACCGACACGTTCGATGTTGGGTCATGGATGCCTGTTCCTGTAAGTCTGTGCCACTTTGGGTTTACGACTAGTCATGTCAGCCCGGGCTCTTTATCATATGGATGCTAGCAACATCATCATATGCGTGAGCCAAAAGGCGCAAACGGTCCCGGGCTAAGGTAAGGCGACACCCGTGGGAATACCGTGCGTGAGGCCGCAAAGTGATATGAGGTGTTACAGGCTAGATCGATGTGACATTGAGTCGGGGTCCTGACACCAAATCAGACAAATTATATATGAAAAATGATCAGAAAAATCCAATCTATCCATCTGTACAATTTTCATGCATGATTAAACAAGTTAACCTGATGTTTAATACAGAACAAGGAAAAACACTTTAAAGGGCCATGTTTGAGTTTGAAATTTGAATCTTTGATTCAAATTGGTTCAAACCCTTCTGGTCTTTAGTTGCATTAGCCCAACACACTCATATTGCTATGTTTCATGCATGCATCATATTGCTGCACATTGTTTGGTGATGGTTGTGTATCGGTGTTCTTTGCGGCAGGTTCTGCCTCCGAGGAGTACCGTGATTACCCTAACGAAGAACCATATCAGTGCATCGAACCATCAGGCAAGCAACCAACCATTTGATCATATCGATACAATCCCATGTTCTCGCTCCTGCTCTCTTTTACTGCATTAAGACAACGCGTTTCAAACTGCTGTGTGCTACGGTAGTTGAACCCACTTCCTCTGCATGACCTGTCATTGCCACAGTAACTAGATGAAACCCACTAGCATGTGTAGGAGTTGATTGAGCCATATGAATGTGTTGTTCCTACCTTGCTATGCCTGCTATGCTTAGAGTCGTGTCAGGTCTGGTTCATCTGGGTGATGGGCTAGAGTGAAATGATTATGTCGGTAATGAGAGTGGTGTGGTGAACACGATTTGGTAAAGGTATCGATGAGAGGCCATGTAGGAGTACATGGTGGGTTGTTTCATTGAAGCCGACCTTAAGCACTGAGATCTGTATGTGTGATTTAAGAATCAGCTACTACCATGCATTGGGCCCGAAACCAATGGACCCTCTCGGCTTCTTATTCTCCCTAGTTCTCCGTCCAGGAGTTGCAAGTAGTTTCTGGTGTTTGTAGCCTACTAGAGGCCGTGGACAGTGCTGACCGTAGGGGTGGGCTGTGATGTGGTAGGTACGTGGCCGGGTGTACCGAATACCCGTTAGGTATCTCGGGAACCCTGTTCACATCGTTCGGGGCCGTATGGGAAACCTCGGCCGGACTCCCTACGGATGGAACCTGGATAGGCGATAAACCTAGAATAGAGGCTTAGGTGATTAGGTAGGTCGTGGCCGACACCCACGTTGGGCTTCCGCTTGAAGGTTGCCGAGTACATGTCGTGTAAACGACGGTAAGTGGTGAGAGCGTGTATGAAGAAGTACACCCCTGCAGGGTTATCATGATCTATTCGAATAGCCGCGTCCGCGGTAAAGGACTACTTGGTTGCCTATACAGTTCATAGACAAGTAAATGGAAACTACTAAAAGCCTCAAGATAAGTGTGAGTGCCGAGGATGGCTCTTCCGTAGGAAGACGGGGGTGGATCCTCGCTAGTGTATTGAATTGGTGAGTAGTGGACTCGTGTACGCAAAACCATTTCAAGTTGGAGTCTCGTAGGTTAGCCTAGCCAAGAGTCAAAGCTGGCTTGCTGCAACAACTCCACCAACCCTTCTTGATAATATGCATGTATGTAGGATATGATGTAAGACTTGCTGAGTACCTTTGTACTCATGTTGCTATAATTTACATTTTTACAGAAGACGCTGCAACCCCTTCTGATGGGTTCTACATAGACGTTGACATCAATGAGTAGGCTAAGGCCCAGGTGGTGATCCTGAGCTTGTGAAGGACCACATAGTATAGCTAGGCTTTCCAAGCCTCTTTTATTTTTCTAGTTGTCTGTACTCAGACAAATTACTTCCGCTGCTGGTTTGTATGACTGTATGACTTGAATGCTGGGTCGTGTGACCCGTACGTTTGTGTATGTTATGTATGGCTCTCTGAGCCTTAAATAAAGTACTTATGTCATAGAGTCATGTTGTGATGCCTTGTTGTATTTACACATATCGAGCATACTGTGTGTACGATTGAAATGCTTGGTATGTGTGGGATCTGACTATCTAGTTGTTTATCCTTAGTAGCCTCTCTTACCGGGAAATGTCTCCTAGTGTTACCACTGAGCCATGGTGGCTGGCTACTGCTCTGGAACACTTAGGCTGGCCGGCATGTGTCCTTCTTCGTTCCTGTGTCTGTCCCTTCGGGGAAATGTCATGCATTGAGTACCGGAGTCCTGTTAGCCCGCTACAGCCCGGTTTACCGGAGTCCTGCTAGCCCAGTGCTACAGCCCGGACCCACTTGTTGATGACCGACACGTTCGTTGCTGGGTCATGGATACCTGTCCCTGTAAGTCTGTGCCACTTTGGGTTTACAACTAGTCATGTCAGCCCGGGCTCCTTAATATATGGATGCTAGCGACACTATCATATAAGTGAGCCAAAAGGCGCAAACGGTCCCGGGCAAAGGTAAGGCGACACCGTGGGGATACCGTGCGTGAGGCCGCAAAGTGATATGAGGTGTTACAGGCTAGATCGATGTGTCATCGAGTCGGGGTCCTGACATCGGGGTAACAATGCCCCTTGTATTGATTCGACCAAATATGAATTTCCGGGAACAATTCTTGTAATCCTATAAGGACCTTCCCAACTTGGAGACCACTTTACGAATTTTCTATCTCTTGAACCAATCGGCAGAATCACTTTCCAGACGAGATCACCAACTTGAAAATTCTTCAACTTAACTTTCTTATTGTAAGCTCTTGCAACCCTCAACTTGTCTCTTTCTATGGACTTCAAAGCAACCAAACGTTTATCGGCAACTTCATCAATATTGTCCATCATCAAGTTATAAAAGTCTACTGCCAATAAATCATTTTGTTTGGCTATTCTCAAAGCATTCAAATTTACTTCTACTGGTAAAACGGCCTCTTGACCATATACCAGCTCATATGGAGTTACCTTCGTAGCACCATGCCTTGAAATTCTATGTGCCCATAAAGCTTCGGACAACAACTCATGCCATCTCTCGGGATTATCCTCAATCTTCTTCTTGATGAGCTTGATTAAAATTTTATTGCTAGACTCGGCTTGTCCATTAGCTTGGGCATAATATGGAGATGAATTGAGCAACTTTATATTATAAGATTCGGCAAACTCTCTGACTTGGTGTGACATAAAAGATGAACCTTGATCTGTAGTTAACGTTTGAGGAATACCGAATCTATGAATAATGTGTTCAGTTATGAATTGAATTACCTCCGTGTGTGTCATGTTCTTGAGAGGTACTGCTTCAGACCATTTAGTGAAATAATCAGTTGCCACCAACACGAACCGATGCCCTTTTGAGGAAGATGGGTGGATTTGTCCAATGAAATCTAAACCCCAACCACTAAAAGGCCACGGTTTGATAATAGGATATGACATAGCAGCAGGAGCCAATTGAATATCACCAAACTTTTGACAAGCTTCACACCTTTTATAATATCTGAATAATCATAGTCGGCCAATAAAACCCAGCACGTCGCAATAACCATTTCATCTTGGGAGCCGACTGGTGAGTGCCACAAATACCTTCATGTACTTCCCCCATAGCAACTCTTGCCTGGTCCTCATCCAAACACTTTAGAAGAACATCATCGACTATTCGGCGATAAAGACCATCATCTCTCATTGTATACTTGAAAGCCATACGCCGAACAGCCCTGTCCACCCTTTCACTCAGATTGCACAAGTAATCAACAATGGGCTTTCTCCAGTCGGAATTATCACCTGCACTAGATTTTTGGTTAATGGCCGAATCAGTGGGTTCAGGTTCGGCCTCTCCCATATTGGCAAGACAAGACATCAGTCTTTGAGAGATATGAAACATGCCATGATCAACATGATATCCAGATGCTTGCTGTGCCAACTCATTTGCTTTCCAGTTGTCATGTCTAGATATATGTGCAATGCTAAAACAATCCAAAGTAGAAATTATATCTAGACATTTATCAAGATAAACATTAAGTGATTCGTCCAAACATTAAAAGACTTTGGATATTTGCTGCACCACTAGTAACAAATCACCGTAAGCCTCAACATGTGTAACACCTATAGCAAGTAACATCTCTAAACCGAATAACAATGCTTCATATTCGGCTTGATTGTTTGTGCAAAAATATTGCAAGCGGCATGAGGCTTCAAAAACAGCACCATGAGGAGATATATAAACAATACCAACACCTTGCCCATTGCTACAAACTGAACCATCAAAGTATAATCTCCATGGCACTAATGAAACAAGGTTCATATCAACATCATGCTTGTCATTATTCCGATGTTCAACAATGAAATTAGCAACAATTTGGCCTTTCATGGATTTTAGAGATTCATAAGCCAAATCATATTCAATCAAAGCATAAGCCCACTTGCCAATTCTACCACTAAGAATTGGCCTATGCAACATGTACTTAATGACATCGGTTTGACAAGCTACTACACAAGCACTCGGCACTAGGTAATGTCTCAATTTTGTGCAAGCATAATATAAGCATAGACATAGTTTTTCAATAAATGTATACCTTGTCTCGGCGTCTAATAAACGTCTGCTCAAATAAGTAATGGCATGCTCTTTTCCTTCGGTATCTTGAGTCAAAACAGCACAAATAACACCTTCCTCTACTGCGATATAAAGCTTAAAAGGCTCTCTATGCTTGGGTGCTTTCATCACCGGAGGAGTGCACAAATAATTCTTGATCATATCAAAGGCTTCTTGCTGTTTTGCCCCCCAAGTGAAATCAACATCATTCTTTAACCGAAGGATAGGAGTAAATGCATCAACTTTCCCTGACAGATTAGCTATGAACCTTCTCAAATAATTGACCTTGCCAAGGAACTTTTGCATATCTCTCTTGCATGTTGGAGCCTCCACTTTCTGTATGGCCTCTATCTTTTTGGGATCAATTTTGATGCCATCTTCATGAATAATGAAACCCAAAAATTTGCCAGCTGACACGCCGAATGCACACTTCAAAGGATTCATCTTCAGTCCATACTTTTTCATTCTTTCAAAAACTAAATGCAAATTGGCCAAGTGAGATTCAAAAGCATCCGATTTGACAACAATATCATCAATATAAACTTCAAGTATGATACCGAGTAAATCATGAAAAATCAAATTCATAGCCCTTTGATATGTGGCTCCAGCATTTTTTAATCCAAATGTCATCACTATCCACTCGAATAAACCAAGGAAACCAGGACATCGGAAAGCTGTTTTGTACATGTCCTCTTCAGCCATAAAAATTTGATTGTACCCGGCATTACCATCTAGAAAGCTAATAACCTTATGTCCAGAAGCATCATTAATAAGCATATCGGTTATTGGCATGGGATACTCATCTTTGGGTGTAGCCCTATTCAAATCTCTGAAGTCAATGCACACCCTCAACTTGCCGGATCCCTTCTTCTCCACTGGGACAATGTTAGAAATCCACTCGGCGTACCTGCAAGGTCGAATGAAATTAGCTTCAAGCAGTCGACCGATCTCTTCCTTGATCCGGTCATATGTTTTCGGATTAAACTTTCTGGCCGACTGTTTATAAGGTCTAAAACCGGCCTTTATAGGCAACCGATGCTCCACTAGCTCTCGGCTCAACCCTGGCATCTCATGATATTCCCATGCAAAGCAACAAACATATTCTTTCAATAGCTCAATTAATTTAGCCTTACAATCGGCTTTCAAATTTTTGTTTATAAATGTCGGTCGAGTGGCTGAACCATCTCCAATATCCATCTCTTCTAATGGATCAGCCGACGTAAAACCTTGTCCAAGTTTATCCATGTCATCCAACTCCTCTATAGACTCATACATATCGTCCTCACTGGACCGATATTCTACAAGACGTTTTGTAACCACTCGGAATTAGGATCCATTTAAACATATTATACCTTGGAGCCGATTGCATTCAGTCGGCTTTAAAGACACGGGCACAAAACCATTCTTGGTCGCGCTGAGAAAATCAAACTCTGATAAGTCACGTCCCGTCAAGCAAGTAGCATTGGGATGTTGCCAATCCACCGATGCATCGGCCAAAGCAACACAGGCCGAGTTATCCACATGAATGACTTCCACTTCATCATCAACCCACTGAATCAAAAACTGGTGCGTAGTGGATGGCACGCACTGGTTTGCATGAACCCAATCACGGCCTAGTATAACGTTGTAGTTACCTTGCACCTCAGCGACAAAGAATACAGTAGCCAAAGTTTTGCTTCCGACTGTAAGCTCCACATACATCACACATTTGGCTTCAGTTCTCTCTTTGCCTTCAAACCCGTTGAGCACCATATTGGTCTTGATCAATTCTTCATCAGGCAAACCCAATTTCCTGAAGACCGAATAGGGCATAAGATTTACCACAGCACCACCATCAACAAGCATTCGACTGAGTGGTGATCCATTGATATGACCTCTGAGATACAACGGTTTCAAATGTGTTACTGGTTCTTTTGGCTTCTCGAATATTGCGTTTTTAGGGCCAAAATCCAGTTGAGCCACTTCCCCTTCCTCACCTACAGCACGAAACTCAGCAGGTAAGTAATATACCATATTGATATCCATACCTTCATGGACCGGTGTAGACTCATAGTCCAACATATCAGCCTCTTCTTGAAGTGGATCGACCGATTCTGAAATCTGGTTGAGTGAAGGATAAGTAAGAAGTGTTGCAGACGATGTAATAGTTGTCGCATCGTCCTCCTTGGGTGGTGTAGGCACTTCTGTGATAGATATAGAAGCTGATGTATCTTGTATTTGTTTAGGCCTCCACACTTGTTTTGCTGGAACCATGGGCCGAGTGTCATTGAACAACTTGTCCCTTTGCTTCTCGGCCTCCTGCTCTGCCATCTCTTGACTCCTTAACCTCTGTAGTTTCCTCTTCTATGTCTTTGTTAGCCCTGGAGGACACCACTTTGGTCAAGTGTATTTAGCATCTCTCACCTTTACTTGGCTGGTGCTTTCTTCATGGTCATTAGCCGAGTGCTTTGGCGCGATAGCAAGTATCGGCTCAGTCGAGTGGTTATGCAAAGTCGGCTGCTGTATGGGGAATGTTTCGGTGCCCAAGATAAGTGAGTCGACATCCATTTTCTCCTTGCCTTTTCCCGACACAACTACTGCAACACTTGGTGACTTAACACGCCATTCTTTTCGACTTTCCAGATGCATGAAATTTCCATTCGGGTGCACCTTTTTACTCAGATGGAATCCACTCGGATGGGCGTCACTCTGATGGAATCCACTCGGCTGGAACTCACTCGGATGAAATCTACCCATCCATATTTTTTCATTTGGATAGCTTCCACCCGGGTGCATTCTTACACTAGGATAGTTTCCACTCGGTCACATATGTTGACCAGCCGACTGATAGTCACCAATGTTCAGTCGGCCATTATATGAGTAATCAAGTCGATTCCACACAGATTGCCTCTGCTCTTCTGAAAACTGCGCCCTTGGTCCACTCGGTTTCACATACTGACTGAATATATCATCTGATGGTGACCTTGGTTGTTTCAAGTATGATGGCCCGTTAGAGTTGGAACCAGCCGACTGATTAGCATATTTGGACAGCAACATATCAAAAGTTGGCTTGATCCGCTTGCGTTGCACTTTAGCTTCATTCCTCTTCCATTTGCCAACTTCTGGACTCTTGGGCTTGACAAATTTAACTCGAGTGTCCTGATGCACCTGTGTTTGCCCCCCGAGTGTAGGATTCTTGATGGTGATCTTGATCACTTCCTTGCCATCGGGTTGCTTATCAAGCACAACATGTCTCCCCAAAACCTTGTCGCCCTCCTTGTCTTTCCTGGGCTCACCAACAATGACATTAGCTTTATTAGCAGATTCGGCTACCTCCGGCCGAATGAGCAGCTTCTTCCCTTCTAAATCCATGGTGTTCATTGGAAAGGGTTGTTTATCAACTTGCATCTCAGAAAAGTTCAATCGTCCGTCATTAATGGCCGATTGTATCTGTCGTCGAAAAACATTGCAATCGTTAGTAGCATGAGAAAAAGAATTATGATACTTGCAATAGGCACGCCGTTTCAGCTCTTCAAACGGCGGTAAAGTATGAGATATTCTAATAATCTTAGCCTGCAGCAAAGCATCAAATATTCTATCACACTTAGCAATGTTAAAAGTAAACTTCATCTCTTCATCACGATTCTTATGAATCGGTTTCAGATCATTGCAAGTAAAGGGTTTGGCCTTAGATGGCCAAACAAATTCAGTAGCAAAAACATCACCCTCATCGTCCGAGTGATCACTATCATATTCCACCATATTCATCTTTGGACAATCGGCTTTGTATCTATGCACTTCTTTGAGATCTTTGCTTCGGCTTTCCTGAGCCAAAGCCCTTTGTAAGACTTGGTTAATATTTAAGAACTCATAGCCTTCTAGCTTTTCTCTAATGGGAGTTCTCAAACCACTCAGCACTAGGTCTGCCAAGTCTCTCTCGGTTATCACCAAACTAAAACACCGGTTTTTCGTTTCTCTGAATCTCTTGACGTAATCGGAGACCAATTCATCATGCTTTTGTTTAACCGATGTTAGATGTGACAACTTGAGTTCATTGTCGCTGCTGTAAAAGTGATCATGAAATTTCTGCTCTAGCTGCGACCAAACTCGAATGGAACCATGTGGTAAAGAAGAAAACCATGAAAATGCGGTACCAGTTAATGATAAAGGAAATAAACGCACTTTCAACTCATTTAGTGAACCTGCTTCACCTAATTGTGCCAAGTATTGACTAACATGCTCCCATGTGGTTTTTGTGCCCTCTCCATTGAACTTAACAAAATCTGGAATTTTATATCCTGGAGGGCACTGGATGGCATCAAAGTACTCGGGGTACGGCTTTTGGTAAATCCGATTCCGAGGTAACTCAACCCCAAAATTCTCTCGAAGCATCTTAGCCATCTCCTCTCTAAGATTAGCTAAACCATCATCCATAGTGGACGATGAAGCTTGTGGCAGTGGCATAGGAGGAGTAGGGTTACTAGATGTAGGCTAGAATTGTGGCATGTATGTCGACCCATAATTTGGTAGCGGTCGAGTGGTTGTAGCTGTAGGTAAGGTTTGGTTCGGCGTTGCCACCGAACCTGGCATGCTCATAATAGGATTAATGGGTGCAACCACAATCTGATTTGTTTGGGTAGGATAATAAGCCATCGGCACGGGAGGCGCCGATGCAATAGGTAAAGCTAGATTAGGGTTTTGCGCACTAGCAGCTACACCATCATTACCACCAGTCGATTGAGATGTATTCTTCTGAGCATTAGTATTTTCTATGAAAGTTTGATAGACTACATTGTTACCATCAGTAATACGACTTTCAACCTCAGCCCACTGCTCAGGAGAAAAGGCAGTACTTACAGAGGGTTTAACCTGCTCGGCTTGAAGAGGAGGGAACTTGATTTCTTCAATCGGAGTGATGTTGCCTTGGCGATCCTTCTTGAACTTTGCAAGGAACTCCTGCCAATCCTTCTCTTCGCACGCCTTCTTGTACTCCTCATAGACTTGGCGATGATCAGCCGATATCTCATCAAGACTGGGCTTAATGATGTTATCGGCGTCTACCTCAGATGGCTTGGGAAGATCGAACATGGTGGATGATGATGATTGATCTTCCATTCCCCAGCGGAGTCGCCAAAAAGTGTGTTGACACACGAACACGTCACGTGTACCCTCGACACCGGGGGTGATGCACCGCAGCTCACGTCGAAGGAGACCCGACCGACAGCGCGATACGCAAGACAGTCGACGGGCGCTTTTGCAGACCCGAAAACCCCACACCCCCGGGAGGGACCCCGTCAGGGATTGCGGCGGCTATGGGCTGCCCTAGGTCGATTCGCTCGCCCCTAGAGCCTCGAGATTCGCAGCCCTCAAACACGAAGAATAGCGAAGAACGAGAGAGAAAAACGATGGAGAGATAAAACGTGGACTTGAAAAAGTAGTATATTGATTTGTTCGATTGTGTGTTGTTTAATCGGCCGTCACCCCCAACATATATAAGAGGCGACTGGACTTCCCATACAAGTAAAGGATTCATCTAGGCTTTCCTTACAAGAAAAATTACATCAATTCGCGTCCTAGAGTCCTAGTTCTATTCCAACTCGGATTCAGTCTGAATCTGGCCCAACTTCTGTCTTTCTCCTTGTGCAGGCCACGAGCCTCCATATGACTTCCAATCGAGATGGCCCAAATATCAAACTTGTGCGCCTCGTCGATACGAACAACTCTCATGTTGATCACTTCTTCAAATAAGGCCATCTTGAATACTTTTCGAGGTCGTCTTTACCTTCCAGTCGGACTCGATCTTGCAGTAGACTGAATTATCCGAGTCTTGTAGTGAATTTGCAGGCCATATACTATCTCTGATGATGATGACTCCAAAACCAAAGTTTACCGTCTTGATGATACGCACAACTTCTTTATTGAACACTTCTTCATCCGAGGTCATCTTGATAAACTTTCGGGCACATGTTCAGTTTCACTTGGATCCGAGCTCATCCACTCAGATATTAGAGACTTCCACTCGGACCATCCGACTCGACCTTTTCACTCGGAAAACAATCTTTCACTCAGATGACTATATTTTCACTCGGAAGACAAACTTTTACTCGATCGATAAGTTCTCACTCGACCTTTTACTCGATCGTTAGGTTTTCACTCGACCTTTTACTCGATTGGTAGGTTTTCACTCGACCTTTTACTCGATCGTTAGGTTTTCACTCGACCTTTGACTCGATCGGTAGGTTTTCACGAACTTTTACTCGATTGGTAGGTTTTCACTCGACCTTTTACTCGATCGGTAGGTTTTCACTCGACCTTTTACTCGATCGGTAAATTTTCACTTGACCTTTTACTCGATCAGTAAGTTTTCACTTGACCTTTTACTCGATCGGTAGGTTTTCACTCGACCTTTTACTCGATCGGTAGGTTTTCACTCAAAAAGTAAGTTTTCACTCAATCGGTAAGTTTTTACCCGAAAGGTAAGCTTTCACTCGACCGGTGAGTTTTCACTCGGATGGTAAGCCTTTCACTCGACCAAAAACATAGCCTGATCTTGATTTGTCTCCCCAGGTCTCATACGACTTCGGATTGAGACGAATTATATATGAAAATTGATCGGCTCGACGAGACGAAACTTTCTCGTGTTGGAGTTTTTGCGATTCAAGGATTTCTTAAGGACCGAATTGCTTGCGCAACCCATCAGACAGGGTGTCTGGTACTTCGCGCCATATTTCCATTCTGCTTCGGTCTGCAGTGTATTGCCTCTAACTTTTGCATATGAACTCGGGTTGAAATGATTTATATATCAAAATCAATCGCCTCGACGAGACGAAGACAATTCCTTTAGAATACTCCTTCATACGAGGTCGTCTTGAAGGCACGGTCGGCCGAAACCCACTCGGAATATTGAATTCTGTCACTCGGAATACAATTTCGGCCCCTAAGATTGAGTCGGACGATGATAACCTAAACATCAAAGTTGTTCCACTCGGTGATGTGAAACTTTTAATGCTGAAAACCCTTTCACTCGAAGCCATCTCATCTTATTTTACACTCTACCAAAATCTGATGTCAACAGGTGGAAAATATCCCCAGTCGCCGCGCGGAAAGGCCTATGCAAACGGTTGCCTCTAAGCACTCGTGTGCACAAAGAGAAAAATTTCGTTTGAAATAAAGATGTACTAATTTTGAAATGAAGACATGAGTTCATCGTTTCGCCTCTAAAGTTATCCCACGTTAAGCAATCTCCATTATACCACGGGTTTGATTTGCTGGCGCATTTCAGGTCTCGTGTGCTATATGTAAGACATTTTTTGGCATTTACCATGCATTTTGGCGTATAAATCAATTCCTAGGCGGACCGCATTACCTGTCAAAAGGGAGGATTGCCATTCCATCTGGGAGCATCCAACGGTGCAGACCTATGATCCGTGGAGTTTGGGTTCTGGCCAATCAGAACGCACGACTCAGATCGCGCGTGCAGCAAAGTGTGGGGGGGGGCATCGGCCACGGTTTGGTAGGCACATGGCTTTCGTGTGTGATATTTGAAAACATTTACATTAACTAACAGTGTACCTGGTTGGTGAAGGAGTCGTTGTCGGAGGAGGAACCGCATCAAAAAAATCACAACCAGAACTGCATATGCTGTCAAAAGGGATGAGGATAGTCGTTCGATCTGGGAGCATCCAACGGTGCAGATGTACGATCCGTGGGGTTTGGATTTTGGCCAATCAGAACACACTACTCAGATCACGCGCGTGGCAGGGGGCACCGGCCACGGTTTAGTGGACACACGACATTTGTGAGTGAACCATGTGCTATTTGAAAACAGTTACATTAACTAACAACATTTTAATGTTTGGATGAAAACATGAGTTCATCGTTTCGCCTCCAAATTTCTTTTCCCACGGTAAGAAATCACGATTGTACCCTATGTTTTGATTTTCTAGTACATTTTACCAGGCAGCAGGCCTCACTAGCAATCCCAAACTTTGAATATGCAAAAGGAAAAGAGATCTCATTTAATTTCCATATATATATACATACATATACATATATACATACATACATACATACATATATATAGAGTTCTTAAATACATGTGCCACGTGCAAACGGGAAAAAAACTTCAAACAGTTTGGCCGCAGCGTGCAACCAGAGGAGTAGGCCTTGTTGGTATTTTAATTTTAGGAAATGGATATAGAGTTCTGAAAATAACGAAAATCATTGTGCCACTGTGGCGTGCCCTCACGATTGCATGGAAATTTTTTGGTTAAGTTTGACACAAGTTTTGGTGCTCGCACCTTCGATACTGGAGCATCTCACAAGAAAGATCGTAGTTTCCAAATAGGAGACGCGACACTTCGACTACAACTCGTTAGTTACTCTACATCGTTCCGTCTCGAAAAAAAATCATGATGAATGTCGGTGGGAATAACACTTATGGGATCACAAGAATCCCTACCGTGGTCGGCAGGCGCGGGGTGGTGAGAAGAGCGGGTTTAGGAGCTAGCACAAAGGTTGTTTACCCAGGTTTGGGCCGCGGAAACGCATAATACCCTATTCCTGCTTTGGTGTGTATACCTATGTTTTTGAACTAGCTATTGAGCGTGACTTGCTTAAAGAGCCAAATCCACCTCCAGTACGCCTCGGGCCTCCTTTTATAGTCAAAGGAGGCGTTACAGTGGCACACAGGAGGTGGAAAGGGTACAGTGTACAAGCTTATCAGTTGCTATTACGGGACAAAATGCATTAAATGTGCCCTTGAGGTGTCCCCCTCACTTTATCGCCGCCTCGCCCTGCTACGATACGCGTCCGGGCCAGCGAGGTGGTCAGCGCCATATAGGCTGGCAAGCTGCTGAGGTGGCGCGGTGGCAGCGTCTTCACGAAGATCTACATGCCACCACGCAGGTGCTTGCTGAGTTGGCGTCGGGGCCGCGCGTTGCCACGCAGGTGCCCACCTGACTGGCTGGGCTGGTAGCTGCATGGGACCGGCAGTGGGATCTTGACGCGCGCGGGTCTGGCCGCGTCCCATTGATATCCTCGGCAAGGGTCTTGCCAGGGGCCCCGACAAGGGTCTTGCCACAGCCCTGCGGTTGTCCCCGGCAAGGATATCACCGGAGGTCTCGTCCTTTTGTCCTCATATGATATTGTGTGTCGATGATCTTCACAAAGATCTTCATGCCACCATGGAGGTGCTTCCCGAGCCTTGGTTCCAACGTGGTTGATGGTGTTGGAAAGACCTCGGGCTCAAGGATTGTGCGCCCCGCTGGCGTCAGGGAAGTTGCCCCAGCCAGGTCCTTGCCGGGCCGTGGGGGTCGCCCCGGCAAGGGTCCTGCCGGGGGAGTCCACCTCGTCCTCTTATTCTTCGCGTCTCTGTCTTGGCATTGTTTTGCTCGTCTGATGGCTTCGGCTTCCCATACCGGCCCTGCTAAGTGTGGTCGTGGCCGTGGCTCTGACTGCCCATGCACAAGTAAATGGGTACAAGGTAGAA
Organism: Triticum dicoccoides; assembly: GCF_002162155.2. Taxonomy (NCBI): domain Eukaryota; kingdom Viridiplantae; phylum Streptophyta; class Magnoliopsida; order Poales; family Poaceae; genus Triticum; species Triticum dicoccoides. The sequence goes on along the minus strand of NC_041383.1, from coordinate 304,568,493 downwards.
CCCCTACTTCTGTACACCGATAGGAGCCCCCGGGCCTGGGCCACACATTAGCGCGACGCGTTGTTGGGCTAGGCCCGGAACGGTGTGCGGGCAGGCGGGCTGGTTTTTGCCGTGGCACTCCTTCGTCCACTGCGCTTCCCCATGATTCGTGTTGAATGCGTGACGTGGGAATCGCGTGTGGGGTGACCGAAGCGAGCTTGCGTCATCTTGCGGCAAAATAGTAAACAGCAGGATTGCATGTCTCTTTAAGACTGCAGGGTCGCTGCTCATTTACGTTTTCTGCCTTGGAAACATCGTTCCACATGTCCTACTATTCCCGCCTCTTGTGCCACGTACGCTACATGCACGGCGTAGGGCGGGTGACAAGCGCACATTATATGGGAAGATGTGCACGCGTGGGTCGATACCCACGCGCCTTCAATTGGGCAGGGAGGGCAGTCAACGGCCTCGCCCGCTGTCATCTTAATGAGCTGGACTGGCTAAGAGGGGCGATCGAGCCCTGACCCCGCCCCTTTATAAACAGGGGAGCGGGAGGGACGACACCCCTTAGTCTTCCGCCATTCCCCTCCTCCTATCTTTGCTTCATCCTCCCTTCTGCCATGGCGATAGGGCGCGCTGACGCTTCGACAGCGGCGGCGAGGGTCTCCGCCTGACAACGCGCCCCTCCTCCCCAAGGACCCGCGGTGGTGGAGCCAGCTTTGAGGGGAAGGGGGAGGGGGCGAGGCCGAGGTCATCGTCGCGCTCGGGGAAGAGGAGGAGAGGGCGGTGCATCGGCCTCGCCTCCCTCGGCGCCCCCCCCCCCAATGGAGGGCCACATCGGGGACCAACCCCGCGAGTTCTTCATCAGCCTGTGCCGGCCGGTGCGTCGTCCCCTTTGTCTCCCTACCCCATTCGCTTGGGAGATGGAGCTCGACCCGCCGCAGGCGCTGAGATTGCATATGAGGGGCTGTGGGAATAGCGGCACATGGGCCGATGTTGATTTCCCAGCCCCTCATGTCATGTATCTCCGTCGTGGATTGAAAACCTTTGCTCGCATCCACAGCTGACGGCAAGGCTCATTCTCTCTTTCAAATTAATGGAGAACGGCCTCCTCTCCGTCAAGGTCTTCAGAGACTTCGGGGCTCGCCTGAAGTGCTGCGTGGAGAGCTCCTCTGATGACGAACACTCTTCCTCGAGCGAGAGTGACGAGGAGGACAGCGGCATCGATAACGAAGGTAGGAGGCAAGAGGATGACGGGTCCAACTAGGTGTCGGACCCACCACCCCAGGGCGCTGCACCAGGCCCCTTCTCCCGATGGGGCCGGCTCCTTGAACTTCTCGGGGTCGCTTCCTTGGGCGGCTGGCGTGGGGAGGCCGGGGAAGGCAAAGAAGGCGGGTGGTGGGCCGTCAAGTCGGAGTATGATGGCACCGACGCCTTCGTAGCGTATTGACGGACCACTGCCTCATATTCCAGCTCTTCTCCTGGCGCCATCATCACCAGCCCTCCCTCAGGTGGCTGCCGACATGTCCTCTTGGCGCCTTATGCTGCTCGTACCTCACCTAGGCGCTCCTTCTGCCCTCTTGCCTTCTTGTTCCGTTTCTCGAGGAGAGGGACAAGAAAGGGATTATGGGCACCTTATGTATTTTTAGCTTGTAAGCATACGGGCCTTAGTTAGATTTAAAACTTGTAATCCCCTTGCTCACGTTTACATTCTGTACGAACTGTACCTGTATGGGGCGTATTAATGAAAAAAGGGTGCTTGCCGGGTCCTTTGTGTGTGGGTGAAGCCCGTACTAGGGGACGAACCCTTGTTATTTTCAACATAAACATCAGCACCCGGCAATGAGCCTTGTCGCTCCCTCACTTCCATCGACCAAACTCATGCTCTCGGCGGATGCAGGGGTGAAGTAGGGTTAGGCCCTACGCTTGCTTCCTTGCCGCCGCGGCTACAACCAGATTCCGAACCAAGAAAAAGTTCTCGGGTGGCGGGAAAAAGGGAGCACGGCGGCCTTGGAATTAAACAAGGTTTCATACGTCCGAATTCCATGCAGAAATGCATAACAGGGGATAAGAGATTTATCTGAATCCGTAGCCCCCGGAAACCTTGGCTTGCCGCGGGTGGATCATGGTGTCATCAGCCCCTGGCAATCTTGGCTTGCCGGGGCCGGAGCACCGGCTCGTCCTCTTCCTTCCACTTAGCTTGGCGAAAACATTCATGTATCCTCCGAACCAAAGAGGACGGAAAGGAACAGAGAGACGCGGACTCGACCTCTATTCTAGGGGTTAGTCGCTGCTTAAGCACTATCAACCCTAACTGAGGGAGAGACTCAACCTAGCATGCATGCTATGACTTAGGGCGCCAGCTCTTCGTTTATTTATGCTCAGGGTCTGCGCCTGGCTTTGTATAGAGGGTTAAATGCCTTGCCCGCAAGGCTTGTACAAAAGGAGTCTTGCCGGGGGGCCCGGCAGGCGCGCCTTATGGGTAAAACTTACGAAGATGCTCAATGTTCCAGGAGTTTCTCACTGGAATGGCATCTTCAGTCTCCAGGCGGACCGCGCCGGGCCTGGTGACTCGTATTACCCGATAAGGGCCTTCCCACTTCGGCGTTAACTTGTTGGAATTCTATGCCGACTGAACGTGTCGAAGAACAAGGTCGCCTTCCTCAAAGCTTCGGGCATGAACCTTGTGGCTATGGTAGTGGCGCAAGGCTTGCTGCTAGCACGCTGCTCTCACAGCCGCCCGAAGATGATCTTCCTCAAGGAGCATCGCGTCTTCTTGCCGGAATTGCTCTTGCTCAGGCTTATCATAAGCAAGCACTCGGGTTGACCCGTATATGAGTTCCATGGGGAGAACTGCTTCTACCCCGTATACCAGGGCAAAGGGCGTCTGGCCAGTGGCTCGATTTGGCATCGTTCTGATCGACCAAACTACCGCCGGCAACTCATCAATTCAGCGCCTTTCGCATTTGTGCAGCCTTTCAAAAGTCTTCATCCTCAGGCCCCGCAACACTTCAGCATTTGCCCTCTCCGCTTGGCCGTTGCTCCGTGGGTGTGCCACGGAAGCGAAACAGACCTTGCTGACAAGGTCTTCAATGTATTGCATGAAGGTGTGGCTTGTGAATTGCGTGTCATTATCGGTGATGAGTCTGTTCGGCACACCAAAGCAACAAACTAGCCCCTTGAAGAATTTGATGGCTGACGGCGCCGTCACCTTCCTCACCGCTTCCACCTCCGGCCACTTTGTGAACTTGTCGATTGCAATGTACAAGTACTCAAAGCCCCCGACGGCGTGGGGAAAGAGGCCCATTATGTCGAGCCCCCAGACCGAAAATGGCCAGGAGAGAGGGGTTGTTTGAAGGGCTTGAGCTGGCTGATGAAGTTTCTTTGAATGGAAATTGGCACGCTTCTGTCGGTGAGAAACGACGCCTCAGGGATCACTGGAATCCCTACTATGGTTGCGGGGCGCGGGGATCGTGAGAAGAGCAGGACTAGTAGACAACACAAAGGGGATTTACCCAGGTTCAGGCTGCAAAGATGCGTAAAACCCTACGATCCTGCTTTGGTGGATGTATTTAGTGTTCTTGAGCTCTTGAACTAGCTCCGGGTGCTGCTAGGTTTAAAAGAACCGAATCCTTCTCTAGTGCGCCATAGGCCTCCTTTTATAGGTGAAAGGGCTACCACAGTGGCACACAGGAGGTGGAAAGTGCTACAGCGCTGTGAGCTTATCACTGGTATTACAGGACAAAGCGCATTTAATGCGAGGCTTAGGTGTCCCTTCACTTTATCGGGGACGGGAGCGAGGCACATCCCGTCCGTCACCGCTCCTCCTTGCTTTGACACGCGCCCCGGCCAGCGATGCATGCGGTGCCATGTAGGCAGGCAAGCAGCTGAGGTGGTGCAGTGGTGGAGCCTCCACGAAGATCTGCATGCGGCCACGCAGGTGCGTGCTGAGTTCGCCTGGAAGCTTCATGTCGCCACGCAGGTGCCTGCCTAGCTGATTGGGCTGGCAGCTGCATGTGAACAGCAGCGAGAATGTGGTTGGTGTGGGCCTGACAGTGGCCCTGCTGTTGCCTCTGGCAAGGGTCTTGTCGGGTGGCCCGGTAAGAGTCTTGTCGGGTGGCCCGACAAGGGTCTTGCCATGGCACGCTGGCATCCCCGGCAAGGATCTTGCCGTGGCGCGCTGGCGTCCCCGGAAAGGATCTTGCCGGGGATCTTGTGGGTTCCTTCGGTAAGGATCTTGGTGAGGATTATTGCTTCTCAACCCCCATCTGATCTTGAGCATTCTATATCTTCACAAAGATCTGCATGCCACCATGGAGGTGCCTCCCGAGCCCTGGTCCAACGTGGTTGCTGGTGTTGGAGATTGTGGCTCAAGGGTGGCCTGCTTCGCTGGTGTGGGCGAGCTGCCCCGGCAATGGGGCTTGCCAGGGCTGCGGAGGCTGCCCCCGGCAAGGGTCCTTACCGGGGAAACCTGCTTCGTCCATTCGATCTTTGTGGCCTTGGTCCTTGTCGTTGCTGTGTTTGCCTTGAGCCTTCGTCTATCTCCGGCTTCCCTTTCCTGCCCTGTTGTGCGTGGCCGTGGTGGGTGGCTCTAACCGCCCGTGCACATGTAAAGGGGTCAAAAGAATAGCCCCTACTTTTGTAAACCGACAGGAGCCCCCGGGCCTGGGCCATACATAAGCGCAGCACGTTGTTGGGCTAGTCCCAGAACGGTACGCGGGCAGTTGGGGCGGATTTTTATGGCGGTAAGTGCTCCGTCCGATGGGCTTCTCCACGACCAGCGTTGAACGCACGACGTGGGGGTCGTGCGCATGCGCGTGACATTGGAGGCATGCGTGGGACAGCGTTTGCACGCATGCTTCGTATCGCAGTTAACGGGAAAGGAGGCGGCCCGTGCCTTCCCCATAAAAAGGAATAACCGCGGGCGTGCTGCTCACTTTACCCCCCCCCCTTGCGCCTTTCTCCAATCTTAGAACCACCGCCCACTTTCTTCCTTTTTCTCGAGCCTCTCTGCCTTCGTCCATCGCCGCCATGCTTCTCCCATCCCCTGCTCTTTCGCTTCTTGCAGCCGGCATGGCGCCCAAGTCCACAAAAAGCAAGGGAGCGGCGAAGGACATCGGGGTGACGGAGCATCCGGAGAGCAAGCTAGTGGCACGATGGGCGCAGTTCGCTTCCTTCCCCTTAACGGTCCCCGTGTCCGAGCTCCGGGAGATGTTCAAGGATCTGTCGGGAGTGAAGACAGGGGGAGAGAAGACGGGGCATCCAGCCATGCACGTCGTCCCTGCCAGCGCCGGGCCCTCTCTAAATAGGTACCCCTTCTTCGTCGACTATTTCTCCTGCAGGCTCTGTCCCCCCTTTTCTGATTTCTTCAAGGATATCATGCACACCTACGGCTTCCGCCTCTTGGATTTCACCTCGGATGCCATGGCATGCATGGCTCTCTTCACACATCTCTGCGAGGGCTTCGTCGGGGTGCACCCCAGCACGGCGCTCTTCCGCCATTACTTCTCCCCTCGGATCCAAAAAAGGGGGCGCCATCGCTGGCTGCGTCTCCTGGATCCCGAGGGCCAAGGGGGCGTACTCGGATGGTGCCACGAAGGAGAGGTGGGAAGAATGGTGGGGCCGGTGGTGCTGGATTGAGGAGAAGGATCCGCCAGCATTCTGTGAGGTTCTCCATGAGCCGCCGGTCCGTGGGAGCGATTGGGGCGACGTCGACACGGATGACGCGAAGCTTACGGTCGCCACCACCAGGATTCTCCGGCTCACCCAGTCCGGGCTCACCCTCGAAATGATTGGGGCGGACTTCATCCGCCGCCGAATTGCCTCTCTGCATGACAAGGGGAGGCTGGCCTGGCTCTTTGTGAATGCCGCCGACATCATGAGGCTCTGCCCTGGCCTCGAGAACAACCTGACGGTGTTGAGGTTAATGATGAGGGCGAGGTCGAGCGGTCCGGCAAGCTTGCCAGGGCCGCTGCGAAGGCCGGCAAGGTCGTCAAGGAGCCCGTTTTCAAGCTGCCGATGGGAGTGGTCCCGCTGAGCAACAACTCTCGCCAGTCCGAGATCATTGCCATGATGCCGTTTTTCAACGTGCATTGCCTTGAACCGAACTGGGTTGAGCCGGACGGGCTCAAGGTGCTAGAGTTCTTCGACACCTTGCATGAGGTGTACGTCACGGCCGAGCCGCGGCTTATCCAGGACACCTTGCCGTCGGGGTGGAGGAGGCGAGGCTTGCTGAGGAGGAGGCAAAGCTCGTCAAGGAGGCTGGCAGCACCAGCGGCGTGGTGGACAAGGCCGCGGCGGAGGCGGAGGAGGGGGAGCTCGCGCGGTGGGCAGGAGCCGCTGGGGAGGCGAGCGGCGCCGACACCGGGGCTCCCCTCGTTGCAGACGCCGCCGACGGGTCGTCGGAGGAGGAGGGCGAGGGGTGAAGACCGCGACTGTCGATCCTCCAATCGCCGGAAAAGGGCGGGTCCTGCGGCGGGCCATCTCCAGTGAGCCGGTCCACCTGGACCGGGCCGCGCAACTGCGGCAAGCCCAGGAAGCGCCCGTGCGCCACACGAGGGCGGTGGCGATGAAGAAAATGACGAAAGCCATGGCATTGAAGAAGAAGACATCTGCTTCTTCGTCCTCCAAGCGCGCCCGGATGCCGTCGCCTCCCCTCTCACCAGCAAACATCGATGCGGGGATTGCGTTTGACTTCGGGCCTCTCAGCCCGGAGAGAGACCTCGGGCCTCTCAGCCCGGAGAGAAAAAGGAAAACAACAGAGGAGGGGGAGGAGGAGAATTAAGAGTAAGCTTCTGCTTTCCTCCCTCATTCCTTACACTTCCCCCGATGGTTTTGCTCACTTGTCTTCATCTTGCAGGGGTGTGGGGACGTTGGCCCAGAGGATACAGAGGGCCAAGATTTCGGCGAGTGACCAGCCCCCGGCAGGCACCTCCAGTATGCCACTGGTGGTGTCGAGCAGCCTGGATAGCAGCCCCCAGTGTGAGTCCATCACCCATCATTTGTCAACGTGCGTAATGCACGACGCTTTGCTACTGACCCTACCGAGGATGTAGGAGGGGAGCAACACCAAGGGGAGCCACAGAGGGCTTCTCCCATCGTGCCTCCCCCATCGACCACATCGCCCCGAGGGGCGTCCCGGCAACGGCACCAAGTGCCGGGGTCACGCACACGGAGGAGGAGGAGGGGGAGAACACGGGTGTCAGTGGCTTCGCCTCGACGCCAGACCTCAGCGGAGAGGGGACTTCCGCCTCTCGTCTTGGCACGGGTAAGCCACTTGCTCTCCACTTCTACTTGCGTTCTTTCTTTCCTCTTTTCGTTTCTGACTTTTGATCTTGGCTCCGCCCTATCTCCTTCTTGGCGTCAAGACCCCTCCTCGGTAGACTTAGAGGACATCGACACCGTCACCAAGGACGTCGCCATGGATGCCGCGGCGGAGGCAGAGAAGATTGCTGCCGAGGAGAGCGCCGGGGGCGCCGCTGAGGACACCGCCAAGGGGCCCGCCAAAGAGCCCGGCAAGGGGCCTGCCGGGGAAACCGACAAGGCCACTGCCAAGGAGGTGGCGTTTGACAACCTGCCCTCCTCCTCTGCTGCCTCTGGCTCTGGTAGGAACCTAAGGGTAAGCGACGACCTCTTCGTCCATCTCCCTAGCACGTCGAGCACCAGGGCTCCCTTTGAGGGAGAGGTGTTCGACGAGGAGGTGCTTGCCGCCGCCGGGCTCGAGGTCGTCAATGAGCCGGGCATCTGTGGCGTCGGCTCCCAGGAGGAGCGGCTGCTCCAGGCCATGGGTGCCAGCTTCCGGAAGCTTCAGGCACTCCATCGCACCCGTCTCGACAAGGCCAAGTCCAAGGCAGCGGTGGTGGAGAAGGCGGAGGCGGACTTTGGAGGACGCATCGTCGAGGCGCAAGATTGGTTCCGCCAGGCCCAGGATGTCGGCATTCTTGGAACGGGGGTACCCACACTTGCCTGCCTGCGGCCTGCAGCGTGGCTCAGGGAGTGGCCCAGTACGGCCCATCTTCATCAACACATACTCAAGACCCTCGCGAGGGGCCAAGCCTCGCGGGGCGAACGACAAGAGGCTTCCTCGGGCACAGCCTCGATAGGCTGGCTCGCGAGGAGGCGGAGAGACCAAGGTGGGGTACCTCACGAGGTGCCCATGATGCAAGCCATGACGACGGAGGCCAGGCGGGCGCCGGCCTGTGCAGAGTCCTTGTTTCCTCTTTGGTGCAAAGGGGCCAAGCGTAGGCAAGAGTATCAAGCAAAGGCAACCATTTCGGTGCAACAAGACCTAGACCAGCAGAGCGGTAGGATGGAGGTCATCGTGGAGCCCAAGGCGGCGTCACCGTCAGGGTCTTTGGCAGGCGAGGACCGACTTTAGCCAGGATAAGTGTACTATATGTTCCCCTTCAAAATGGCCAATTGTTGGTGCCCTTCCCGCTCAATATTTAGGAAGAGGCCCAGGGTCTCCCCCTATAAATAGAGCTAGCCACCGCAGAGTGAGAGGGAGAGGAGATTTTGGGTAGACTAGTGAGAGAGGGAGGCGACTGAACTCACCCAAGCAGTTCATCGCACCAGCCAAGAACAGCCCCTCGTGAGGCTGTTCTTCCTTGTACTATTCATCATCAGCCCCTGAGGCAATCCACCACACCACAAACTGGAGTAGGGTATTACACCACAATGGTGGCCTGAGCCAGTATAAATCTCGTGTCCCTTGTGTTGTTCTTCGTGTAGTTTAGATCCTTGCGAGGCGACGAGACGTGGGTAGGCAGGAGGTGTGATCTCTGCGTGCACCCCAGAGTTCGAACCTTGAGGGTCTGCCGGAACCCGAAATCTGACATTTGGCGCGCTAGGTAGGGGTGCGCCGGAGGTTTCCCTTCCACCGACCCGCTCTCCACCAACACCGCGGTTCACCCTCATGATGGGCAACGCGCCGCCCACTCCGGTCGCCAGCACCAGCACGGGGGCCAGGGGGCTCCGAGCCTTGGCCCCCACCTTGTGATAGGTGCGATGGCCGAACAAGTTCAAGCCGGAGATGCCACTGCGCTACAACGGCATGGCCGATCCGCTGGCTTTCCTGCTGGCATACGAGGAGGCCGTCCTCGAGGCCGGGGGCGACGACAGGGTCATGGCTAACTGGTTTCCCCTGGCCCTCACCGGCGTCCCGCGCATGTGGCTGCTCCACCTGCCGACGACTTCTGTGGCCTCTTGGGGGGAGCTGCGCGGCCTCTTCCTCGCCCAGTACGCTGCGCCGGCGCACCCGGTCGTCACAGCTCTCCTAGGTGGCTCGCAGGCACCACCTTCAGGCCGCCACAACAAGTCATTCGTCCGCCAGTTTGGCGCCGCTTCCGCACTGTGTGGGGCTCCTCCGGGCTGGGCGGCGCCTAAAGCTGATCTGGCCTTCAGCTCGGATGATCACCCCTCCAACTCAGCCTACTCGGGCGCGCTCCCAATGCTGTGAACCCCCACCATCTGTCAGGACCCTCATCGATGGCGGTGCTGGCCTCAGCGTGCTCTCGGTGGAGGCCTTCAGCCTCCTCCACATACTGCTGGAGTGGCTTCAGCCCAGCAAGCCCTTCTTGGGCGTCGGAGGCGGCTCCACTGGCTCCCTGGGGCAGATCCGCCTTCCGATGACCTTTGGCACCTACGACAACTTCCACATGGAGCTAATTGACTTCGACATCGCCCCCATTGGCCTCCCATACAACGCCATCCTTGGCTACCCGGCACTAGCCCGGTTCATGGCCACAACTCACCCAGCGTACAACCTCATGAAGATGCCTGGGAGTAGCGGCGTCCTCACTATGCCCGGAGACACCGGGGATGCGTTGCAAGTGCTCAAGCTTACCTTCAAGGCCGTGGCGGTGGCGGAGCCCGCCGACTCACACGCCCCTGAGCCCAAGGGGGCTGCACCGGCCAAGAGGAAACAACTATTCACCCAAGACAAGGCGGAAACCAAGCAGGTACTGGTCGACGAGGACGGATCTACTAACACCACCTTCATCATAGGCGCCAACCTCGAGCCCGAGCAGGAGCAGGCCTTGGTGATGTTCCTACGCGCAAACAAGAAGTTATTCACGTGGGAACCTGATCAGCTAGCAGGGGTCCCGAGGGGCGTAATTGAGCATCACCTCAACGTGTGCCCCAACGTGCGCCCCGTGAAGCAGAAGGCGAGGCGGCAGTCCACTGAGAAGCAAGCTTTCATCGTCCAAGAGACCTGCAAGTTGGAGGTGGCAGGGGTCATTCGCGAGGTCCGCTACCCAGATTGGTTGGCTAACCCGGTTGTCGTGCCAAAGAAGGGGTGAAAGGAACTCATGTGCGTCGACTTCACCAACCTCAACAAGGCCTGCCCGTAGGATCCATTCCCACTCCCTCGCATCGATCAGATCATCGACTCCACCGCTGAGTGCGACTAGTTGTGCTTCCTGGATGCCTTCTCCGGCTATCACCAGATCAAGATGGCAGTAGAAGATGTAGAAAAGATGGTTTTCCTGACCCCATGTGGAGTGTACTGCTATACATGCATGCCGTTTGGGCTGCACAATGCAGGTGCGACCTTTCAGCGGCTGATGCACATCGCCTTGGGTCGGCAGCTTGGGAGGAATGTTGAGGCTTACGTTGATAATATTGTGGTGAAGTCTCGTGAGGCAAAAACCTTGATACAGGACTTGGAGGAAACCTTCGCGAGCCTTAACAAAGTGGACCTGCGGCTCAACCTGGAGAAGTGTGTGTTTGGAGTCCCCTCGGGCAAGCTCCTGGGCTTCCTCGTATCCCACCGGGGCATCGAGGCCAACCCGGAAAAGGTAAATGCAGTCGAGGACATGAGCCCTGCGAAGACCCTCAGAGAGATGCAGAAGCTCACCGGGCGCGTGACCGCCCTAGGACGTTTCATCTCCAAGCTGGGGGAACGAGCGCTGCCCTTCTTCAAGTTGATGAAGAAGAAGGGCCCCTTTGAATGGACTGAAGAGGCCGACAAGGCGTTCCAGGATCTCAAAAGGTACTTAACCAGCCCTCCCGTGATGGTGGCTCCACGTCCTCAAGAGCCCCTGGTGCTCTACCTTGCGGACACCCCCTACTCTGCCAGCGCAGCCTTGGTGGTTGTTAGGGAGGAGCGTAGGACCATGGCCGCAGCAACCGTCCGGGTCAAAGCAAAGCAGGACCAGGAGGGCCTCACAGAGACCGCGATTGCAGCCGAGAAGGACCAGCCGCTGCAGGGAAGCACACCCAGGACAGAAGAGGCCCCTCCTCTAAGCGACCAGCCGCTGGGGGCTCCATTGTCTCAGGAGGCGTCCCAGCCTCCGAAGGGCGCTAGCAGCGCCAGCACTCCCCACCTCGTCGAGCACCCTATGTACTTCGTCAGCACGGTGTTGCGGGACGCGAGGGCGCGGTACCCCATGCCTCAGAAACTCCTCCTCGCGCTATTGGTAGCCTCGCGCAAGCTGCGACACTATTTCCAAGGCCATCCCATCAAGGTCGTCTAAGCATATCGCTTGGAAAGGGTGCTTAGGAGCCCCAACTCAGCTGGAAGAGTCGCTGAGTGGAACATCGAGCTGCAAGCATTTCAGATAGAATTCAGCACAACCAGAGTCATCAAGGGGGCCGCGCTTGCGGACTTCATGGCGGAGTGGGCAGAAGTGCCAGGCCTTGAGGCTGGCAAGGATCAATCACTCTCCCCGGGCAGCGAAGCACCGGATGGTTGGGTCATGTACTTCGACGGGGCGTTCTCCCAACACGGCGCGGGGGCTGGTGCGGTGTTCGTATCTCCCACTCAAGAGAAGCTCTACTACGCCGTGCAACTCTGTTTCCAGCACGGAGAAATGGTCTCCAACAACATAGCAGAATACGAAGGCCTGATAGCAGGCCTGAAAGCCGCTGTCGCCCTGGGGGTGAAGTGCCTCACCATCAAGGGTGATTCGCAGCTCCTCGTCAACTTCTCCAACAAAGTATACGAGACAAAGGACGAGCACATGGAAGCCTACCTCACGGAAGTCCACAGGATGGAGAAGCAGTTCTGGGGGCTGGAGTTGCAGCATGTGCCTCGCGGCACCAATCAAGAGGTTGATGACATTGCCAAAAGGGCATCCAGGCGGCTACCTCAGGAGCCTGGCGTCTTCGAGGAGTGGATCTTCAAGCCCTTGGCGACGCCATTACTGTCAAGCATGGCGCAGCCTCGGGAGGAGCTCCCCCAGCCACCTGCCTCGGGAGCCCCGGTCTGCGGCCCGACCTCAGGAGCGCGCCTGCTCCTGGCACTGGAGCCTCGGGAAGGGTGCTGGATCATAGAGCTCAGGAGCTACCTGACACGAGGCACCTTGCTGGAAAAGGAGGAGGAAGCGGAGGGTGTGGCACGGCAGGCCACGGCATACTGCCTCAAGGATGGAGAGCTTTACCGGAGACGACCGAATTATGTTTCCTTACGTTGCATTTCCAGGGAGCAAGGGAAGGAGCTACTGACAGACATAGATGGTGGAGACTGTGGGCATCACTTGTCGTCACGGGCTCTCGTTGGCAAGGCGTTCCACAGCGGGTTCTATTGGCCCACGACACTCAATGACGCTGTTGTCAGGACCCCGATCCTAAGTCACACCGATCTAGCATGTAACACATCATATCACTTTGCGGCCTCACGCACGGTATTCCCACGAGTGCCACCTTACCTGGCCCGGGACCGTTTGCACCTTTTGGCTCACGTATATGATAGTGCTGCTAGCATTCACATGACAAAGAACCCGGGCTGACATGGCTAGTCGTGATCCCAAAGTGGCACTAACTTACAGGGACAGGCATACATGACCCAACAACGAATGTGTCGGTCATCAGCGAGTGAATCCAGGCTGTAGCACTGGCTAGCAGGACTCCGGTGAACCGGGCTGTAGCGGGCTAACAGGACTCCAGAATTCATCGCGTGACATTTCCCCGACGGGACAAACACAGGAACGAAGAAGGACACATGCCGGCCAGCCTAAGTGTTCCGGAGCAGTAGCAAGCTACCATGGCTCAGTGGAAACACTAGGAGACATTTCCCGGTAAGAGAGGCTACTAAGGATAAACAACTAGAAAGTCAGATCCCACACATACCAAGCATTTCAATAACATACACACAATATGCTCAATATGTGCAAATACAACATGGCATCACAACATGACTCTACAACTCAAGTACTTATGCAATAGGCTCCAAGGAGCGAGATATTACAAACATGGGTCTCATGACCCATAAATCAGAGCATACAAGTCAAAGCACATGCGGAAGCTTAACATGTCTGAGTACAGACATCTACAAAAGAAAAAGGCTGAGAAGCCTGTCTATCTACCAGATCCTGCCGAAGGCACAAGATCGTAGCTGAGGTAACAAGCTAAACGTCGAAGTCCACGCAGTACTACTAGCAAGACTGAAGTCTCTCTGCAAAAACACAAATTAAGCAACGTGAGTACAAATGTACCCAGCAAGACTTACATCAGATCTAACTACATATGCATCATTATCAACAAAGGCGATGGTGGGGTTTAACTGCAGCAAGCCAGCTTTGACTCGGTGGCTATCCTGTACTACGACTGCAAGTAACTCTTTTGAGGTGGCGCACACGAGTCCACATATTCACCATATCAATACACCACTATGGATCCACTCCTGTCTCCCTACGAGAACGCCATCCATAGCACTCACGCTTATCTTGCGCATTTTAGAGTATCCACTTTCACTTGTCTATGAACTGTACAGGCAACCCAGAAGTCCTTTACCGCGGACACGGCTATTCGAGTAGATCATATTAACCCTGCAGGGGTGTACTCTTTCACACACGCTCTGACCACTTACCGCCATTTACACGACATGTACTCGGCAACCTTCAAGTGGAAGCCCAGCGAGGGTGTCGGCTACGACCTGACTAACCACACAAGTCTCTCATCCAGGTTTATCGCCTATTCGGGTTCCATCCGCAAGGAAATCTGGCCGGGGTGTCGCTCACGGCCCCAAACGATGTGTGCAGGGTTCCCAAGTCCACCATCCGGGTGCCACTTGGTACACCAGGCCACTATGCCTAGTCTGTCCCAAGCCCACCTGTACCGGGTGCCACTTGGTAGACTACTAACACTACCTACAAGCACCAGAAACTAGTTGCAACTCCTGGACAGAGATCATGTTGATTAATAAGTCGAGAGGGGTCGAGTTACCGGAACCCAATGTGTGGTAGTAACTGATCATGGATCACAAACACAAAACTCAGTTCCTGAGGGCGGCTGCAATGAGACAACCCACCATGTACTCCTACATGGCCTCTCACCGCTACCTTTACCAAATCGTGTTCACACACTTAGTTCACACATAGTAGGACACGTTCACACACCTCCGATTCATTCCCGATGAATCAGACCTGACTCAACTCTAAGCAGTAGCAGGCATGACAAACAAGCATGAATGAGTAGGCACAACAGGGCTCAAACAACTCCTACTCATGCTAGTGGGTTTCATCTATTTACTATGGCAATGACAGGTCATGCAAAGGATAAAGGGGTTCAGCTACCGCAGCAAGTAACAGATGAATCGTTGTTGTCCTAATGCAGTAAAAGAGAGCAGGAGCGAGAGAGTGGGATTTTATCAGAATGAATAAGGGGGTTTTGCTTGCCTGGCACTTCTGAAGATAATATAGCTCTTCATCGGTGTCATCGAACTCATCGTCGGTACGTCGTCTACTAACAGGGGACAAACACAGGCAACAGAGAAGGAACGCAATCAATGCAATGCAACAATATGATGCATGAGTGTGACATGGCAATATGCTGTGGTTTGAGCTAATGCAACTAGCAACCAGATTAAATGAAGTTGGTTTGAATCCAAGATTCAAATTCAACTCCATATGTGGATATTTAAATGCCATTAATATGATCTGTGCTAAACAACAGCTATAAGTTGTTATAACATGCATGAAAATGGTACATATGGATAGAATGGATTTTTCTGATCATTTTTCATATATAATTTATTTCATTTAGCGGAAGTTTATACTATTTTCTGGAATTTCCTGGATTTATTTTAAATCCAGAAAATTGTTAATTGCGTCAGCATGACGTCGGGGTGACGTCAGCAGAGTCAACAGGGCTGCCAGGGTCAAACCTGACACGTGGGACACATCAGTCAGTGACTCAGGGGTTAATTAAGGTTAAAACTAATTGTAACCAAAACTAATAATGGCCTCGGGCCCATATGTTAGTGAGAGAGGGGTTTAATTAGCGGGGTCATCATTGGCTAATGACGGCGCCACATCACCAGCCACCGGAGTTAGACACTGGCGACCTCAAGCCACGGCGGAAGGTCGCCGGAGCGGCGCTACGGGCAGCAATGGGTCAAGCCAAGGGCACCAGAGGGTTGCCCTCGCTCGCCCGCATCCAGGGGAGGCACCGGCTAGTCGCGGGGCAATCTGTAGCGGCGGCGGTGGCAAGTTGGACGGCGGCCGGAGTTCGGCCAGGTCCAGCTCGGCGCTAGGGTGCACGATAGGTCTAACTGGGGGGCGCGCCCGGCTCCTGGGAGCGTGCTGAGAACGGGGCAACGCTCGGACGTGAGTGGCAGCAGCTGTGGCCGCGGCGGCGCCATGGACGGCGGTAGCAAGCTCTCGGGCGCGGCAGCGCTAGTGCTAGAGGGCGAGTTAGACTGTGGGGAGAGAGGGAAAAGGCGTAGGAGCTCACAAGGGGTCGAGAGAGAAGCTCGGTGGGCTCGGGGAAGCTTATGCGACGGCGAATTGACGACGGCGATCTCCGGGCACCGGAGATGAAGACGATGACGCTCCGGTCGACTAGGGCCTCCTCTGGTCGCGTGCGTTGGGTGTGTAGCTCCACGGGGTCAGGGCGGAGCTCAGGGATGCATAGAGGGAGCGAGGGGGTGGTTGTGGCCGCGGTAAGCGGCGTCGGCGGCGACGAGCTCTGCTCGGTGGGGAAGAGAGAGGGATCCAGGGGGAAAGTGAGGGTGAGGGAGAGAGCGAGGAGGGTCCAGGAGGTGTCGTGGCGTCCACAGCGGCGTCGCGGAAGGGGGCAGGCAGGCAGCGGCGTGCCGGCACGCGCGGGTGCCGTGCTCGGCTTGCCTCTGCCAGTAGGCAGAGGTTGAAGACAGGTATGCCCCTGGTGGGCTGGGCCGCACAGTAGTGGGCATCTGGGCTGTAGGTAAGCGCCAGGTAGTCCTTCTCTCTCTCTCTCTTTTATTTGTTTTAGTTTTCTATTTCTTCTGTAGCTTTAGGGCTTTATTTAAAATACCAGAACAAACCCAAAAATCAAGGAACTGCACATGGATACTGTTTAGAATATTACCAACAGCAAACATTTTAGTTCATGATTATTTGGACATTTAAAATATTTTATAGCATTTAAATGCCCAAATGCAAATAGAGTATGATTTAATCCAGAGCCCAAATATGTCATGGAAAAATGTGCATCACCTCTGGTTACTGTTTCCAGCATTTTCCAAGAATGATGAACATTTTTGGAAGCCATTTGGATTTCTGGAAATATTTTGGTTGAACCTAGTGAATTCCTTTAATGCTAGGGTTTAGGCAATCCCCATTTCAAGTTTCTTTCAAAGTTTAAACATGATGCACATATGAAGTTAGCCTAGTGCATGTCCAGAAGCTAGGGATGTGACAACTCACCCCTACTAAACAAGAATCTCGTCCCGAGATTCAAGCATAGGGTAGAATAAAGGGGAAACGCAACTAACGCAATCTTCACGACCCAGGTTGTCCTTCAAATGAACGTTGATTCAATCACCATCTTGTCTCGTCGTCTTGCTCTGAGAACCCCAGCCAACATGACAAAGAGAGGATAGGGAAACAAATCTAAAAGGACCCCGACTCAATGCCATATCAATCTTATTGAAGGTCGAACAACTTAGGATCAACTCAGGGAATGAGACATAGCAACATCTCTCAAGCCGATACACGAAGCACACATCTAGAGGAATGGAGTGGAACGGATGACGAAGGTTCACTAGGTAGACACCAATTCCACACTTAAGAGGGTGGTGAATGGTTGTCAATGTAGCAAGGAGTTGAATTGCCATGAAACCATAATGAGACATTTTGGAGGAGGTGACTCGTGGAATCATCCCTTAAGTGGCAAAAAGAATTACCTTTGATTCAGAGATCATTGAAACTCTTTATACCAGCCTAAGGCAAATCTTGAGCGATCGTTTGGAGGGGTTTGGTAGAATGGCATACCCGGATTAGAATGGATGGTGTGGATTAACTTGTTGAAAACAACACAAGGGATGATTTTAGTAACTGGGGAGAAGCTCAACAGTAGATAGTGAGTCCACTTGTTTGAAACGTTATAGCATAACCGAGGAAACTGAGAGCAATCCCAGTTATTGCTGATGATAACACCTAGCGCTTGTGCGTGCTCTCAAGAACTTGAGCACTTCCATATTCATCAAGGTTTAGCAATATCTGTGTCAAGGATCCTGGCAACACAACATACCACCATGATGGATAGTGATGAACGATGCAGATGCAAAGGAAGATAACACCTTCTCAAATTTCACTTTAGCGGGGCCAAGGAATCAAAATCTGGAAGATCGACCGAGAGACATTTAGCACTCCTCTTCTAATGTTCTCCTTGATGTGCTAGCGTAATCCATAGATAATTATGGTTTGATATCTAGAACATCAAGTAAAAGGTCAGACTTCGGGCACACAAAAACCATAAGGAATAACTATGGAAGTAAATCCATAAGAAATCCTCATGGGGAGGTGGCCAACTTCCTCAATCAAGATACTACAACAATAGGTCTTCCGGCTAGGTGTGTTGGTCATGACATCCACTTTACCGGTTACAGAGAGACCAATATTATAGTTCTTGGAAAAATGCTCCAACCATCATATCTGCCAGAGATTCAGATCTGGTTGGTGTCAGAACAACGCAGACTCATTGAGTCTAGAAAGAAAAATGAAAGTTGGCAACGCAATTCGACGAGATGATGTTGCGAGATTCTCGGGAAATGAACTACAATAGCAAGCTCCAAAACATGAGCTAGTTCTGCTACACACATGTGAACACACTGTCCCAGACAAGCATGGCCACGTAGTAGCCTTATAATAAAACACTACCGAGTTCAGGTGAGGAACCCTCAGCGAGGATATCGAAGTCTTTACGCAAGTCCATGGATTAGATCCCAAGCATAGACTTCTCTTCCTTGAACAAGTCAATCAGTGGCTTGGTGTGCTAGGGGCACACATAGAATGGAGGTAGCGAGCCTATCAAACCATAGCATACTTCACACATGTATGACTGACTTGAGATGATTCCAGAGGAGGCAAGACAAACTTTCTCGAATTCACGGCGGCAACTTTCACCAAGTAGACGTGAATCAGAGGTAGTCACTTCTTTCATCCAAACATGTGCTTCATGAACGAAACACAAAGAAATGCTTACACAAGTTTCCAACACTAGCTTGATGTCCGACAAAATCATGGAGAGGATAAGGATGTTGTCGATGGGCTCAACAAAAACTTATCAAAATTTCCATAAAATGGAATTCCACGACTAGGTGAACAAGGTGATAGCATTGGTGAGACCAAAAGATGTAATGGTGTATGCTCGGGGGTTCAACCACGAATAAGACAACATTACGAACATCATTGGTTCTGATTTGATTTGAGAATATCCCACACTCAAATCAAAGTTTTGACAAGACAACAGATCCAACAACTGATCACGAGGACCAATCGATGAGAATATCATCTTTCTTCAACACACACACACACACAAGGATATCCCTTTGGAATGAACTGAGTCGGACAAGCTCTTATCTTCCAACTCTCCAAGTTATTGTTTAGCTCAACCAACTAGCTCAGGGGTATCCAACACAGACTCTTGGAGAAGGGGTGGTTTACACGAAACCAACTTGATCACGAGCTCAACATAACAGTCAGGTGACAACCTGGTGATACTTCCGAGAAGATATTCAGAAAATCACGAACCACCGATATGTCACTAGGCTCGAGAACAATCTTGCTTTTCAGGGCAAGACGATATGATGAAATGAGCGAGTATTTGACAAAATCCTAACTCATCAATCGAGGAGTGCACCAGGAATATGGACTAGGTAGCACGAGCAACCTTAGGATGGTGATTCAATAACCAACATGATAAGGATGAGGTTATTGTCCAATTAACTACCAGGCAACGGAGTTGCTAGGAGTATAGATTTCACACATCATAGTTCACCTATCAGCATTTCGGTTGCAACAACACGGAAACCGAGAAATGATAATGATGGCGAGAAGTATCACTGCACCAAGCATTCATAAGATGATGTGTAATTCCTATGACTTTCTTGACATAAAGAGGGTAATACTTCAGGGTAGAATAGAACAAAAACTGGATTAGTATTTGATCTGCGGAGTATGACTACTTTGACCCATTCCTAGATATGGATGAGGTACTGGAGTTCATTTCTCCTAGTCATTCTGGGATAGAATGGCTGGATGGACCACAAGAGTAATAGGCATCGATGAATGAATGCACGCATACTCTTGACTATCAACTCATAGACAAAGGTCAGAATACAACTAAAGAGGGACAACTCAAAGAAACATACGGTTTTCTGAGTTGTGGATGCATAGATTAGTATGTCGAACCAAGTTCAACAAGTTTCTTTCGGGTAATCCATGCAGAGAGGTAGGACGGGCAGAGTATCAACATAGAATCGAGAACTCACCAAGAGCATTCTTGTTGTGATCTCTTTGTTCAAGGAACTTCTGCCATAAGCGGTTCATAGTATTTGGAAGAAGGAAATACCACGGACCTCGAGGACTAACGCAAAGGTTACTAGTATCCTAAAGGAACTAGCAATCACTATCAACATGAGGTAAGTAGGGTAAATCTCGGGTTCAAAACCCAGAAGTAGAATACCTACTAACTAGTTGGCATCACAGGATGCTTTCGAGAATGATGGCCAGAATCATCACACTAGAAACACGAACATGGCTAGATTACTAGATGATCCCCTAAGACACCTAGGGTCATAATACTAGCTCCAACATATATGTCAAGGCAATAAAGTACCTCAACTCACTGATTTGTGTGATTAATCTGACCAAAGGCACATCGGGAATAGGAGGAAGGGATTTGCAAATGCATCAGACTATTTAGAAACCTGGGATGACTCGGACAGCATAACGGCTGTAAATGCTCAAAAGATTGGAGACATGCTACAAAAATGGTGGCATAGCCACTCTAACATCATAACAACAAGGTTCTGGGATCAACTATGAATACACGGAGATAGTAGAAACTGAACTGAGGCTTGGATCCAACAATACTATAAGTCTACGGATTAGTAACACGTGATCCTGATAGAAGAAGGAGAGAGCATAGTTCCTTAACCCCGTAGGAAAAGATAAGATGACTCAGATCAGAAGGGCATAAGGTAAAGGAGTAAAAAGAGCCGTACGTTCCATCCCACAATCAATTCCCTTATATATAACTAAAGAATTTCTAGACTCAACTTCGACCGGTTTGGCTTGGTAATCCTACAGGCAGTTAAGCTCTGATACCAAAGCTGTCAGGACCCCGATCCTAAGTCACACCGATCTAGCATGTAACACATCATATCACTTTGCGGCATCACGCACGGTATTCCCACGGGTGCCACCTTACCTGGCCTGGGACCGTTTGCGCCTTTTGGCTCACGTATATGATAGTGCCGCTAGCATCCATATGACAAAGAACCCGGGCTGACATGGCTAGTCGTGATCCCAAAGTGGCACTAACTTACAGGGACAGGCATACATGACCCAACAACGAACGTGTTGGTCATCAGCGAGTGAATCCAGGCTGTAGCACTGGGCTAGCAGGACTCCGGTGAACCGGGCTGTAGCGGGCTAACAGGACTCCGGAATTCATCGCGTGACATTTCCCCGAGGGTATAGACACAGGAACGAAGAAGGACACATGCCGGCCAGCCTAAGTGTTCCGGAGCAGTAGCAAGCTACCATGGCTAAGTGGAAACACTAGGAGACATTCCCCGGTAAGAGAGGCTACTAAGGATAAACAACTAGAAAGTCAGATCCCACACATACCAAGCATTTCAATAACATACACACAATATGCTCGATATGTGCAAATACAACATGGCATCACAACATGACTCTACAACTCAAGTATTTATGCAATAGGCTCCGAGGAGCGAGATATTACAAACATGGGTCTCATGACCCAACAATCAGAGCATACAAGTCAAAGCACATGCGGAAGCTTAACATGTCTGAGTACAGACATCTACAAAAGAAAAAGGCTGAGAAGCCTGTCTATCTACCAAATCCTGCCGAAGGCACAAGATCGTAGCTGAGGTAACTAGCTAAACATCGAAGTCCACGCGGTACTACTAGCGACACTGAAGTCTCTCTGCAAAAACATAAATTAAGCAACGTGAGTACAAATGTACCCAGCAAGACTTACATCAGATCTAAGTACATATGCATCATTATCAACAAAGGGGATGGTGGGGTTTAACAGCAGCAAGCCAGATTTGACTCGGTGGCTATCCTGTACTACGACTGCAAGTAACTCTTTTGAGGTGGCGCACACGAGTCCACATATTCACCATATCAATACACCACTATGGATCCGCTCCCATCTCCCTACGAGAACGCCATCCATAGCACTCACGCTTATCTTGTGCATTTTAGAGTATCCACTTTCACTTGTCTATGAACTGTACAGGCAACCCAGAAGTCCTTTACCGCGGACACGGCTATTCGAATAGATCATATTAACCCTGCAGGGGTGTACTTCTTCACACACGCTCTCACCACTTACCGCCGTTTACACGACATGTACTCGGCAACCTTCAAGCGGAAGCCCAGCGAGGGTGTCGGCCACGACCTGACTAACCACACAAGTCTCTCATCCAGGTTTATCGCCTATTCGGGTTCCATCCGCAAGGAGATCCGGCTGGGGTGTCACTCACGGCCCCAAACGATGTGTGCAGGGTTCCCAAGTCCACCATCCGGGTGCCACTTGGTACACCGGGCCACTGTGCCTAGTCTGTCCCAAGCCCACCTGTACCGGGTGCCACTTGGTAGACTACTAACACTACCTACACACACCAGAAACTAGTTGCAACTCCTGGACAGAGATCATGTTGATTAATAAGTCGAGAGGGGTCGAGTTACCGGAACCCAATGTGTGGTACTAACTGTCAGGACCCCGACTCGATGTCACATCGATCTAGCCGATAACACCTCATATCACTTTGCGGCCTCACGCACGGTATCCCCACGGGTGTCGCCTTACCTTTGCCCGGGACCGTTTGCGCCTTTTGGCTCACGTATATGATAGTGGCGCTAGCATCCATATGATAAAGAGCCCGGGCTGACATGACGAGTCGTAAACCCAAAGTGGCACAGACTTACAGGGACAGGCATCCATGACCCAGCTTCGAACGTGTCGGTCATCAGCAAGTGGGTCCGGGCTGTAGCACTGGGCTAGCAGGACTCCGGTAAACCGGGCTGTAGCGGGCTAACAGGACTCCGGTACTCAAAGCGTGACATTTCCCAGAAGGGACAGACACAGGAACGAAGAAGGACACATGCCGGCCAGCCTAAGTGTTCCAGAGCAGTAGCAAGCTACCATGGCTCAGCGGTAACACTAGGAGACATTTCCCGGTAAGAGAGGCTACTAAAGATAAACAACTAGATAGTCAGATCCCACACATACCAAGCATTTCAATCATACACACAATATGCTCGATATGTGCAAATACAACGAAGCATCACAACATGACTCTACGACACAAGTACTTTATTTAAGGCTCAGGGAACCATACATAACATACACAAAGGTACGGGTCTCACGACCCAACATACAAGTCATACAGTCATACAAACCAGCAGCGGAAGTAGCTTGTCTGAGTACAGACAACTAGTAAAATAAAAGAGGCTTGGAAAGCCTAACTATACTACGTGGTCCTTCACAAGCTCAGGGTCACCACCTGGGTCTTTAGCCTACTCGTTGATGTCAACGTCTACAAAGAACCCATCAGAAGGGGTTGCAGCGTCTTCTGTAAAAAATGTAAATTATAGCAACATGAGTACAAAGGTACTCAGCAAGACTTACATCAGATCCTACATACATGCACGTTATCAAGAAGGGTTGGTGGAGTTATTGCAGCAAGCCAGCTTTGACTCTTGGCTAAACTATCCTACGATACTCCAACTTGAAATGGTTTTGCGCACACGAGTCCACTACTCACCACTTCAATACACTACCGAGGATCCACCTCCGTCTTCCTACGGAAGAGCCATCCTCGGCACTCACACTTATCTTGAGGCTTTTAACAGTTTCCATTTACTTGTCTATGAACTGTATAGGCAACCAAGTAGTCCTTTACCGCGGACGCGGCTATTCGAATAGATTATGATAACCCTGCAGGGGTGTACTTCTTCATACATGTTTCCACCACTTAGCGTCTGCACACGACATGTGCTCGGCAGACTTCAAGCGAAAGCCGACGTGGGTGTAGACCACGACCTACCTAAACACTTAAGCCTCTAGTCCAGGTTTATCGCCTATTCAGGTTCCATCCGCAGGGAGTCCGGCCGGGGTTTCCCATACGGCCCCGAATGATGTGAACAGGGTTCCCGAGATACCTAACGGGTATTCGGTACACCCGGCCACGTACCTACCGCATCACAGCCCACCCCTACGGTCAGCGCTGTCCACGGCCTCCAGTAGGCTACAAACACCAGAAACTACTTGCAACTCCTGGACAGAGAGCTAGGGTGAATAAGAAGTCGAGCGGGGTCATATTTCAGGGCCCAATGCATGGTAGTAGCTGTATCTTAAATCACGCATACAGATCTCAGTGCTTAAGGTCGGCTTCAATGAAACAACCCACCATGTACTCCTACATGGCCTCTCATCGATACCTTTACCAAATCGTGTTCACCACACCACTCTCATTATCGACATAATCATTTCACTCTAGCCCATCACCCAGATGAACCAGACCTGACACGACTCTAAGCATAGCAGGCATAGCAAGGTAGGAACAACACATACATATGGCTCAATCAACTCCTACACATGCTAGTGAGTTTCATCTAGTTACTGTGGCAATGACAGGTCATGCAGAGGAAATGGGTTCAACTACCGTAGCACACAGCAGTTTGAATCGCGTTGTCTTAATGCAGTAAAAGAGAGCAGGAGCGAGAACATGGGATTGTATCGATATGATCAAATGGTTGGTTGCTTGCCTGATGGTTCGATGCACTGATACGGTTCTTCGTTAGGGTAATCACGGTACTCCTCGGAGACAGAACCTGCCGTAGAGAGCACCGATACACAAACATTACCAAACAGTATGCAACAATATGATGCATGCATGAGACATGGCAAAATGAGTGTATTGGGCTAATGCAACTAAAACCAGAAGGGTTTGAACAAATTTGAATCAAGGATTCAAATTTCAAATTCAAATATGGCCTTTTAAAGTGCTTTTCCTTGTTCTGCTTAAAACATCAATTTAACTTGTTTGATCATGCATGAAAATAGTACAGATGGATAGATTGGATTTTTCTGATCATTTTTCATATATAATTTGTCCAATTTGGAGTTACAGAATAAAAGTTATGAATTTTTGAAGTTTAAATTATATTCTGGAATTTCCTGATTTAAATTAAATCCAGAAAATCAATTACTGCGTCAGCCTGACGTCAGTGTGACGTCAGCAGGTCAACGGGACAGGTCTGGGTCAAACCTGACAGTGGGTCCCGCATGTCAGGGTGATTATTTTAATTAAACTTAATTAAAACTAATCATGTTTAATTAACAGGGCTGGGCCCCACCTGTCATTGACTCAGGGGAGTCAACCAGGGCCCACCCGTGGTCAAACCCGGGTCGGCTGCACCGGCGTTTAGCCGCCGGCGAGCCCGACGCGGCGGCGGGAGTGGTTTTGGTCATTTCGGCCACCAAATGGGCCGCGGAGACCACCGGAGGGGAGCTGAGGACAAACCGCAGCTCTTGGCGGAGTCCGTTGAGGTCGGGGTGGCCGGAGTTGGCGCCGGTGACGACTTTGGCGGCCACCGAGGCTCGGTCGGAGGTGAACTTGGCGCTAGAGGGGTCGGTGAGGCTCGTGGAGTAGCTAGCTAGGTGTTGCGGGACTTGGTGAGTAAGATGGACACCATCTTGTGGCCGGAGTGTGGCCGGAAGCACGTCGGCGACGAGGTCCGCGGCGGTGCGGGCGTGTGATCCTCGTGCGGTGGCTACACGGCTCAGGAATGAGAGAGAGAGGGTCGGAGGAGTAGCTAGGCTCACAGCGCTCCCGTAGAGGCCACCGGTGAGGTCGGGGACGAGCTGAGGCGGCGACGGCGTTGAAGGGGATCTCCGGCGATGGTGAGCTCGGGCGAGGTCGGTGCGGTGGTCTCGGGCCGCACGAG
>NC_041383.1:304532918-304537437 GCF_002162155.2 Triticum dicoccoides | reverse complement strand
AACTCAGACCGATCCGTAGTAGTCCTCGTAGAAGTCACCTCCATAGCCTGGGAGCTCAACATGATCATCCGGAAACAGACGATCTCGCGGAGCTTGTGGACCATAGGGGCTAGGATGAGGCCTTGGACCAACAAACGGTGGCCTGCGGGGCCCGCGAGGTGGGGTGATGCCTCCTACATCACGCCAAACCATCACGTCTGGCAGAGCAGATCTCACAGGATAGAGATCGCGCATATATGAGAATCCAGCTTGCACCGCCGGTGCGAACCGAGTCAAAGTGGCCCAGTGGTCAGCACGGGTATTGAAGAGCTCTAACCTTAAGGCCCGATTTTCACGGTCCTTATCCTCGAGCATCTCAGCAGTGGTGCGAGTCCGTGAATCCTCCTGAGTGGGGTCAGCATAGATAGCCTGGAGATACCCTTGTGCTCCCGGAAGTGATCCTGGCATATACCGGAAATCAGAGTCCCGAAATAGACCAGATCTGACTCGCATAATGGTCATCATAGAGTAGGCGGCGTCCTGCACAGCCATCTCAATAGTAACCCCGAGTCCATAGGAGCAGTGAAGAGGCTCGATGGATCCATGATAAGATGGAAATATCCTGACAGTACAGAGATACTGGCTTTGATTGAAGTCCCGAAATTGCTCTTCGACCGTGTACTCGGGATACCAGCGGTATCCAGCCTCAGTCATTACCCTGACCAACTTGGCAGTATGGCCGGGTACATCTAGGCATCGAGTCAGGCGAACCACTTGATTGAGGTCGCGAGTGGCCATCTGAAAGCACAATCATAATGCAAGGGCATTAGAGTTTCTAGCAAAATTTCGGCAGCATAACAACTGTAAATGCTCAAGAAGGATTTTGAGACATTTGACAAAGGATTTCATACACACTCAACATCATCATATCAAAGTTCTGAATCCATTCTAACAACATAATGTGGTAGTAGAACTGAACTAGGCTTGTATCCATCAATCTTATAAGGTACTACTGATTAGTAACACGTGATCCTAATAGAGAGAATAGATCCTAATTCCTTAACCCCCGGTAGAAGAATGGACTGACTCAGATCAGAATGTCATAAGATAAAGGAATAAAAAGAGCCTTATGTTCCATCCCACAAACAATTCCCCTACATATAACTAAAGAATTTCTAGACTCAACATCGACCAGTTTGGCTTGGAGAACCTACAGGCAGTCCGGCTCTGATGCCAACGCTGTCAGGACCCCGACTCGATGTCACATCGATCTAGCCGATAACACCTCATATCACTTTGCGGCCTCACGCACGGTATCCCCACGGGTGTCGCCTTACCTTTGCCCGGGACCGTTTGCGCCTTTTGGCTCATGTATATGATAGTGGCGCTAGCATCCATATGATAAAGAGCCCGGGCTGACATGACTAGTCGTAAACCCAAAGTGGCACAGACTTACAGGGACAGGCATCCATGACCCAGCTTCGAACGTGTCGGTCATCAGCAAGTGGGTCCGGGCTGTAGCACTGGGCTAGCAGGACTCCGGTAAACCGGGCTGTAGCGGGCTAACAGGACTCCGGTACTCAAAGCGTGACATTTCCCAGAAGGGACAGACACAGGAACGAAGAAGGACACATGCCGGCCAGCCTAAGTGTTCCAGAGCAGTAGCAAGCTACCATGGCTCAGCGGTAACACTAGGAGACATTTCCCGGTAAGAGAGGCTACTAAAGATAAACAACTAGATAGTCAGATCCCACACAGACCAAGCATTTCAATCATACACACAATATGCTCGATATGTGCAAATACAACGAAGCATCACAACATGACTCTACGACACAAGTACTTTATTTAAGGCTCAGGGAGCCATACATAACATACACAAAGGTACGGGTCTCACGACCCAACATACAAGTCATACAGTCATACAAACCAGCAGCGGAAGTAGCTTGTCTGAGTACAGACAACTAGTAAAATAAAAGAGGCTTGGAAAGCCTAACTATACTACATGGTCCTTCACAAGCTCAGGGTCACCGCCTGGGTCTTTAGCCTACTCGTTGATGTCAACGTCTACAAAGAACCCATCAGAAGGGGTTGCAGCGTCTTCTGTAAAAAATGTAAATTATAGCAACATGAGTACAAAGGTACTCAGCAAGACTTACATCAGATCCTACATACATGCATGTTATCAAGAAGGGTTGGTGGAGTTATTGCAGCAAGCCAGCTTTGACTCTTGGCTAAACTATCCTATGATACTCCAACTTGAAATGGTTTTGCGCACACGAGTCCACTACTCACCACTTCAATACACTACCGAGGATCCACCACCGTCTTCCTACGGAAGAGCCATCCTCGGCACTCACACTTATCTTGAGGCTTTTAACAGTTTCCATTTACTTGTCTATGAACTGTATAGGCAACCAAGTAGTCCTTTACCGCGGACGCGGCTATTCGAATAGATTATGATGACCCTGCAGGGGTGTACTTCTTCATACATGTTTCCACCACTTAGCGTCTGCACACGACATGTGCTCGGCAGACTTCAAGCGAAAGCCGACGTGGGTGTAGACCACGACCTACCTAAACACTTAAGCCTCTAGTCCAGGTTTATTGCCTATTCAGGTTCCATCCGCAGGGAGTCCGGCCGGGGTTTCCCATACGGCCCCGAACGATGTGAACAGGGTTCCCGAGATACCTAACGGGTATTCGGTACACCCGGCCACGTACCTACCGCATCACAGCCCACCCCTACGGTCAGCGCTGTCCACGGCCTCCAGTAGGCTACAAACACCAGAAACTACTTGCAACTCCTGGACAGAGAGCTAGGGTGAATAAGAAGTCGAGCGGGGTCATATTTCAGGGCCCAATGCATGGTAGTAGCTGTATCTTAAATCACGCATACAGATCTCAGTGCTTAAGGTCGGCTTCAATGAAACAACCCACCATGTACTCCTACATGGCCTCTCATCGATACCTTTACCAAATCGTGTTCACCACACCACTCTCATTACCGACATACTCATTTCACTCTAGCCCATCACCCAGATGAACCAGACCTGACACGACTCTAAGCATAGCAGGCATAGCAAGGTAGGAACAACACATACATATGGCTCAGACAACTCCTACACATGCTAGTGGGTTTCATCTAGTTACTGTGGCAATGACAGGTCATGCAGAGGAAATGGGTTCAACTACCGTAGCACACAGCAGTTTGAAACACGTTGTCTTAATGCAGTAAAAGAGAGCAGGAGCGAGAACATGGGATTGTATCGATATGATCAAATGGTTGGTTGCTTGCCTGATGGCTCGATGCACTGATACGGTTCTTCGTTAGGGTAGTCACGGTATTCTTCGGAGACAGAACCTGCCGCAGAGAGCACCGATACACAAACATTACCAAACAGTGTGCAACAATATGATGCATGCATGAGACATGGCAAAATGAGTGTATTGGGCTAATGCAACTAAAACCAGAAGGGTTTGAACAAATTTGAATCAAGGATTCAAATTTCAAATTCAAATATGGCCTTTTAAAGTGCTTTTCCTTGTTCTGCTTAAAACATCAATTTAACTTGTTTGATCATGCATGAAAATAGTACAGATGGATAGATTGGATTTTTCTGATCATTTTTCATATATAATTTGTCCAATTTGGAGTTACAGAATAAAAGTTATGAATTTTTGAAGTTTAAATTATATTCTGGAATTTCCTGATTTAAATTAAATCCAGAAAATCAATTACTGCGTCAGCCTGACGTCAGTGTGACGTCAGCAGGTCAACGGGACAGGTCTGGGTCAAACCTGACAGTGGGTCCCGCATGTCAGGGTGATTATTTTAATTAAACTTAATTAAAACTAATCCTGTTTAATTAACAGGGCTGGGCCCCACCTGTCATTGACTCAGGGGAGTCAACCAGGGCCCACCCGTGGTCAAACCCGGGTCGGCTGCACCGGCGTTTAGCCGCCGGTGAGCCCGACGCGGCGGCGGGAGTGGTTTTGGTCATTTCGGCCACCAAATGGGCCGCGGAGACCACCGGAGGGGAGCTGAGGACAAACCGCAGCTCTTGGCGGAGTCCGTTGAGGTCGGGGTGGCCGGAGTTGGCGCCGGCGACGACTTTGGCAGCCACCGAGGCTCGGTCGGAGGTGAACTTGGCGCTAGAGGGGTCGGTGAGGCTCGTGGAGTAGCTAGCTAGGTGTTGCGGGACTTGGTGAGTAAGATGGACACCATCTTGTGGCCGGAGTGTGGCCGGAAGCACGTCAGCGACGAGGTCCGCGGCGGTGCGGGCGTGTGATCCTCGTGCGGTGGCTACACGGCTCAGGAATGAGAGAGAGAGGGTCGGAGGAGTAGCTAGGCTCACAGCGCTCCCGTAGAGGCCACCGGTGAGGTCGGGGACGAGCTGAGGCGGCGACGGCGTTGAAGGGGATCTCCGGCGACGGTGAGCTCGGGCGAGGTCGGTGCGGTGGTCTCGGGCCGCACGAGCACACGGGGCTCGGCTGCTCGATGAAGTAGACAGCGGCGGAGCTCCTGGACACGGTGGCA
>NC_041383.1:304514502-304532355 GCF_002162155.2 Triticum dicoccoides | reverse complement strand
TTAGCCGGGCGAGGGAGGCGGCGAGGCGGCGAGCAGCTGCGTGGCGAGCTGCGGTGCCGCCGCCGAGCACCTTGGCTGCCTGCCTGGCGAGCCAAGCAGCTCGCTGGAGCGGTGGCCGCGCTGGGCCGGCCAGGTGGGCTGGCTGGTGGGCCTGCGGTGGCGCCAGGTAAGTTTTCCCCTTTTTTTCTGTTTCTGTTTTTATTTAATATATCTGCAACTTTGTTGAATTTAATAAAATACCTAGGCAACTTCAAAAATCACCAAATTACTCCTGGTCCATAGTTGGATTATTTCCAACATGAAACATTTTAGTTTGGAGGTATTTGAGCATTTAAATATTTTATATAATTTTAAATGCCCAAATTCAAATATTTATGATTTAATTCAAAAACCCTAAGATGGCCTAGGAAAATGTGCACCACTTTTGGCAGGGGTTCTGAACCAAGACAAAAATGATGGGCATTTTAGAAGGGCATTTCAGGTTCATTGAAAAAGTTTTTAGTAAACCCTAGTTGGTTTCAGAGGGGACTGGGGGTTCTGTCATCCCCATTTCAAGTTTCTGATGAAAAAGTAAACATGATGCAACACTCTAATGCATGGCTAACTAGGATGTGACAGTAACTGATCATGGATCACAAACACAGAACTCAGTTCCTGAGGGCGGCTGCAATGAGACAACCCACCATGTACTCCTACATGGCCTCTCACCGCTACCTTTACCAAATCGTGTTCACACACTTAGTTCACACATAGTAGGACATGTTCACACACCTCCGATTCATTCCCGATGAATCAGACCTAACTCAACTCTAAGCAGTAGCAGGCATGACAAAAAAGCATGAATGAGTAGGCACAACAGGGCTCAAACAACTCCTACTCATGCTAGTGGGTTTCATCTATTTACTATGGCAATGACAGGTCATGCAAAGGATAAAGGGGTTCAGCTACCGCAGCAAGTAACAGATGAATCGTTGTTGTCCTAATGCAGTAAAAGAGAGCAGGAGCGAGAGAGTGGGATTTTATCGGAATGAACAAGGGGGTTTTGCTTGCCTGGCACTTCTTAAGATAATATAGCTCTTCATCGGTGTCATCGAACTCATCGTCGGTACGTCGTCTACTGACAGGGGACAAACACCGGCAACAGAGAAGGAACACAATCAATGCAATGCAACAATATGATGCATGAGTGTGACATGGCAATATGCTGTGGTTTGAGCTAATGCAACTAGCAACCAGATTAAATGAAGTTGGTTTGAATCCAAGATTCAAATTCAACTCCATATGTGGATATTTAAATGCCATTAATATGATTTGTGCTAAACAACAGCTATAAGTTGTTATAACATGCATGAAAATTGTACAGATGGATAGATTGGATTTTACTGATCATTTTTCATATATAATTTATTTCATTTGGAGTTACGGTTGAATTTCTATGATTTTTAGAAGTTTATACTATTTTCTGGAATTTCCTGGATTTATTTTAAATCCAGAAAATTGTTAATTGCGTCAGCATGACATCGGGGTGACGTCAGCAGAGTCAACAGGGCTGCCAGGGTCAAACCTGACACGTGGGACACATCAGTCAGTGACTCAGGGGTTAATTAAAGTTAAAACTAATCGTAACCAAAACTAATAATGGCCTCGGGCCCATATGTCAGTGAGAGAGGGGTTTAATTAGCGGGGTCATCAGTGGCTAATGACGGGGCCACGTCACCAGCCACCGGAGTTAGATGCCGGCGACCTCAAGCCGCGGGGGAAGGTCGTCGGAGCGGCGCTATGGGCGGCAATGGGTCAAGCCAAGGGCACCAGGGGGTTGCCCTCGCTCGCCCGCATCCAGGGGAGGCACCGGCTGGTCGCGGGGCGATCTGTAGCGGCGGCGGCGGCAAGTTGGATGGCGGACGGAGTTCGGCCAGGTCCGGCTCGACGCTAGGGTGCAGGGTAGGTCTAACTGGTGGGCGCGCCCGGCTCCTGGGAGCGTGCTGAGCACGGGGCAACGCTCGGACGCGAGTGGCACCAGCTGTGGCCGCGGCGGCGCCATTGACGGCGGCAGCAAGCTCTCGGGCGCGGCAATGCTAGTGCTAGAGGGCGAGTTAGACTGGGGGGAGAGAGGGAAAAGGCGTAGGAAGTCACAAGGGGTCGGGAGAGAAGCTCGGTGGGCTCGGGGAAGCTTCTGCGATGGCGAATTGACGACGGCGATCTCCGAGCAACGGAGATGAAGACGATGACGCTCCGGTCGACTGGGGCCTCCTCTGGTCGGGTGCGTCGAGTGTGTAGCTCCACGGGGTCAGGGCGGAGCTCAGGGATGCATAGAGGGTGCGAGGGTGTGGTTGTGGCCACGGTAAACGGCGTCGGCGGCGAGGAACTTCGCTCGGTGGGGAAGAGAGAGGGATCCAGGGGGAAAGTGAGGGTGAGGGAGAGAGCGAGGAGGGTCGAGGAGGTGTCGTGGCGTCCGCAGCGGCGTCGCGGAAGGGGGCAGGTAGGCAGCTGCGTGCCGGCACGCGCGGGTGCTGTGCTCGGCTTGCCTCTGCCAGTAGGCAGAGGTTGAAGACAGGTATGCCCCTGGTGGGCTGGGCCGCACAATAGTGGGCATCTGGGTTGTAGGTAAGCGCCAAGTAGTCCTTCTCTATCTCTCTCTCTCTCTCTCTCTCTCTCTCTCTCTCTCTCTCTTTTATTTGTTTTAGTTTTCTATTTCTTCTGTAGCTTTAGGGCTTTATTTAAAATACCAGAACAAACCCAAAAATCAAGGAACTGCACATGGATACTATTTAGAATATTACCAACAGCAAACATTTTAGTTCATGATTATTTGGACATTTAAAATATTTTATATCATTTAAATGCCCAAATGCAAATAGAGTACGATTTAATCCAGAGCCCAAATATGTCATGGAAAAATGTGCATCACCTCTGGTTACTGTTTCCAGCATTTTCCAAGAATGATGAACATTTTTGGAAGCCATTTGGATTTCTGGAAATATTTTGGTTGAACCTAGTGAATTCCTTTAATGCTAGGGTTTAGGCAATCCCCATTTCAAGTTTCTTTCAAAGTTTAAACATGATGCACATATGAAGTTAGCCTAGTGCATGTCCAGAAGCTAGGGATGTGACAGCTGTGGACCTGGTGAAAGCTTGCGAGGCCTGTCAATTCCATGCCAAGCAGATCCACCAGCCAGCAGGAGGTCTGCAGACTATACCCCTCTCATGGCCATTCGCAGTCTGGGGACTGGATATCCTGGGTCCGTTCCCTCGGGTGCCAGGAAGCTACCGCTACCTCTATGTCACCGTGGACAAGTTCACCAAGTGGGCTGCGGAGGAAGCTGTCCGCACCATCCTCGCAGGCTCCGCGGTCAAGTTCATCAAGGGCCTCGTGAGCCGATTCGGTGTTCCGAACCGCATCATCACCGACAACGGTTCGCAGTTCACCAGTAACCTCTTCAAAACATACTGTGCTAACCTTGGAATGCAGATATGCTACGCTTCGGTGGCACACCCGTGGAGCAACGGTTAGGCTGAGCGAGCCAACGTAGAGGTCCTGAGGGGCCTCAAAACCAGGACCTTCAAGAAGAAGCTAGAGGCCTACGGCAGGGGCTGGCATGACGAGCTCCAGTCTGTGCTGTGGTCTATCCGCACGACCGCAACCAAGCCGACTAGCGAGACCCCGTTCTTTCTGGTTTATGGAGCTGAAGCTGTTCTCCCTCACGAGGTCAGACGTCATTCTGCATGGGTCCTGGCATTCGATGAAGCGCAGAAGGACGCCATGCGGGGGACGGATCTCGTGCTAGGGGAGGAGCATCGCCGAGAAGCCGCACTGTGAGGAGCAAGGTACCAACAAGCACTGCGGCGATACCACTGCCGCAACATCCGCCCCAGGACTCATGAGGCCCGGCTCTGCATGCTTGGAGACCCAGGAGGGGGTGCCCATCCAGAACGCGTGGAACATCCAACATCTCCGAAGATTTTACCCCTGAAAAAGGCCCGGTGCCTGTGAAGAAGGCGAATGCGTGTGAAGTAGCCGCGTTTTGGAAAAGGCCTGGTGCCTGTGAAGAAGGCGAATGCCTATGAAGTAGCCGCGTTTTGGAAAAGGCCCGGTGCCTGTGAAGTAGCCGCGTTTTGGAAAAGGCCCGGTGCCTATGAAGAAGGCGAATGCGTGTGAAGTAGCCGCGTTTTGGAAAAGGCCCGGTGCTTGTGAAGAATGCAAACGCCTATGTAGCTCACCGCCCGTGACACTCTCACGTAATAATGAGTGGGGCTGTACACGCCTTGGAGTCTCCGGAGAGCCGCCCTCGGGCCTTGGGGGCTCCCGCCCATGCCCAGTGGCAGCACTTAGCTCCGCGCTGGTGAGAAGACATCGAAGACTAGACTAGGCGCCGGGCGCGGCTTCTTTCATTTGCTTTCCACAGTTGGCTTGTTTGTTTCTATTTGAAGTTTTTCTGAGGCTGTTACCGTTTTGTGCTCGCGACCCTTCGTCCATTTCACTTGTTTGTTTCGTTTTCTCTCGCGCAAAGTCTCACGAGGGAAGAACATGGGCACCCTCGTGAGTGTTTTTCTGCCCGGTGGTTTGGAACTTCCCTATCCGAGTCCGCTGGGGGAGCACCCCTCCCATTCCGTGCCCCACGGGCATCGCGACACAATCATGGGGCTTGGGTTGGTTGTCCTCTCTACCAAGGCTAGAGACTACCCCTACTGACTAAACCCTGCAGGACACAAGGCGCACGATGAGGCCCTGGCCTCGGGAGGCGAGGACCGCAACGAGCTTTCCCCCCAAGATAAGTGATTTCCATGCATAAACACGCAGAACGAAAACATAGCGCCAAAACAGTAGAAGCAGTGCACCAATTAAGCAGCGACAGTTCAACGCACCATGTGGGGCGTCAGATTACATTCTTTTTGTGCAGGAGAGAAAGGAAAGCAAAAGGGGGAACGACTTGCCCGACGCCAACTCTCGGCAAAGGGCTCGTACTGCCTTCGGTGCTCAGCTTGATTCCGCCTCCCGCTTCACCGAAGCGCGGTGTCGGGCCGACCCGCTGCCCTCTCCCAGGAAAGTGTGACAACGAGGGGGCTGGTCGCGACCGCCACTGGAGGAGCTGCCGTCCGAGGGGGAGTCACCAGAGCTTGGCGGGCTTCGAGCACCGCTGCCCACGTGCCTCTCTCCACCTTCATCCCGATAAACGCCGGGGCTGGGCGCGCGACCACGGTCATCATCCTCGGGGCAGATTCCGGTGCGGCGGCCGTCTTCCCCGAACACCCTCACGTAGAGGGTGGCATCACCGTCAAACTTAAAGTGTAGAGTGCATTGTCGGCTTAGGCCGCGCGCGCGGGCAAACGTTTTCCAGCCACGGGTCAGGGCCGCCTCCCCGGCGGTGGAGACCTCCAGAGTAGCCCAGGAGGCCCTGCTGCAGCAACCATCTGACTGAAGCCAAAGGCCGCCCGGGGCACCAGCCGGAAGTTCACCTATAAAGAAGCGGGGGAGCTGGAGCCAGGTGCCGGTCGGGTCCGCCGACCACATGACGAACTCCAGCAGCACCTCCGCCGAGCGAAAGCATGGCCTTGGGGGTCGCGCAGCCCCAGTGTACCTCTCGTTGGCAGCTGAACGCCCACCACCGTGCAGAGGGCTGTTTCCACGACCACGGGAGGCCGCAGCGGGGGCCGTAGGGTGCTTGCGAGGGTGGCCCCGGCCACGCTTGGCCGAAGGAGAGCCGGGCCCTTCCTGGCGAGCCTTTCCTTTCTCCGCAGCCGGGAACCTCTTGGGCGGGGCCATGGGGATGGCGAGCGACAAAGAAGAGGACGGAGAGTAGCAGGAATAGATGGACAGGAAAGGCCCGGCCTCCACAATAACAGGTAATCATGACCCATTTTGCATGCAGGGACTTGTCAATTCACACAGTTGTCGAGGCGTCGTGGGGGAGCCAGGACACCCACGTCCAATCAACCGCCACCCGGCGCCTGAGGCCGCAGGCTGATGGAGCCTGTGGCGCTTTGCACTTGCCCCTTTGCTTCTCTGCTAAGCCAAGTCCGGGTGCGCCAGGGGCCCGGGGGCTACTGTCGGTGTTCTGGGAACAGGGGTACCCATACTTTCCTGCCTGCGGCCTATGTCATGGCTCAGGGAGTGGCCCAGTACAGCCCATCTTCATCAGCACATAATCAAGACCCTCGCGAGGGGCCAAGCCTCGCGGGGCGGACGACAAGAGGCTTCCTCGGGCACAGCCTCAACAGGATGGCTCGCGAGCAGGTGGAGAGACCAAGGCGGGGTACCTCACGAGGTGCCCATGACGCAAGCCATGACGACCGAGGCCAGGCGGGCGCCAGGTGGACACCGGCCTGTGCAGAGTCCTTGTTTGCTATTTGGTGCAAAGGCGGCAAGCGCATGCAAGAGTATCAAGCAATGGCAACCATTTTGGTGCAACAAGACGAAGACCAGCAGAACGGCAGGATGGAGGTCATCGTGGAGCCCAAGCCGGCGTCATCGTCAGGGTCTTTGGCAGGCGAGGACCAACTTTAGTCAGGATAAGTGTACTAGATGTTCCCCTTCAAAATGGCCAATTGTTGGCGTCCTTCCCGCTAAATATTTGGGAAGAGGCCCAGGGCCTCCCCCTATAAATAGAGCTAGCCACCGCAGAGTGGGAGGGAGAGGAGATTTTGGGTAGACTAGTGAGAGAGAGAGGCAACTGAACTCACCAAAGCAGTTCATCGCACCAGCCAAGATCAGCCGCTCGTGAGGCTGTTCTTCCTTGTACTATTCATCATCAGCCCCTGAGGCAATCCACCACACCACAAACTGGAGTAGGGTATTACACCACAATGGTGCCCTGAACCCAGTATAAATCTCGTGTCCCTTGTGTTGTTCTTCGTGTAGTTTAGATCCTTGCAAGGCGACGAGACGTGGGTAGGCAGGAGGTCTGATCTCCGTCTGCACCCCAGAGTTCGAACCTTGAAGGTCTGCCAGAACCCGAAATCCGACACAGGACAAGCTAAAGGCCGCCCAGGGTGAGCTGGCCAACCGTGAGGTGGAGCTCACCCTGAAGCTGGCCGACGTTGATAAGGCCTAGGAGACGGTGAAGAAATTGGCCGACGAAGTCGAAGCCGCTCGGATCCAGCACGAGGCCGCACTGAAAACCCAGGAAGAGGACCTCTCCGCGCGCGAGGAGAAGCTTGCCGCCACGCTCCGCGGCAAGGATGAAGATATGGGCAAGCTCATCGTGCAGCAGACCCAGGAGCTGGAGCAAAGGCATCAGGAAGCACTCAATGCCCAGGCTCAGGTCTACACCGGCAGGGTGAAGGAGCTAGAGGGGCAAGCTTTGAAGCTGGCTCAGGAGAGAGGGACACGTCAACGGCGCCTTGACGGAGGTGTAGGGCGCGTTCATCCGCAAGGCCGGAGAACTTTCCGAAGCCAACAACTCCATCAGAGACCTCAAGCTGAAGCTGGGAGATCTCGAGAAGATGCTGTCGGAGGCCAGAATCCGGGAGGGGATCCTGACTAAGGAGCTGGAGATAGAGAAGCAGCTGCGGATGCATGAGACTGCCAACCTCGAGGACCACGTGGCGGCCAAAAACGTTGGCTCGAACGCCTTGCCGTCGTTGCAGACCCGGCCGCCAATCAGCTGGCCATTATGGGGATGCCGGAGATGAGGTACGCCCCAGAGGTGAACCTGAGCCCCAATGCCAACCTGACCATATACTTTGAGAAGGTCGTCGGCGCCCTGAGGCGGCTTCATTCCAACCGGGCGGCCTGCTTGGCCGAAGAATCCCGGATACTCTGCCGGGGGACCATGACCAGGGTGCTCACCAAGATTGCGCACTGGCACCCAGACCTCGACTTCGAAGCTGTGCTGAAGAGCTTGCCGGAGGACGCCGACATCGCAGTGCTCAATGAGCGTATCCAGCCCATCCTCAGCCGCATCGACAAAATCAAGAGGTTGGAGGGCCAGCGCCGGGACTAGGCACCCCGTTCTCCGTCGCCGCTGCGGGTTCATGACCAAGACAATGCTATCTTTAGTTAGAACTGCGGTGGCAATTTGTGTAATATAACTCTGCAGTGCTCCTGAAATTATGCATGTTATTTTCCTGTTTGATTTTCCTTTGTATGTCCACCCCACGTCAACCGGGTAGGCTTGCTGGCACGTAAACCCAGGGCGGCGCTTTGAGGACGGATCCTCATTAGCCTGTCGGGTGTGCTTGTTACCGGGCGAAGCACCTTACCGCCCTTGGCGCGGCCGCTCGATCTGTCGAGCTTGACTCGAGTCAGAACCGAGAGCGTTGCCGATGGCGAAAGGCTACCCCGCCGCTCTCGACGCAGCCGCTCGAACTGTTGAGCAGACTCGAAACAGAACAAGGGCGTTGCCGATCGCAGGAGGGCCCCTCTGTGTATAGGCTCTGTATACATAGGCCGAACCGTCAAGGATAATAACCTTATATCTAAGGAGAAAAACTTAAAATTCAGCATGACTTAGCTCTTTTGTCGCCGCCTCGACGTCCTTCGCGCCAACGGGCAGTGCCGCCTTCTTGGCCGCCTTCTCCGCAAGAGCTGTGGCGATGATGAACTGCTAGGCCTACCACTGGACCCGATTCTCACAATCGCGGCACCCACCTGGCGCGCCAAAGATATCGGTGGGAAACGACACCTATGGGATCATTGGAATCCCTACTACGGTTGCGGGGCGTGGGGATCGTGAGAAGAGCGGGACTAGTAGATAGCACAAAGGGGATTTACCCAGGTTTGGGCCGCAAAGATGCGTAAAACCCTACGATCCAGCTTTGGTGGATGTATTTAGTGTTCTTGAGCTCTTGAACTAGCTCTGGGTGCTGCTAGGTTTGAAAGAGTCGAATCCTTCTCCAGTGTGCCATGGGCCTCCTTTTATAGGCGAAAGGGGCTGCCACAGTGGCACATAGGAGGTGGAAAGTGCTACAGTGCTATGAGCTTATGGCTGGTATTATAGGACAAAGCACATTAAATGTGAGGCTTAGGTGTCCCTTCACTTTATTGGGGACGGGAGCGAGGCCCGTCCCGTCCGTCACCGCTCCTGCTTGCTTTGACAGGCGCCCCGGCCAGCGATGCATGTGGTGCCATGTAGGTAGGCAAGTAGCTGAGGTGGCGCGGTGGTGGAGCCTCCACGAAGATCTGCATGCGGCCATGCAGGTGCACGCTGAGTTGGCCTGGAAGCTTCATGTCGCCACGCAGGTGCCTTCACAGCTGATTGGGCTGGCAGCTGCATGCGAACGGCGGCGAGAATGTGGTTGGTGCAGGCCGGGCAGTGGCCCTGCTGTCGCCTCTGGCAAGGGTCTTGTCGGGTGGCCCAGCAAGAGTCTTGCCGTTGCCGTGGCGCGCTGGCGTCCCCGGCAAGGATCTTTCCGGGGGTCTTGTGGGTTCCTTCGGTAAGGATCTTGGTGAGGATTGTTGCTTCTCAACCCCCATCCGATCTTGAGCATTCTATATCTTCACAAAGTTCTGCATGCCACCATGGAGGTGCCTCCCGAGCCCTGGTCCAACGTGGTTGCTGGCGTTGGAGATCATGGGTCGAGGGTGGCCCGCTCCGCTGGTGTGGGTGAGCTGCCCCGGCAAAGGGGCTTGCCGGGGCTACGGAGGCTGCCCCCGGCAAGGGTCCTTCCCAGGGAAACCTGCTTCGTCCATTCGATCTTTGTGGCCTTGGTCCTTGTCATTGCTCCG
This sequence comes from Triticum dicoccoides, assembly GCF_002162155.2. Taxonomy (NCBI): domain Eukaryota; kingdom Viridiplantae; phylum Streptophyta; class Magnoliopsida; order Poales; family Poaceae; genus Triticum; species Triticum dicoccoides. The sequence goes on along the minus strand of NC_041383.1, from coordinate 304,522,691 downwards.
TTTGCCTTGCGCCTTCGGCTTCTCTCCGGCTTCCCTTTCCTGCCATGTTGTGCGTAGCCGTGGCGGGTGGCTCTGGCCGCCCGTGCACAAGTAAAGGGGTCAAAAGCAGAGCCCCTACTTTTGTACACCTACAGCTTCACACTTGGTTACTAATGCCATCGCATCCGGGAGGGCAGTGGGCCAGAAGAAACCTTGCCGGAAAGCCTTGCCGGCAAGGGCCCTCGACCCTATGTGAGAGTTACATATGCCTCCATGTATCTCTGCCAACGGCTCCACTCATTCCTCCCGGGGGATGCACTTTAATTTCACTCTGTTTGGTATTTTTCTATGTAGAATATTGTCAATGAACTGGTACAAGGCAAATAGACGGGGTACTTTCTCTGATTCTTCCTGCTCCTCAGTAAGCTCCCCTGTTTGGAGGAACCGGACGATATGCTGCGCCTATGTTGCAGCCTGAGGCTCGACGGTAAGGACCAAAGGCATTTCCATTGCCGTCGGAACAATTGCTTCCACGACAAGGGCTGGGTTCCCCGCCGGGGTCGGTTATCCCATGGCAGGCTCGGTGTCCACGGCAACATCTTCATCGGCAGCTCTAGGGAGCTCGGTGGGGAAGTACTTGCCGGGGCCTGACTTCCTCCGCTTGTTCTGCTCTGTTGATGCTTCAACGGATGATTAAGTTAACTGAAGCACAAAAGTACTTGATTCCACAGGTAGCTTGAGGGCAGCATGCTTTGAGAGGTAGTCAACGATGTCGTTCTCCACTCGGGGGACATGCTCTGCCTGTATACTGTCAAAGCGCTCCTCCAAATTCCTCACTTCATCCACGTAGGCCTCCATCAACGGGCTTTGATAATCCTTGTTGATATGCCTGACGACAAGTTGTGAATCGCCCCTGACGATGAGCTTCTTGACCACGAGGTCTGCCGCGATCCTGAGACCGCCAAGCAATCCCTCGTATTCAGCAGTGTTGTTCATCGACATCTCCCTGGAAAGTGCATCTGGACGAGCAGCACACCAGCACCGGCGCCTTGTAGCAAAAAAGCCTCGTCAAAATACATAATCCAGTTGCGACTTGTGTCCTTGCCGGGGAGAGTGGTCTCCTGGATTTCTTCGTCGGGTGTCGAGGTCCATTCGGCGATGAACTCCGCCAAGACTCTGCTCTGAATCAACGAGGTGTTTTCCAACTTCAAACCAAAACTCGACAGCTCTAAGGCCCATTCCACAATCCTCCCTATTGCATCTGGGTTATTCAGTATCCGTTGCAATGGGAGGCGGGTGACAACGGTGATCTCGTGCGCTTGGAAGTAATGATGCAGCTTCCTCAAGGCCATAAGGAGGCCGAAGAGCAATTTCTGCACACCGGAGTACCTTGACCTAGCCCCCTGCAAGAGGGAGCTGACGAAGTAGACCGGGTGCTGCATCATCTTCTTCTTCTGCACCACTTCACCTGGCTGCGTGGGCCCTGCCGTGATGGTGCCAGACTTTGCTGGGGACACAGCCTTGCCGGGACCAGGCCCTGCCGGGGGGCGTTCAGGCTTGCCATTCGTCCACTCTGCCATTGCCGCCGCCTCTTCATCGACCTCCCTCTTCACCACCAGTGTGGCGCTAACCACTTGATTCGTTGCCGCTAGGTAAATCACCTGCAGCTCTTGCGGCTTAGGCGCAACCAGTATTGGCATGGAGGAGAGGTACTTCTTCAAACCCTACAGTGCTGCCTCAGCCTTCGGGGTCCACTCCATCAGGACCGCCTTTTTCAAGATTTTGAAAAAGGGAAGGGCACGCTCAGCGGACTTGGAGCTGAATCTGCTCATGGCGGCGCGATGTAGCCAGTGAGTCAATGCACATCCTTGATCCTCTTAGGTGCCTCAATCTACTCAATGGCCTTGATCTTGTCCAGGTTCGCCTCAATCCCACGTTGCGATACGAAGAACCCGAGAAGCTTGCCGGATGGGACACCGAAGACACACTTCTCAGGGTTCAGCTTGAGGTTGATCTTGTGCACGATTGCAAACATTTCTTCCAGATCTTGCACAAGTGTTGCCTTGTCCTTGGTTTTGATCACTATGTCATCCATGTAAGCTTCCATATTTCTATGTAGCTGAGGCTCAAAACCAATTTGGACTTCTCTTGCAAAGGTTGAGCCAGCGCTCTTCAACCTGAAAGGCATCCGTAAAAGCAATACGTACCACATGGGGTGATGAACGCTGTCTTCTCTTCATCTTCTCTCATCATGAAAATCTGATGGTATCCTGAGTAAGCGTCAAGGAATGATAACAGGTCACACCCGGCCGTGGAGTCAACAATCTGGTCGATGCGCGGCAACAGGAAGGTGTCTTTTGGACAAGCCTTTATTGATTTCCGTGTAATCAATACATAGCCTCCACTTCCCATTTGCCTTGCGCACCACCACCGGATTGGCCAACCACGTCGGATGGAGTGCCCCTCTTACCGAACCTCCCGCGTCCAACTTTCTGATCTCTTCCGTGATGAACTCCTGCCTCTCCAGAGCTTGCTTCCTGAACTTCTGCTTGACGGGCCGCGCATGAGGACAGACAGCAAGATGGTGCTCAATCACTTCCCTGGGAACGCCGGGAATGTCGGATGCCTGCCATGCAAACACATGGACATTCGCCCGCAGGAAAGTTACGAGCTCGCCTTCCTATTTTGCTATTGAGGGTGGAGCTTATAGTGAAAGCCCCTCCCATGTCGTCCTCCTCGACGGACACCTTCTCGGTCTCTAGTGGTGCAGCCCATGATTTCTTGCTCTTGCGATTGGATCTCTCTGGCACGTCATCGACAGGAGCACAACACTCCGGAGAGGTGCGCTTGCTGGAGTGCGCGCGAGAGGTCTCGTCGGTCTTCTTCCCTCCCGGGGCGGCAGTTGCTGCAACTACTTCCTGGTAGAGTTTGTCAGCGCAGATCAGCACATCCTTCTTGTCAGAGGGGATGGTGATGCTGTTCATTGACCCAGGCATCTTCAACGTGTTGTAGGCGTAATGTGACACCACCATGAAGTTGGCTAGCGCCGGGCGAGGGGGGTCTCGGCCACATCAAAGACAATCCTCTCCATCCTGTAGTTCATCTCGCCTCCAAATGTCACGAGCAGGGTGACCTTGCCCTTCAGCTGGCTTCTTCTCGGGTGGACCCCTCGAAACATGCCCGTTTCTTCGAGATCTCCATCAGGAATCTGCAGCCTCTTGACCACGACATGCGACATCAAGTTCAGACCGGCCCCACCGTTAACTAGCATCTTTGTCACCTTGAGGTTGCGGATTGTTGGTGAAACCAACAACGGAAAACACCCGACCGCAGTTGTGCGATCAGGGTGGTCCTCGGTGTCAAAAATGATAGGCGTGCTGGACCACTTCAGTGGCTTCCGTGCGTTGAGTGATGGCTCCACTGTTATAACCTCAGGCGCCCATTTCTTGAGCTGGCAGTGAGAGGTGTGTAGCGAGTCACCACCGTCGATGCACATGGCCTCTGTAGCTTTCTGGAACTCCTGGTTGTCAAACTCGTCGTCCTCGTCATGATCACCGTCTTCCTGCTTCTTATCACGGCCCCCGGCGGACCTCTCTTGCTGGTCATCCTTGCCGTGGAGGCCCCATTGACCGCCACACTTCTTACCAGATCCCTCGGCACCGTACTGGCCCTTCTCCTTGTCCTACCTCTCATACTCAGCTCTTTGCTTCTCAGCGAGCAGCTCAACTTGTCGGCAGTTTTGGAGGTCATGGCCCTTGGTGCGGTGGATCTTGCAATACTGCTTGTCGGAGCTATCCGGCTTGTCAGGAGCCGCCAAGGCCTGGCAGGCGGCACACCCTGCAACTTCCTTGTTGGGGTCGCTCGCCTTGGCCTTCTTGGCAGTGCCGGTGTCGTCAGATCCCTCGATGGCAAGCACAGTCCTGCCCTTGCGCTTTCCGTTATGGCGCCAGCCCTTCTTCTTCAGGGCAGCAATGTCGTTGTCTATGGAGTTGGTTTCTGCACGGGCGTCCTCGCCGTGGTACTTCCTCCCCTCTTCAGCCCGAGCACACTTGTCAGCCAGAACATAAAGTTCGGCCACATCCTTGACCTTGTTCATCGCTAGCAACTCAGGCATCTTGCGGTTGCGCACATTCTGATGGAATGCACTAATTACGGTGACCGGATGAACGTCTGGGATGTTGTACTGCACTCGGCTGAATCTTTGGATATACTTGCGCAGGTTTTCTCCTTCCTCCTGGGGGATGATATGCAGATCGCTTGCCTGGCCATGAGCTTGATGGCCTCCAGTGAAGGCGCCAACAAACTCATGACACAGATCCGACCAAGAAGAAATGGATTCCACCGACAAGTGCATCAACCATGACATGACATTGGGCTTGAGTGCCAACGAGAAATAATTGGCAAGAACCTTATCGTCACGGGCTCCAGCAGCTTGCATCGTGATGGTGTAGATGCTGAGGAACTCTGACGGGTGAGTCTTGTCGTTGTACTTCTCGCCACCGTCGGGTTTGAATGTGCGGTCGGAGGGCCACTGGAACTGCCACGGCTCACGGGTGAAGGCCGGGTAACCCACCTCATAAGGTAGGCCACCGAGCCTCCCGGTGCCGGGTGGTCCATAGTAGGCCCCGCCCGCGTATATGACTGGTGGCGCGCATCACGCCGGAGCTCGATCGTGGTTCGGGCGTCTTCGAGGGCTGATCGCGGTGGGTCCATGAATCGAACGACGCTATGAAAATATTATCACAAGCGTCATCACGAGGATCGGCAACCGTGGTAGCTGGCATGGGGGAGAACAGTGCACCGTAGCCGCATCACCCCCGGCCCCTCCACCGCTGGCATGCGGTGGCTCGATGGAGTGATGGCCTATGGGCCTCGCTGGTCATGGCTCATCTTTGTTAGCGATCGGACGAGGCTTCGGATGGTGGATCTCCAATCGTCGAGCCTTTCCGTACCAGGAGAAAAGTCGAGGAGCAGCTGCGCGCGCGCCAGAGCTTCTGCTGGTGTGGGCGGCGGCGAAAGCTGCGTTGACCGCAACACGCTTCGACTCCTAACTATGTTAGAAGGAGCTCTATCACGGCCCTGCGGTTGTCCACCATTTTCACCAGCACCTCGGCGTGCATGCTGGCCTTCCTCGTCCTGTGAAGGACGAGCGGGACTTTTCCTAGGGAGGCGCCTAGGGTCACCAGCATGGTGACGCTGCTCATCACGCACAACTTGGGAAGAGCGCGATGTGGGCGCTGGCATAGGTGTCTTGGAGGCCGCCACATCGCCGGTGAGTGGCATGGTGCAAACCCTGGAGGGCTCCGTGCCGTCTGCGGGGGGGCCAACTCCGTCTCTGGAATTTGCGGCGTGCGGCCCGTCGCCCTGTGCACGAGAGATGCCGCTCGCTAGGTCTGGACTGCCAGGGCGATGTGGGTGTTTGCGGGTCGCGCCTCGGGTTCTTTCTACGACCGGCCCGCTACTAGCCCGCACCGGTACAAGCACTCCGGCTCCGGATGAGCCGATCGCCATGGTCGTCTTCCTCTTGCGAGCCATGGCGATGAAGAACTGCAAGACTAACTGCTAGACCGGATTCTCACAACTGCGGCCCCTACTTGGCGCACCAAAGATGTTGGTGTGGACAACACCTATGGGATCACAAGAATCCCTACTGTGGTCGTTGGGCACGGGGTGGTGAGAAGAGCGGGTTTAGGAGCTAGCACAATGGTCGTTTACCTAGGTTCGGGCCACGGAAACATGTAATACCCTAGTCCTGCTTTGGTGTGTATACATGTGTTCTTGAACTAGCTATTAAGCGTGACTTGCTGAAAGAGCCAAATCCCCCTCCACTACGCCTCGGGCCTCCTTTTATAGTCGAAGGAGGCATTACAGTGGCACACAGGAGGTGGAAAGGGTACAGTGTACAAGCTTATGGCTTGCTATTACGGGATAAAACTCATTAAATGCGCCCCTAAGGTGTCCCCCTCGCTTTATCGCCGCCTCGCCCTGCTTCGACACGTGTCCGGGCCAGTGAGGCGGTCAGCGCCATGTAGGCTGGCAGGCTGCTGAGGTGGCGCGGTGGCGGCGTCTTCACGAAGATCTGCATGCCACCACGCAGGTGCTTGCCGAGTTGGCCTCGGGACCGTGCATCGCCACGCAGGTGCCTGCCTGACTGGCTGGGCTGACTGCCACGCAGGTGCCTCCTTGGCAAGGGTCTTATCGGGGGCCCCAGCAAGGGTCTTGCTGTGGCACCGCGGTCATCCCCAGCAAGGATGTCCCCGGAGGTCTCGTCCTCTGGTCCGCATTTGATATTGTGTGTCGATGATCTTCACAAAGATATGCATGCCACCATGGAGGCGCCTTCCGAGCCTTGGTTCCAACGTGGTCGATGGTGTTGGAAAGACCTCGGGCTCCAGGGTAGTGCACCCCGCTGGCTTCAGGCAAGTTGCCCCGGCAAGGTCCTTGCTGGGGCCGTGGGGGTCGCCCCGGCAAGGGTCCTGTCGGGGGAGTCCACCTCGCCCTCTAGTTCTTCGTGTCTCTGTCTTGGCGTTGTTTTGCTCGTCTGGTGGCTTCGGCTTCCCATACCTGCCCTGCTAAGTGTGGTCCGTGGCCGTGGCTCTGACTGCCCGTGCACTGGTAAAGGGGTCCAAGGTAGAACCCCTACTTTTGTACACTGACAATGAACAATCGCGGATATACCCTTGATTTGATTTTTTGGCCCATTTAGGTCGTCTGGTATGCTCAAGTCATCCTTTGCATTTACCTTCCATTTTGGTGCATATAAAGTCAAAAACCCTACTACGACTACATGTGGGTGTTTTAGTTAGGCTATACTTAATTAGGCTACTCATAGTGGAGAGTGTCATATACTATATATATATATATATATATATATATATATATATATATATATATATATATATATGGTCGCATTATTCGTCACCCTGGGTGAGGAATAGTTGTTCTTCACCCCCTCTCTATTTTGACATCAATGCACCGTATTTTCACGTTTCGTAAATTTTGTCTTATTTTGTACATAAAAAGAGAATGTAAGAAAAAATGTATTTGCTGTAAAAAATATTTTATGTTACGTAAAATTACGAATCTAAAAACATAGTGTAAAACATACATAAAATGTGATTTTTCTGGTCTTATAACCTATATTTTTCTATACCAAATTTTATATATTGAATCAATATGCATGTAACTATTTATATTTTAGACGTAATTAATTTAGGAAGCGATCGTAATATTACCTCAGGTGAAGAATAACTTATTCTGCACCCTAGGTGATAAATACTAACACTATATATACATATGATGTATACTAGCTATAGTGTATGATACTACTTTCAATTATAGTGCATAGTATAATACATAGAGTATATATAGTATCATAGATCATATTTATTGCCATGCGTGACACAAATTAGCATCGCATTTAACATGATAAGGTGTCTACCTATATGTTACTCTAACGGTCTAACCCTCACTATATTTAATTCTTTGCCACATCAACATACTTGCTATATTTCCGAGTGCATGGTATCGTCGGCTATGGTATATACCACCACTATGGTCAGCCTTTGTATAGTAGGGAAGTATCATATATACTATAGTATCATGCATATGATACTATATAGTGTATGATATGACATACGTACCTTCATATAGTGCATATGTATAGTATTATAGAGCTAGTATATATATACAATAGATGACCGTATTTATGGCCAGGTGCATGATACAAAGTAGTATAGCATTTATATTATATATGTTACTGTATCTATGTTACTTCTTCCTTGCCACACATCATCATATTTGCTATTCTCAAGTGCAAGATACCGGCTATGACACCCCCACTATGGCCACCCTAAGGTTGGTCGTAATGGGAGTATCAAGCGGTATCATATGCTTGCCAGCTAGACTTTTTGGATGATGTGGCACACAGTTAAATGAGGAAAGAGAGGCCGTGGGTCGGGTATCATCATATCATGATATACGGTATCACATATTAAATGTTGTACTACTTTGTGTCATGCATGGCAATTAATAAGGCAACCTAAGATACTAAGACTAGCCACAATGGGTAGTAACATAGAGTAGTAACATGCCCATGTTACTACTATGTTACTACCTCTATAGTGTGGAGTAACATATGTGTGGTAACATGCAACACTTGCCTTGATATGTGTGATGTTACTCATACTATTAGTGTCGTGGTATTCTCA
>NC_041383.1:304488928-304514139 GCF_002162155.2 Triticum dicoccoides | reverse complement strand
AGGGTGTTGCGATATGACAGATGCACAAGGTGGCTTCGTGTGAGGGCAAGACTGCTACCGGAATATCCAGGGACGGGTATGCGAGTATCACGGGATAGTTTACCCAGATTCGGGGATCTCCGGAGAGATAATACCCCTACTCCTGCATGTCTGGATATATATATGGAGTGTACATCTGGCAGTACAATGTGCTTCTAGAGCTATATCTGAGATCAGTGCCATGGGCATCTGACTTTGTATATGTCTGTGGCCGGAGGGAGCATGCATGCTCTATTGGCCAGGCATAGCAGTGGTGTAGCTTGTGGCCGTGGGAGTCCATCCCCTGGATGGATGAATGCGTGCCTTTATATAAGCATGGCTATCTTATTATCTAAGCTAAGTGGTGGCATGTCCAACGAGGCATGGTGGATGTCAAGCTTGTCCCCTGGGTCACTTCATAAATAGTGCCGAGGGACAAGTGACACTATACATGATGGCTGGGCTGATGCGTGCATGTTGACTTTGGGCAACCAGCTGGTTGGAGCAGTCGGCAGCCGGCAGCAGGTCGGGCAGCCGGCTGGGTGGAACAGTCTGACGGGGAGCCGACAGGAGCGGCCGGGCAGTCGGACTGAGGGGCTTTGCTAGCCCCGATGTCTTGAATTATTGTCTCGCCGTCTTCAGGGTACCCGTGGGCAATTACCCCGTCAGTAGCCTCCGAGCCTCCGGGCAAGTTGCAAAGTTGGGCGGAGGTTTTTCGGCGGGTGTTGATATCGAAAATGTCGATGACGGCCGGTTGTGGACCGCAGCCGGCGCGGCTTGCTTCCGGTGGGGGTGCGCAAGCGCACCCGCTGGGTGTAGCCTCCGAGCCTCTGGGTAACTTAGAAAAGTTGGGCGGAGGCTTTTCGCAGTTGTTGCTGCAGACGATGGCATCGAGGGTGCTGGGCGCGGACTCGTAGTCGGCGGGCTGGTACTGTCGGGCGTGGAGGGAACGTGGGGGTCAGCCGACTGATGCTGGTGCCGACAGCCGGTTGCGGGCTGCAGCTGGCGCGGCTTGCTTCCAGTGGGGGAACGCCAGCTCACCCACTGGGTACAGCCTCCGAGCCTACAAGCGAGGAGAGGGGGTTCCCGACGAAAATGATCATGCAAAATACAAGGTTAGTCCACGCATATATATCAAATGTTTGCTTCTAGCATTGCAAGTTTTATGCGGAGGGTGCTGCTCGGCTTCGGTCGAGCCCCCTTCAATATTTTCATGTTCCCTCAACTCTTTGTCTTGTGTTCTCGCTTGCCGAACAGCCGCTCTGCGGTCTGTGGCTGAGAGTGGGCCGCAGAATGGAGTGTACAAAACTTAGACTCTGGGAGCGAATTTAACCGAGCAGATACTCATAAAAGGACACGGCTGGGTCACCTGAACCTCTCTTCCCGGACGTTTTTTGCATGGGTGGCCTCCAGCGTTCGCTCTTGCTAGCCGAACAGCCGCTCTGCAGTCTGTGACTAAGAGTGAGCCTTTGGTACCGTGAACGGTACTAAGCCGTCTGCGGGAACAAATGTCTTAGGCCAAGCGGCCAGCCTCCGGGCCAACTCTGGCTGGCGACGGGGTAGACCGTAGTGCAACTGTAATAAAATGTGGACGCTATAGTGCAACCGTAGTGCATCGCTTGGGGTTATCCTTGTTTCCGCAGTGCAAAAATATATGGGTGAAGAGCTCACATTGCTTTTGGCGCAGTCGAGGTGGAGATGATCTCCGGCAGGTGGCCCAAGCCTCTGGGTGCTCGAGGGACGCCATAGCCGATCAGGCCCAACCGCCAGGCGGCGGGGCCGGCCGTCTAGCTGGCAAGGCATTGAAGCGGACAGCTGGTCAGCCGGCTGAGTGACGACGCGGGCACTCATCCTGAGCAGCCGGCTGAGTGACGATGCGGGCAGTCGTCCTAAGCAGCTGGCTGGACTGCTGGCCGTGCAGCCGGCCATGCAGCATATGTGCAGCCGGCCACGCGCACGCGGCCGTGCTCCTGGACGTGCAACTGGCCATGCATGCATGCATGCCCGTACAAATGTTTTGCTTTCTTTTCCTTCATGGTCGGACTTCACGCAAGCAGCCGGACCCGGCCCGCCTTTTTTTGACTAGCCGGCTAGGCACCCGGCCCTTCTTTACTTCTTTTATCCGGCTTTGACTTTTCTTTTATTTTCAGTCCCAGCCGGCCCTCTTCTCTTTTATCTTCTTCACACTAGCTGAGCAGTCGGCAGGAGCGGGCGGGGAGCGGGCAGCCGGCCAGGCCGGCCGGGTGGCGGATGGAGCCGGCCGCACAGGCGCGGACGAGGATTCAGCAGCCGGGTGGCGGGACTTGGGAGACTTGGTGCGATGCGGACGGCGGCCGGTGCGCCTGAAGCAGCGAGCGCGCTGGAGACGACCGACCCGGCATGGAGGCGGAGCAGCCGGCTAGGAGCAGGTGGCGCGGTGGAGCGGCCTCGCGTGACGAGGCCAAGAGCAGGTGCGCAGCGTGAGGAGGATCCGGTGCTCATGGCGGGAGGCCAGGGTTGGGTGCAGCTACGAGCGCAAGGAGGCTGCGTTCGGGGTCAGGGTGGACACGGTCCGAGCCGGTCCGGTCCCAGTCCGAGCCGTCATTTGGACCGGCCGCCGGTGGTCCGGTCCGGACCGGACCGAGCAGTGTGGCGGCCCCAATTTCAGGGACCGGACCGGCAGATGCAAAGCTCGGTGCGGACCGTCGGTCCTCACGGTCCTGACGCATACCGTCACTGCCATGTAGGCCCAGGCTGTCGGAGCAGTACTCGGCGCAGCAGCACGGTGGCCGGAGACGGAGAAGACGAACGTGATGCATGGCGGCACGGCGGCGCGAGGGACAGAGATGGAGAGGCACGGCCGCGAGGGGGAGAGGGGAGGAACAGCAGCGCAAGGGAGCGGTGGTGCGAGGCAGAGGCACGGCGGCCGGCGGCGCGGCCTGGTGCTAGTCCAGCCCGCTGGTGGAAGGAGCAGCGGTGGCGGTGCAGTGCGTCCTGGTGGAAGCGGCGGCGCACACACGCACGAACGGGATGCGGGATGATTTTAGGTCAGGCACACACGCACGATCTATATGTGTGATGCGTGATGGGCTTCCTGATTAGCTCTAATTGGGATGGGCCGTCGGTCCTCCGAGCCGGACCGAGCTAAGACCGGACCGGACCGGTCGATTTTCGGGCCGAAATTGCCAGCTCGGACCGGCCAGTTTTCCTAGCGGGCCGGGACCGATCGTTCCGGTCCTTGTCGGTCCACGAGAGGGCCCAAAAGCCCGCTCGCTACGTCCAGGCTGAGTTCGGGGCCGGTGCGGAGATCCCGGGGAGGCGGCGTGGGGCCTCGTGCGCGATGGCAGGGCGGCGAAGAGCAGCGCGCGGGACCGGCGGCGGCACTCGGAGGTGGAGCAGGGGAGCTCGCAGGGGAGCCGGTGCCGTGATGTGGCGGGCGACTCGGAGCAGGAGCTCGGGCTCGCAGGAAGGCACAACCGATCTGGGCCGTTGCTGAAGACTCGGGGTGCGGATGGCGGCGGGACGACGCCGCGTAGGAGGAGAAGGGCGCCCGAGCCGTACTTCGACGGCGCAAGCCCTACGGATGCAGAGCCGGAGCCACGACACGATGCACGCGAGCGGAGGAGGACGCTAGTGTGGCTGGCCGTCTGCATGGACATGAGCCAAGCTAGCTAGCTAGCTCAACTGAATCGATTGGCTCAGAGGGCTCTGCTAGCTAGCTACCTTGGCATGAGTGCAGGCACGCACAGGGACGGAGGAGGCCAGCAGAACTGCGCGCGGAGGCCTGGGCGAGACGAGGCCGGAGCCGACGACCAGGGAGACGACCGAGGGGAGCAGCGGGCACGAGGACGGCGAGGGTAGGCACGGGGTGAGATGCACGAAGAGTGGTGCAGAAAACACATTGTCTGAGTGTTATCTGAATAATGTATGGCCATCATCCGACCAATGTACAGACTATGTCGAACTCGTATCTGGCTGTTGTATGGGATGTGGTTTGACCATTGTATGACTTTCGTCTAGCTAACTTGGATAGATGATAGGTGGAGGAACGAACGCGTGTTTCGGTCGGAGCAAGGCGCAATGCAGAGGGAACCAGACGCGAGCGGCGCGTGGATGGACACGGACGATCGAAACGAGGCCCCGTGCATGAACGGCTGGCCGGCGTTGCAGTGGTGGTGAAGAAGGCGAGGCCGCGAGGACATGCCGCCCCTTGTGGCCATTCCGGGGGCATGTCGATGTCGAGCCTTCGACCACTATCGGAGAGATGGCGCGACGCCGCGGCGGTGAAGACGAAGATGGTGGGACCGACGGCAAGGACGTGCCGCCCCTCGCGGCCACTCCGGGGGCGTGTCGATGTCGAGCCCCCGACCGCTACTGGAGAGACGGCGCGACGCCGCAGCGGTGAAGGCAAAAATGGTCCCGCCCGGACTGCAAAACCAGCAGCAGCGTGGTAGCATAGTACCGACCCACGGTGGGCTCCAACTATCGTGGTATTCTCACGGGGGGTTGCGAGTTGACAGATGCCATAGGGTGGCTTAGTGTGAGGGCAAGACTGCTGCTGGAATATCCGGGAGCGGGTATGCGAATAGCAAACGGGGGTTTACCCAGGTTCGAGGCTCTCCGGAGAGATAATACCCCTACTCCTGCATGTCTGAGTATATCTGGTATATCTTGTACAGAGTTGCTCCTGGAGCTGTGTCTAAGCTCAGTGCCATAGGCATCTGGCTTTGTATATGTCTCATATGTGTGTATGAGCTAGCTAGCAAGGGGGAGTGGAGTGCTCCCAGGGAGCCACTATGGTCGGCCAAGTGTGTGTGGCGTGAGCATGTGTGCATGGATGGATATGTGCCCCTTTTTATAGGAGGAGTAGTTGGCGTGGGTGGTGGTGGCGTTGGTTGGAAGCTACCTTGGGTAGCTTACAAAACAAGCCATGTATGAGGCATGGTGGGGGTGTCATACTTGTCTCCTGGGTCACTTCATAAATAGTGCCCAGGGACAAGTGACACTATACATGATGGCTTGAGGTGACGTGTGCACAGTGCTGGGTATGGCCGTCTCGTCGGTGTCAGCGGTTGACTTCCAGCAGCCGGCTGGTTGGTGCAGTCGGCAGCCGACTGGTTGGAGCAGCCGGACGGGGAGCAGGCCGGGTGGTGAGTCGGTCCGGGCAGTCGGACAGGGGGCCACCTGGGCGGCCTGAGCAGTCGGACTGAGGCGCTTTGCTAGCCCCGATGTCTTGAAATATTGTCTTGCCGTCTTTGGGGTACCCGTGGTCAATTACCCCGACAATTAGTAACTAGCTATGTTACCACATGCCTCTCTTTCTTCATTTATTTCTTGTCACATCATCTATTTTATCTAGATAAGTGTGATGTTACTACCTATGTTACTCCCGCTGTTGGTAGTCTAACTTATGATACTATGCGCGCATTACAGAGGTAGCTAGCTAGTATCGATCATATACTAGTATCATGCATGACACATAGTAGCATAGCATTTATTATGACACAGTTTCATGATATGATACTTAACCCTCTCTTTCTTCATTTAATTCTGTGACAACTCATCAAAATTGCCTAGTTGGCATGATACTACCTATGATATCCCATTACGACCAGCCTAGCAAAGAAGGTGTACAGATCATTTGTGCGTCACTTTGCGAGTTTTTATCCGTTTGTTCAAGAAGCGGGGAGAAGTTTCAAACATTTCGGCCACGAGGTGCGGCCATGGCGTAGGCCTAGTGGGTATTTTAATTATAGGAAATTCAGATGGAGTCCGAACATCATCAAAATCGATGTGTGGCCGTGGCATGCTATCACGACCCCGTGGAAAGATATGGTAAAGTTTGGCACAAGTTTTGTCGATCGCTCCTTCCAAACCGGAGCATCTCACATGAAGGATCCTAGTTTCCCAAAGGAAACGTGTCAATTCAAACTCCTGTGGCTGGTGACTTCATTGTTTGGCCTCATAAATATTTCCACGGGACGCAATCACCATTATACCATGGGTTTTATTTTCTGGTGCATTCCGGGTATCGTTAGCTATATTTAAGACATTTTTTGAGTTTAATGTGCATTTTGTGCATAAAAATAAAATTACAGCCGGAACTGCATGTGCTGTCGAAAGGGATGAGGATCATCATTCGATCTGGGAGCATCCAAAGGTGAACAGGTATGATCCGTGGGGTTTGGATTCTGGCCAATCAGAACACATGACTCGGATCCTAGGCGGGGTTTTGTCGGCACACGGCTTTCATGAACGAACTGTGTGCTATTCGCAAACCAGATTGCATACATATTTTTTCACACATACTGTAGTGAGATCAATTGAGTGTGCTACCTCTATGATATAATAATAATAATAATAATAACAAAAAATAGTTCATGTTCTTTGCCTGAGCTGACAGCATATCAAGGTCAACATATTAACGGTTCTTACATCAACAGAAAACCGGGCATAACTCACAAATTTAGTACATGCGACAGTTCTAAATTGAACGAATTAAGTTGCAGGGTAGGCATAATGACTTGTCTTACGGCTTAATTCCCATGTACATGGAGGAACTGGGATCTTTAAGTTGACCCCGAATGAACTTGGGTTTTCTAATGATTTTACGCTTCTCTGTTATAGGGTTGCGTGATCCCTTGGCTCGCAACTCATCAAATTCATCGTACTCGTCCTCATCAGCAACATCGTCGACACCCAGTACCCTCCTCTTCCCATGCATCACTACATGGCAATTCATATGCAAAGGGTCTTCCGCAAAGAAAATCTATGTAGCATCACTGGCAAGAATGAACGGGTCCACGTGATATGCCATCATTGTCCTGTTAACACAGGTCTTCCTATAATCATCAGCCTTTACTTGACCAAGAGGGATCCATGAGCAGCTGAGTAATGCCACCTTAACTTTCACATAGTCTTGCTCACAAATCTCTTTGATGGTTCCATAGTATACCTTTTTATCAGCTTCATCTACAGTAATGCATTCTATTCGAACAGAGCTGTTCTCATATGAGGTCTTCTCATCAAGTTCATCAGTGTGGAATGTGTATCCATTTATGTCATATGCTTGGTACGTCAACACTGTAGGTCATGGATTTTGTGCCAACCATGTAGCAATGTCATCGATGGATCCTTGTGCCAAACGCTTCTTCAGCCATTCGGCATAGTTCTTAGTGTGCTCCTTCATCTCCACATCTAAAGAAGGCACCATTGGTAAGAAGCTTTGGTGTATCTTCGGCGTAAGCAGTGATAACTGGGCTGTTAATCAGTATCGTCAAATGGGCTTTCTCTGCCAATTCTCCTGGTGCAGCCATTTGCGTGCCAGCAAGGACCGGCTTACCTTTCAGCCTTCCCTCGTGGCGAGAGAGGGGCAAACCTATAGGTCATTGTTTCATGTATTCGGTGCAAAACTCAACCACCTCCTCTGCAGTATAACCTTGTAGGATGCTTGCCTCTGGATGGTTTCGGTTCCGATAAAAGCGCTTCAGTATTCCCTTGAACCGCTCAAAGGGATACATGCTGCGAAGAAACACAGGACCATAATACTTTATCTCATCGACAAGGTGCATAGTGAGATGGACCATGACATCAAAGAATGACGGTGGGAAAAACATCTCTAGGTTACACAATATTATTGCAATATCATCTTGCATATGATCTAGCTCTTCAGGATCTACAACTTTCTGCCATAGTTGGTTGAAGAAATCACAGAGCTCAATGAGTGTGTTCCTTATATCTTTGTCCAATAGATTCCTGATGGCCACGGGAGAATTTGCGTCAACATTACGTGGCAATGATGTGACTTCAGGTTCCCCAACATCATTTACCTGAGCTCACATCCTTCAGACTTCTGATGTTTGCGGAGTAGGAAGAGGGTGTCTTAACTAACAACAAATAGGTGAAGAACTGTGTTGCTTCTTTTGTACTAAAACTGTAACTCTGGCGAGCTTTGATGAATTGTCACCATCTTCTTCTTCACTCTTGCCTTCTGATTGATCAGCAAGCATATTGATCCGTGAACCCTCACCATCCTTTCTTTTACCTTTAAAATTGAGCAGAGTACCAAGGATGCTTTCACATACGTTCTTCTCTACGTGCATGACATCAATGTAGTGATGTACACGTAGAATCTCCTAGTAAGGTAATTTCTAGAACACCGATTTCTTCTTAAAGACCTAACTCTTGGGTGTTTTTTTCACCGTCGAAGCGTGATTCTTGCCAAGAACAACATTAATTTGTTTAGCCATGTTGTGGACCATCTCCCCATCATATGGTCTGGGGCCCACTTCTACCTCTGTCGTACCATCAAATTCAGCTTTCATCTTTCGGTATGGGTGATTTTTCCGTAAGAACCTATGATGACGCAGATACACAGTTTTGCATGGGTTGGGAAGTCTTCTGCTAGATGTTCTATCGATGCATGTGACACACCCTACATCTCCCTTTGTTTTCTACCCCGATGTGTTGCCTAATGCTGACATATATTGAATGGTGTGCACCAGGATTGCGTGTAGATCTAAAATCTCCTTTTTGTAAGCATCATAACATTTTACAGCAGGTGCATCTATCCACACTGTCAGTAGTTCTTCTACCATTAGCTGAAAGTAAATATCGATGTCATTTCTAGGTTGCTTCGGGCCTTGGATAATCAATGACATCAGAATGTATTTTTTCTTCATACACAACCAAGGAGCTAGGTTATATATGCACCGAAGCGTCGGCCATGTGCTGTGATTGGTGCTCATATCGCCAAAAGGATACATCCCGCCAGTACACTCCCTGAGCCTTATACATCTAGGATCCTTGGCAAAGTCTTCAAACTTGTTGTCGATTAATTCCCACTGAGCCCCATCTTTGGGTGCCTCATATAATTATCTGCAATTCACTCATCTTGATGCCACCGCAACCTCTTTGCCTCTCTAGGGTTTGCAAACAATCGCCTCAACCTTGGAATTAAAGGCAAGTACTAAACAACCTTGAATTTGATTAATGTCTTGATCTCGTCGTCCAACTCGGTACATGCACACAAATCTTTAAACTCACCATGGTACAATATACAATCATTACACAAGTGTGTATCTTCTGTACTTCATGTTCCAATGGGCAAACAATTTTCTTCGCTTCATTCGTGTTTCTGGGGAGCACATTATCTTCCGGAAGAATTTCTGTGAAAAGACCTAACATCTCTGTGAAGCCCTTGTTTGATAGACCGTTTGCTGCTTCAAATCTGAGAAGCGCCAGGGTGCACTCAACCTGGAATATTTCTTTTTGCAACCTGGATACAATTCTTTCTTGGAGTCTGCATCATTGGTTGGAAAATCCTTGTACCCAATCATATCCTTTTTTGGGCCCTTGAAATCTGCAATCATAGCAGCAAAATCTGGCATATCAAGATCCTTGTCATCTGCGTCAACGTCTTGGTTTTCCAGTGGGCGTTTCGGCTTTCCGGTGTTCCATTGGTAGCTTGACGCCTCTGCCCTGATATTAGATTCAACATCCATGTGACACTAATCGGGGTTTGGCATCTCGCAGCCCTGGGTATCTTCATCCATGACCTCCTCTTCACCGTGTCTGGTCCAATGTGTATATCCATCCATGAATCCCCGAGAGACTAAGTTCCACTGGACATCTGCAACTACACGTGACTCTGTATTGGCACAATCAGCACATGGACACATGATGTAATCCACATCACCAATTCTCCTATTTGTACTTTCAGCCGAATTCATGAACTCTGTCACGCCACTGATAACATCTGCGGTTTTTCTATCCTTCATCCATTCAGATTGTTCCATCTGGACCACACGAATGGTAATTAGAAACAAAACAACAACATTAATACACGGATTAACTGCTGCCCAAGGATGCGTGCATAAATCACAAGGCTTTATTTCCATAATTACTGAGGGCGCTCCATATTGTTATCGAGATGTGCAATGACAAAAATTAATGGCCAACCAATTTACATGTAGAGTACTAGTACAACACTAACCTTAGGAATTGGATACCATAATTAAGCCACTCATGAAAAGAATACCTTAATTAAGTAGCTATGCGGTGACCTCCACCCAGCAGATAGAGAAGTGCGATGTGGCAGCACACTGAGACAGTAGGGTCGAGGCAAAGCTTAGTGCGGCTGCTGCCTGAAGTTTGACCTCCACTATCCCGCAATGTACCGTGATGGATGTGCTCGAATCACGCCGCCACCGACCTCGACGGCTGAGCTCCTCCTATCTCCCACTGCACACCGAGGATTGACATCCTATAACGCTGCCACCGCCCACCGACCGAGGATTGACCTCTTCTCCGGTAGCCCTTGCCTAGGCCGCCACCGCCATCTATAGATGCGTACCGGCTGTTTTTTTGCAGATATCCGTAGAGCGGCTGTTTACACGGTATCACTGTAACTCAATTATATGTACAGGGTAGTACATCACATACGTTTATGTAATGGCAACCGTGTCTCACCTACGTTACCTTCTCACACGTCTTGGTGCACAAATTGTGTATGACGTTGTAATACCTGACACAAACGATATGTATAAACAGTGTGTCGTATACTCCAACATATAGTGCCATAAGTAGTTCCCGACCATTAGCTTATCCCCACAGTTTCGCCATTTCCCCCAAATCCCTACATAGCCTCCAAATTCCCTCGCATGGAGCTGACACTAGGGGAATGCGGGCGAGTGGTGCTGATGGTTTCGGTGCGGCTGCTCCTGCTCGTATTGCCGCCACGACGGCGGTCACCGCTGAACATTTTTTAGCATGTTCCGAATCGTCCTACCAGGTTCCGAATCATCCTACCAGGTTCCAATCTATGCCGATCCTTTTTAGCATGTCCAAAGTAGATCCTTGCTAAATCCCCCCCCAGGAAAGCGATCTGTCGCCGGATCCGAAGCATGACTCCAGAGTCCTGCAACACGAGTTTGACTCCGAGTTTTGCGCCACCGAGAAGTACCAAAAGGTGAGTTGTGTGCACGGGCACACTCAAGCTCGACGTGTATGCACGGAGGGATTCGACATTGGTAGGCAATTTCTCAGTTTCCCATTAGAGGTCAGTGCTAAGTTCATCATTTTACTTGAGTTAATGCTAAATACTATTTAACATTGGCAGGGGTATCAGGCTTGTGCCTTTGTTAATTGGCTGGATGAAGAATGGCATGGCAGGGCTCGGAGTGTTATCACGAAGCTCGCAGAAGATAACATTAAGCTGAAGAAGAAACTGGCTGATCTGGAATGTACAAACAGTATGATGAAGCAAGAAAGAATCAATCACGGGCAACAGACGAAAGCAAGAGACAAGAAGGAACTAGCATGTGTAGTTGTGGTTGTCGCATTAGCCATGTTCTATGCGCTGTTTGCAATGAAGATTAGGGGTTTTGTTTGACAGTATTGCTAAAGCACTCTAGATGTGCTCTAAGTACTGCACATCTAGGTCCTATGCCATTGATGTTCGGCAAAGATTCGTGCATATATTTTTCTTTGTCTTTTTTCTTTTCCTTTCAAGTTTGATTATTACTTGCTTTATCAATAAGAAGAGCTCAATGTATTGCTTGCCAACTATCCTACTTCGTTCGTACCATTACCGGTGCATAATCCCAAAACTCATTCCTTGTTTTTGTCCTGAAAAAGGAAACCAGCCAAATAGCCCAAAGGAGTCCTGCGCAACCCCTGCTTCAAATTGGGAGTTCCTCTTCTCTGCATACCCTGCTTAAGTGTCCACCATCTTCATCATCCCTAGCAGGCCGTGCTACACACTGGCACACACTCTACAACCATGTCGAGCGACAGGGAGGACGACAGCTCGGCTAGAAGTCTGGCGCCCGATGATAGGTCAACATCGGAATCACCCCGCTCGTCTTCCATGAGTCCGGCATCGAGCCCAGACTTTGATTATATCCGGTTCATGGAAGGGACGCCACCTCCGTGTGGGGACCCCGACTCATAAGTCGTGTTCACCGAATGCACGTGTACAGTGATCCCAGAGATCAATGCTCACTGAACAAACAGAAGCTAAATAACAAGAGTCTTACATCCATACATATCGTCTTACATAAATTATGACCATTATGGTCAAGTCTTGAGTATAACATTGCAGCGGAAATCTTTGCCAACAATTTGGACCCATGCCATCTGCCTTAACCCTATAGGCATTCTGACTAGGAAAGCGTCCTAGCTCGCACGATCGTCACCAAAGGACTCTTCTTCACATCATGTTCTTTCATGCCTGGCCAATAAAATAACCAGTGGCAAGCCAATGAGTACTTTGAATGTACTCGCAAGCAACCCATGACTTGGTTCAAAGTAACCATGCAATTGTACAACAAGTAAGCTACCTAGCTTCACACTAGTTGAGAAGTCCTATCAATTTGTGAGACATGCATCAATGGACATGGGTAACCTCGAGAACAGGTTACAGATATCAACATAAATATAGTTTGGATCAATGCAATTTCATTCAACATGTAAAGTCACAAACTTGACTCAAATAGCTCCTTTCCACACACACGTGCACCGAGATTGTAAAATTTCTGGACATAGTTTAAGTAGCACCTCCCAACTATCCATGACCGTGGACACGACTATTCGAATAGTTTGACACTCTACAGAGGTTGCGCACTTTACCCACAAGATCCGGGAAGCTTTCGTGTCATCCACGATCCCGCAATACCTCAGGTACTCGGGGGAAGCACCCGATCATTACCTTTCCCTAGACGACACTAACATAGGGTCCACTCGTTGATACACGGCCCTTGTGTATAAGCAAAAGATCATGGGACTCTGCCCTTTTCACATTATCACGCATACACGAAGGGACCAACCGTGTGTCCGGTTCCCTGTGAAAATAGTCATGGCCGCCTATCCAAGCACGACCCCTGTTGGGGAACGTAGCAGAAATTCAAAATTTTCCTACGTGTCACCAAGATCTATCTATGGAGAAACAAGCAACGAGGGGAAGGAGAGTGCATCTACATACCCTTGTAGATCGCTAAGCGGAAGCGTTCAAGAGAACGGGGTTGAAGGAGTCGTACTCGTCGTGATCCAAATCACCGGAGATCCTAGTGCCGAACGGACGGCACCTCCACGTTCAACACACGTACAGCCTAGTGACGTCTCCCACGCCTTGATCCAGCAAGGGAGAGGGAGAGGTTGAGGAAGTCTCCATCCAGCAGCAGCACAACGGCGTGGTGGTGGTGGAGGAGCGTGGCTAGAAGAGGAGGAAGAAGAGACGCAGGGCTGCACCAACTAGAGATCGAATCGCGTGTTATGGGCAGCCCTATGCCTCACTATTTATAGGGGAGAGGGAGGAGGGTGCGCCCCCCTCTAGGGTTCCCACCCCTAGGGGGGGCGTCAGCCCTAGATGGCAAAGGGGGTGGCGACCAAGAGGGGAGAGGAGAGGGAGGCGCACCAATATGGGCCCTAAGGCCCATATCCCCTTAGGGTTTGCCCCCTTTCCACCTCTTAGGCGCCATGGGCCCTTGTGGGAGGCGCACCAGCCCATTAAGGGGCTGGTCCCTCACCACTCTTGGCCCATGCAAGCCTCCGGGGTTGGTGGCCCCACTTGGTGGACCCCCGGGACCCTCCCGGTGGTCCCGGTATGTTACCGATAAACCCTGAAACTCTTCCGGTGACCAAAACAGTACTTCCCATATATAAATCTTTACCTCCGGACCATTCCGGAACTCCTCGTGACGTCCGGGATCTCATCCGGGACTCCGAACAACATTCGGTAACCACATACAAACTTCCTTTATAACCCTAGCGTCATCGAACCTTAAGTGTGTAGACCCTACGGGTTCGGGAGACATGCAGACATGACCGAGACGTTCTCCAGTCAATAACTAACAGCGGGATCTGGATACCCATGTTGGCTCCCACATGTTCCACGATGATCTCATCGGATGAACCACGATGTCAAGGACTTAATCAATCCCGTATGCAATTCCCTTTGTTTAGCGGTATTGTACTTGCCCGAGATTCGATCGTCGGTATACCGATACCTTGTTCAATCTCGTTACCGGCAAGTCTCTTTACTCGTTCCGTAACACATCATCCCGTGATCAACCCCTTGGTCACATTGTGCACATTATGATGATGTCCTACCGAGTGGGCCTAGAGATACCTCTCCGTTTACACGGAGTGACAAATCCCAGTCCCGATTCGTGCCAACCCAAAAGATACTTTCGGAGATACCTGTAATGCACCTTTATAGCCACCCAGTTACGTTGTGACGTTTGGTACACCCAAAGCATTCCTACGGTATCCGGGAGTTGCACAATCTCATGGTCTAAGGAAAAGATACTTGACATTAGAAAAGCTTTAGCATACGAACTACACGATCTTTGTGCTAGGCTTAGGATTGGGTCTTGTCCATCACATCATTCTCCTAATGATGTGGTCCCAATATCAACGACATCCAATGTCCATAGCCAGGAAATCATGACTATCTGTTGATCACAACGAGCTAGTCAACTAGAGGCTCACTAGGGACATATTGTGGTCTATGTATTCACACGTGTATTACGATTTCCGGATAATACAGTTATAGCATGAATAAAAGACAATTATCATGAACACGGAAATATAATAATACTTTTATTATTGCCTCTAGGGCATATTTCCAACAGTCTCCCACTTGCACTAGAGTCAATAATCTAGTTCACATCGCCATGTGATTAACACTGACAGGTCACATCGCCATGTGATCAACATCCAAAGAGTTTACTAGTGTCATTAAACTAGTTCACATCATCATGTGATTAAGACTCAATGAGTTCTGGGGTTTGATCATGTTTTGCTTGTGAGAGAGGTTTTAGTCAACGGGTCTGCAACAATCAGATCCGTATGTGCTTTACAAATCTCTATGTCATCTCCTAGATGCAGCTACCACGCTCTATTTGGAGCTATTCCAAATAACTGTTCTACTTGGAGCTATTCTAAATTGTTTCTCCATTATACGTATCCGGTATCTCTACTAAGAGCTATCCGGATAGGTGTTAAGCTTGCATCGTCGTAACTCTTTACGTCGAACTCTTTATCACCTCCATAACCGACAAAATTCCTTAGTCCATTAGTTACTAAGGATAACTTTGACCGCTGTACTGTGATCTATTCTTGGATCACACTTGTACCCCTTGACTGACTCATGGCAAGGCACACTTCAGGTGCGGTACACAGCATAGCATACTGTAGAGCCTACGTCTAAAGCATAGGGGACGACCTTCGTCCTTTCTCTCTTTTCTGCCGAGGTCGAGCTTTAAGTCTTAACTGCGTACCTTACAACTCAGGCAAGAACTTCTTCTTTGACTGATCCATCTTGAACACCTTCACGATCATGTCAAGGTATGTGCTCATTTGAAAGTATTATTAAGCATTTTGATCTATCCTTATAGATCTTGATGCTCAATGTTCAAGTAGCTTAAACCAGGTTTTCTATTGAAAAACACCTTTCAAATAACCCTATATGCTTTCTAGAAAAACTACGTCATCTCTGATCTACAATATGTCAGCAACATATACTTATCAGAAATTCTATAGTGCTCCCACTCACTTATTTGGAAATACAAGTTTCTCATAAACTTTGTATACACCAAAATCTTTGATCATCTCATCAAAGCGCACATTCCAACTCCGAGATGCTTACTCCAGTCCTTAGAAGGATTGCTGGAGCTAGCATACCTTTTAGCACCCTTAGGATCGACAAAACCTTTTTGATTGTATCACATACAACCTTTCCTTACAAAAGTTGGTAAGGAAACTCGTTTTGACATCCATCTGCCAGATTTCATAAATGCTGCTTATGCTAACATGATTCCGACGGACTTAAGCATCGCTACGGATGAGAAAATCTCATTGTAGTTAACTCCTTGAACTTGTGAAAAATTCTTTGCCACAAGTCGAGCTTCATAGACGGTGACATCACCGTCCACATCCGTCTTCTTCATAAAAGATCCATTTATCAAATGGCTTGCCGATCATTGGGCAAGTCCGCCAAAGTCCATGCTTTGTTCTGATACATGGATCCTATCTCGGATTTCATGGTTTCTTAACCATTTGTCGGAATTTGGCCCCACCATCACTTCTCCATAGCTTGTAGGTTCATTGTTGTCTAGCAACATGACTTCCAAGACAGGATTACGTACCACTCTGAAGTAGTACGCATCCTTGTCATCCCACGAGGTTTGGGAGTGACTTGATCCGAAGTCTTATGATCAATATCATAAGCTTCCACTTCAATTGGTGTAGGTGCCACAGGAACAACTCTTTGTGCCCTGCTATACACTAGTTGAAGTGACAGTTCAATAACCTCATCAAGTCTCCACCATCCTCCCACTCAACTTTTCGAGAGAAACCTTTCCTCGAGAAAGGACCCGATTCAAGAAACAATCCATATTGCTTTCGGATCTAAATTAGGAGGTATACCCAACTGTTTTGGGTGTCCTATGAAGATGCATTTTATCCGCTTTGGGTTCGAGCTTATTAATCCTGAAACTTTTTCACATAAGCGTCGCAGCCCCAAACCTTTAAGAAACGACAACTTAGGTTTCTCTAAACCATAATTCATACGGTGTCATCTCAACGGAATTACGTGGTACCCTATTAAAGTGAGTGCGGGTGTCTCTAATGCCTAACCCAAGAACGATAGTGGTAATTCGATAAGAGACATCATGGTACCCACCATATCCAATAGGGTGCAACTATGATGTTCGGACACACTATCACACTATGGTGTTCCAGGCGGTATTAATTGCGAAACAATTTCCACAATGTCTTAATTGTGTGCCAAAACTCGATACTCAGATATTCATCTCTATGATCATATCATAGACATTTTATCCTCTTGTCACGATGATCTTCTACTTCACTCTGAAATTACTTGAACCATTCAATAATTCAGACTTGTGTTTCATCAAGTAAATATTCCCGACATCTACTCGAATCATCTATGAAGTAAGAACATACGATATTCACTGCATGCCTCAGCACTCATTGGACTGCACACATCAAAATGTGTTACTTCCAACAAGTTGCTATCTTGTTCCATCTTACTGAAACCGTGGCTTCTCAGTCATCTTGCCCATGTGGTATGATTTGCATATCTCAAGTGATTCAAAATCAAGTGAGTCCAAACGATCCATCTGCATGGAGTTTCTTCATGCGTATACACCAATAGACATGGTTCGCATGTCTCAAACTTTTCAAAAATGAGTGAGTCCAAAGATCCATCAACATGGAGCTTCTTCATGCGTTTTATACCAATGTGACTTACATGGCAGTGCCACAAGTAAGTGCTACTATCATTACTATCTTATATCTTTTGGCATGAAAATGTGTATCGCTAGGATCGAGATTCAGTAAACCATTCCTTTAGGTGCAAGACCATTGAAGGTATTATTCAAATAAATAGAGTAACCATTATTCTCTTTAAATGAATAACCGTATTGCGATAGACATAATCCAATTATGTCTATGTTCAACGCAAACACCAAATGACAATTATTCAGGTTTTAACACCAATCTCGATGGCAGAGGGAGCGTGCGATGCTTGATCATATCAACATTGGAAACATTTCCAACACATATCGTCAGCTCACCTTTAGCTAGTCTCCTTTTATTCCGTAGCTTTTATTTCGAGTTACTAACACTTAGCAACCGAACCGGTATCTAATACCCTGGTGCTACTAGGAGTACTAGTAAAGTACACATCAACACAATGTATATCCAATATACTTTTATCGACCTTGCCAGCCTTCTCATCTACCAAGTATCTAGGGTAATTCTGCTCCAGTGGCTGTTCCCTTTATTACAGAAGCACTTATTCTCGGGTTTGGGTTCAACCTTGGGTTTCTTCACTAGAGCAGCAGCTGAATTGCCGTTTCATGAAATATCCCTTTGTTCCATTGCCCTTCTTGAAACTAGTGGTTTCACCAACCATCAACAATTGATGCTCCTTCTTGATTTCTACTTTCGCGGTGTCAAACATCACGAATATTTCAAGGATCATCATATCTATCCCTGATATGTTATAGTTCATCACGAAGCTCTAGCAGCTTGGTGGCAATGACTTTGGGGAAACATCTCTATCTCATCTGGAAGATCAACTCCCACTCGATTCAAGTGATTGTTGCACTCAGACAATCTGAGCACAAGCTCAACGATTGAGCTTTTCTCCCTTAGTTTGCAGTCTAAGAAAATCATCGGAGGTCTCATACCTCTTGACGTGGGCACGAGCCTGAAATCCCAATTTCAGCCCTTGAAACATCTCATATGTTCCGCGATGTTTCGAAAACGTCTTTAGTGCCTCAACTCTAAACCGTTTAACTGAACTATCACGTAGTTATGAAAACGTGTATGTCCGATGTTCGCAACATCCACAAACGACGTTTGGGGTTCGGCACACTGAGCAGTGCATTAAGGACATAAGCTTTCTACTGTCCGCATAATTGCTACTTTCAACTTTCAACTATATTTTCTCTAGGAACATATCTAAAATAGTAGAACTAAAGTGCGAGCTATGACATAATTTGCAAAAGGTCTTTTGACTATGTTCAAGATAATTAAGTTCATCTTATGAACTCCCACTCAGATAGACATCCCTCTGGTCATCTAAGTGATAACATGATCCGAGTCAACTAGGCCGTGTCCGATCATCACGTGAGACGGACTAGTCATCATCGGTGAACATCTTCATGTTGATCGTATCTACTATACGACTCATGCTCGACCTTTCGGTCTCCGTGTTCCGAGGCCATGTCTGTACATGCTAGGCTCGTCAAGTTAACCCTAAGTATTTTCGCTGTGTAAAACTTTCTTACACCCGTTGTATGTGAACGTAAGAATCCATCACACCCGATCATCACGTGGTGCTTAGAAGCGACGAACTGTAGCAACGGTGCACAGTTAGGGGAGAACACTTCTTGAAATTGTTGTAAGGGATCATCTTATTTACTACCGTCGTTCTAAGTAAACAAGATGCATAAACATGATAAACATCACATGCAATCAAATAGTGACATGATATGGCCAATATCATTTTTTGCTCCTTTTGATCTCCATCTTCGGGGCTCCATGATCATCATCGTCACCGGCATGACACCATGATCTCCATCATCATGATCTCCATCATCGTGTCTTCATGAAGTTGTCTCGCCAATGACTACTTCTACTTCTATGGCTAACGCGTTTAGCAATAAAGTAAAGTAAGTTACATGGCGTTGTTCAATGACACGCAGGTCATACAATAAATTAAGACAACTCCTATGGCTCCTGCCGGTTGTCATTCTCATCGACATGCAAGTCGTGAATCCTATTACAAGAACATGATCAATCTCATACATCACATATCATTCATCACATTCTTCTTGGCCATATCACATCACATAGCATACCCTGCAAAAACAAGTTAGACGTCCTCTAATTGTTGTTTGCATGTTTTACGTGGCTGCTATGGGTTTCTAGCAAGAACGTTTCTTACCTACGCAAAACCACAACGTGATATGCCAATTGCTATTTACCCTTCATAAGGACCCTTTTCATCGAATCCGTTCCGACTAAAGTGGGAGAGACTGGCACCCGCTAGCCACCTTATGCACCAAGTGCATGTCAATCGGTGGAACCTGTCTCACATAAGAGTACGTGTAAGGTCGGTCCGGGCCGCTTCATCCCACAATACAATCGAAACAAGATTGGACTAGTAACGGTAAGCATATTGAACAACATCAACTCCCACAACTACTTTGTGTTCTACTCGTGCAAAGAATCTACGCAATAGACCTAGCTCATGATGCCACTGTTGGGGAACATAGCAGAAATTCAAAATTCTCCTACGTGTCACCAAGATCTATCTATGGAGAAAAAAGCAACGAGGGGAAGGAGAGTGCATCTACATACCCTTGTAGATCGCTAAGCGGAAGCGTTCAAGAGAACGGGGTTGAAGGAGTCGTACTCGTCGTGATCCAAATCACCGGAGATCCTAGTGCCGAACGGACGGCACCTCCGCGTTCAACACACGTACATCCCGGTGACGTCTCCCACACCTTCATCCAGCAAGGGGAGAGGGAGAGGTTGAGGAAGACTCCATCCAGCAGCAGCACAACGGCGTGGGGGTGGTGGAGGAGTGTGGCTAGAAGAGGAGGAAGAAGAGACGCAGGGCTGCACCAACTAGAGATCGAATCGCGTGTTATGGGCAGCCCTATGCCTCACTATTTATAGGGGAGAGGGAGGAGGGTGAGCCCCCCTCTAGGGTTCCCACCCCTAGGGGGGGCGGCAGCCCTAGATGGCAAAGGGGGTGGCGGCCAAGAGGGGAGAGGAGAGGGAGGCGCACCAATATGGGCCCTAAGGCCCATATCCCCTTAGGGTTTGCCCCCTTTCCACCTCTTAGGCGTCATGGGCCCTTGTGGGAGGCGCACCAGCCCACTAAGGGGCTGGTCCCTCACCACTCTTGGCCCATGCAAGCCTCCGGGGTTGGTGGCCCCACTTGGTGGACCCCCGTGACCCTCCCGGTGGTCCCGGTATGTTACCGATGAACCCCGAAACTCTTCCGGTGACCAAAACAGGACTTCCCATATATAAATCTTTACCTCCGGACCATTCCGGAACTCCTCGTGACGTCCGGGATCTCATCCGGGACTCCGAACAACATTCGGTAACCACATACAAACTTCCTTTATAACCCTAGTGTCATCGAACCTTAAGTGTGTAGACCCTACGGGTTCGGGAGACATGCAGACATGACCGAGACGTTCTCCGGTCAATAACTAACAGCGGGATCTGGATACCCATGTTGGCTCCGACATGTTCCACGATGATCTCATCGGATGAACCACGATGTCAAGGACTTAATCAATCCCGTATGCAATTCCCTTTGTCTAGCGGTATTGTACTTGCCCGAGATTCGATCATCGGTATACCGATACCTTGTTCAATCTCGTTACCGGCAAGTCTCTTTACTCGTTCTGTAACACATCATCCCGTGATCAACCCCTTGGTCACATTGTGCACATTATGATGATGTCCTACCGAGTGGGCCCAGAGATACCTCTCCGTTTACACGGAGTGACAAATCCCAGTCTCGATTCGTGCCAACCCAACAGATACTTTCGGAGATACCTGTAATGCACCTTTATAGCCACCTAGTTACGTTGTGACGTTTGGTACACCCAAAGCATTCCTATGGTATCCGGGAGTTGCACAATCTCATGGTCTAAGGAAAAGATACTTGACATTAGAAAAGCCTTAGCATACGAACTACACGATCTTTGTGCTAGGCTTAGGATTGGGTCTTGTCCATCACATCATTCTCCTAATGATGTGATCCCGTTATCAACGACATCCAATGTCCATAGCCAGGAAATCATGACTATATGTTGATCACAACGAGCTAGTCAACTAGAGGCTCACTAGGGACATATTGTGGTCTATGTATTCACACGTGTATTACGATTTCCGGATAATACAGTTATAGCATGAATAAAAGACAATTATCATGAACAAGGAAATATAATAATACTTTTATTATTGCCTCTAGGGCATATTTCCAACAACCCCGTCCCGAGAGTGACCTCAAGTAACCCCCGTCACTAGTAATGTGAGCACCATGCTAGTATCAGCCTATTTTTCAATAATGCCCCGTCCCATAAAGGGGTAGAGTGGTTGCACATGTTTGGTTGGGACGGTAATCACACATAAATCTAATCCATCATTTTACACACACACACCAAAAGCTCTCTTCGGTACACCACTTCTTCCTCAAGTGGTGACCTTAGTTCAACATCTCCCAAGGGCATTAGGGGCACCCGATGGGTTTTTTGAAAGAGTGTAACCACAAAGAGTTCATGGTACACATGCATCATTATGCATCAACTAGTCTCTTGACAATGCAATCATGAACAAGGTAAAGTCATAGGGGTATGCATCATGTGGTGGTTCACAACAAGTTTACCACTGTCATATTTCATCATCATGCAATCGGTAAAAGGGTGCCGATGAACAAGAGGGGTGTCATGGTCAAATGGCTGCTTCCCTGGTTCATCAGAATCTTCAAATCTTCTGCTCCTTCTCCAAGTATTTCGTCTACTTCGTCAACTAATGTTGGAAACAATTATAGTAAGCAACACAACAAGGCAGAAAATAAAAGTGCTCTAAAAATATTAATTTGACTTTTCTCGGACTCCTCTGGTTATATGAAAAATAACCAAAGTGGTTTCATTGAAATTGGATAAGTGGTTATTTCTGAACATTTCAATATGATGGAAAGAAGGGATTTAATGGATCTGCAGTTTTCTACAGAATGCCTTTTATAAAAATGAGTAAAAGTACCCATTAAATCAGGCATGATTTTAGAAACATTTATAAATTGGTTTCACTGGATTTGGAGTTGAATGAATAGAATATGTATTTTTGAAGTGGACTTATGTGGATAAATGACCTTTTTGAAGGGTCCAGCAAAAACCAAGAACAACCAAAATGTCCACTATGGCCCACTAAATAGAACATGATTTATGGAGCCATTAGAAATTTTAGTCATCAAATTTGGAGGTAATATGAATATTTGGGAGATTTTACAAGTTTCTGGAAAAAGAAAAAGAAAAAGGAAAAGGGGTTTTACCCTTATCATGTGCACAGGCGGGAGATAGCAGTGGGCTGGCCAAGCGGCTCAGCTGCGGGGTTCGCAGGGGCAACGTCGAAGGCGCATTTCTCCTGGCTCGTCTCCACTTAAACAGCGGGCCCCAGCCGTTGGGTCGCTGACGCGCGGGGCCCAGCGCTCAGGCCTTCGCCTGCCTCCTGCTCGAACAGAGCAGAGGCAGGGAGGCGAGGCCGAGCGGGCGCCGGCGCTCTCCCAGGCGGCACATGCCACCTCCGGCGGCGCCCAGCACACCGGCAGATTCAGCGCACCGTGGCGCACCCGTCCATGTCCTGCACGCCCACGGGGGAGCCCGAGAAGAGGAGGGCTTCGGGTGCGGCGGACCGGGGCTGACGGTGGGGTTCGGCAAGGCGAGGAAGGCACGAGGAGGAGGGGATGGAGCACAGGGGGAGTTGGAGGTGGTGATGAGACGGTGCGGGTGTGTTCATGGGGACGAGAGAGGGGTCGAGGCCCATGAATTTAAGCGGCGGCCGGTGGCACTGCTCCGGCCATGGAGGTGCAAGGAGAGCACGGGAAGAGCAGTGGGTTGGTGCAGGGAATGCACGGATGGGAGAGAGGGCCAAAGGAGTAGAGAGGGGGCTCTGGGGTGGCCTTAAATGGCGAGGCCACGGCTCACCGTGGACGCGACGCACGGGTGGCTGTGGAAACAGATCGAGCGACAAGAGAAGCGAGCGAGGAGTTGTCTGCGGTGCTCGTGGGGGTGGAGTAGGGCGCCAGGAACAGAGAGAGAGGGAGCGGGGCGAGCTCCGGGTGGAGCCACGAGCTCGCACGCGCATTGGCGGGCTCGGGCGGCTCTGGGCACGCGCGGCATGGGCAAGACAGAGGGGGAAAGGAGGGGGCCAGCGCGACTGTCATGTTGCGGACGTCGAGGACCTCGACTGGCGCAAGGGGGAGGCTCGAGGTGGACGGCAGTGCCGTGTCAACTGTCAGGAACACAGTAGCATGCTCCAGAGCGCGTCTTTGGCCGGCATGCGCGGCTTTTTTGTGCACACTCGTGCGTCCACTTGTGCCTAGTGGCTGCAGGGGGAGTAAACAATGTGGCAAGGGCATTGTATGCCTTGGCGATCCACTTGAGTGAGGAGGCAGGTTGAGAGAGAGAGAAATGGTGTTGTCCAGAGAGGGAAAAAGAGCTTTTCACCCCCACCATCATGGCTCCTCGGGCAGGGAAAGATGCAGGTGTTAGAGGAGGAGCAGATGAGGCTGTGGGAACAAGTTGAGCTCATGGGGATTAGTGGAAATGGACAAAACATGCATTTTAAATTTCTGCGAGAAGGTGTTTGATTGTGGTTTGGGCAACCAAATGGATTCCAAATGATATGAAGATTAACAGGATCAAGTGTCATATAGAAATGAGGTTTCTCACCAAGTTGGAGCTCATTTGAAGAAAGTTGACAATGCAACTTTGGTAAACCCTAGAAATTAGCAGAAATGAACTTTCCAAGACTTAGTCATGCAAATCTATTCTCCTTGATGCACCACTTGGTGTAGTATCATTATTTGAGGTTCTGAACATGTCCACAAAAGTTGAGGTCAAAAGGAGAAAGTTGCCAACGTAGAGTTGTTCAAATTTGGTTCTGGACAGGAAGGGTTTTGGGGCACGTTGATCAAGATAATATTCTCTCCAACTTGTGCCATTTGGTCTAGATGAATAAATAGACCATTGGAGCATGTTCACAAGGTTTGAGAACACTGGGACATGTTTGGCAATGTAAAGTTGCTCAAACTTCAAAATGGACAAGAATGGTTTTGAGGGGATTTGGTGATGTTATATTGTTCTCCAAGACATGATACTTGTCAAGATCATCCATCATGTCATATTTGACATGCTAGAATTTTCTTGGAATTTTTGGAGAATGTTTCCTTTTGTAATGCCCCGGATTCGTTGTGTCAGGTGTCTGCCAGTTATTCGCCTTCGTTGCCATGTCATTTGCTTGCATGTTGCATTTTATCATGTCATCATGTGCATTGCATTGCATACGTGTTCGTCTCATGCATCCGAGCCTTTTCCCCGTTGTCCGTTTTGCAATCCGGCGCTCCTATGTCCTCCGGCGTTCCCCTTTTCGTCTCTCGTTGTGAGTGGGTGTTGAACTTTCTCGGAATGGCCCGAGGCTTGTCAAGTGGCCTTGGTATAGCACCGGTAGACCGCCTGTCCAGTTTCGTGCCATTTGGAGGTCGTTTGGTACTCCAACGGTTAACCGGGTAACCGTAAACCCCCCTTCTCTTTGCAGCCCAACACCCTTCCAAATTGGCCCAAAACCCATCTAACTCCCCTCCATGCTCTCGGTCGTTCGATCACGATCGCGTGGCCGAAAACCGCTCCTCATTTGGACTCTCCTAGCTCCCTCTACCTATAAATATAGATCCCTTCCCTGAAATCCGGACGAAACCCTAGTCTCCCCGCTCCCCTCGCGCCGCCGGATGAAATCCGGACGGCCGGACACGTCCGCCCGCGCCACCGGGCAAATCGTGGCTTGCCACGTGGCCTCCCACCACCGCCCCTCGCCGCCGGCCCGCGGAGCCCATCGCGGGCCCGCGCAGGCCCGGTCGGTCGCCGCCGCCGCCCGCA
>NC_041383.1:304483962-304488214 GCF_002162155.2 Triticum dicoccoides | reverse complement strand
CCGCGAGGTCTATTTTTCACTGTCCCCGAATCTGTGTAATTTTCATGCCATGTTTGACCTGCCATATCTCTGCATCTGTAGCTCCGTTTCGTGCGTGTAATATGTCAAATTGTTCGTCTCATCGAGTAAATCATTTCATTCCATTGCATCATATTCATTTGAGGTCATCTAGATGCCCAAATCATCGTTGTAAGAGTGCTTCATGATGTTTTCTGCTGTCTGTTAACAGAACAAGCTCTTTTGTCATTTTTGCCATGATTGATGTCTGCATCCTATGAGATTGATGTATACATGTGTTTTGAACTATGCCATGTCTTCTTTACAGTTGTGCTTACCATGTATTTTTGTGATCAATGTGGTGACTAGCACAAGCATGCAAACTAGGCATCGTGATGTTACTGATATTAGTCCATGTTCTGCTGTTATTTTGATGCCATGTAAACTTGATGCTACAGAGTGATCCATGCATATTTTGAGATACTTCAGTAAGGGTGTTTTGAACATATGTTTATTGTCTATCCATTCATGCCCTTTGTTGCAATTATAGAGTAGTCTAGCATGTCATTTTCGTGCTCTACTTTTGCTTCAAAATGTTTCCTGGCAGATTGTTTACGTGTTATCCAATTTGGCCAAGCTTGTCGTAGTTGATCCTTGCATGCCATGAACTTGTTCTTGCCTTGGTTGGTTACATAAACATGTCTTCTTGATGATGCTATGCTTATCTTGTCATGTAATGACTTGTGGTGAGTGTATCGAGCTTGTTAAGTAGTGTTCATGATGTTGCTGTTTTGCTAGGCTGAATCTGTTATTTCGCGTTGCTATGTAAACATGTTGCTACTAATCATTCTATGCATAATCTGGAGACGTTCTATAAACATGTTTTGATCTACATGTCATGCTATATCCATCCATGCCCCTGGTAGCGTTTATAGCTTGATGTACCTAGTTGTTTCCTTCCTCCAAAGTTGCTTCATAATGTTGCTGTCAGCCTGTTAACATTAAGTTCAGTTGTTTCCATGTGTTTTCCTAGTGATCCATGCACCCTATGACCTTGCTATTGCCATGCTTAGCTTCACAAACATGTCTTATTACTGTTGGGTGCCTTTCCATGCCATGTTTTGCTTTGTAGTGACTTGCACAAGCTCATCTACAGGCCTTCATAATTCTGTTTCTGCCATGTTTGAATCTGTATAATAACTTGCCATGTTTACGTGGGTGCCATCATATTTTCTGTTCCTTTTTGGCTTATGGTCAGTAAGGGACTTATGATCTATGCAAATAGTAGATTCATGTCATGCCTTTATTTGCCATGATAAGTTCCTGTAACATGTTTGATAGCTCTGAACCTTGCATCGTGATGTTATTTTCTGCAAAGTCTGAAATTGTTATTACTTGCAATCTTACCACGTGTGTTTGAGCATGTTCTAGTGATTTCTAGAGATAGCTCAGTGTTCATGTTTTGTAATGCTTTACCTGTACATCATGCCCATGCCTTTTGTTATTATGTTGAGGTGTTGTAGCATATTGTTTTGATGCTTGCAATATGCCTAGTTGCTGTTTTGGACAGATTGTTGTTATAACTTGTATAGTGTGCATATGTTGAACCGTTGCTCCGTTTTGAGTGCGCTCTATATGAAACTTGCTTAGAATTGCATGTAGCTTCATATTATCATGTTGCATCCTTGTTTGGAGGTGTTTGCTTGATATTTGAGTGCATTTTGCATCAATGCCATGTTTAACTTGTTTTGCTGATATCTTCTAGGCCGTAGCTCCGAACTAAATGAACTTTAAATGTAACTTGACTAGAATCTCGTGTAGATCATCTTTGTGCATTTTAACTTGCTGTTTAACAACTTGAACATAAGGTTTATTCAGATCTGGACCAATTTTGAAATTTGCATATGAGGACTTACCGAAATTGTTATATGTTGTTCCCGGCCTCATTTAAACTTGCCTTGATGTGTTGCTCTTGTTTGCATCATCTCTTGCCATGAGTAGCTTCATGTAGCCTTGTCATGCATCATGCTTGTTGTGCATCATGCTTTGTTCATGTGTGGTGTGTTTACTTTGTTGTGTGCTTCTTTTCGATAGTTCCTGTTTCGTTGCGATCGTGAGGATTCGTTCGTCTACGCTTGGTTCGTCTTCGTGGCTTCATCCATTCGTCTTCTTCATGGACTCGTTCTTCTTCCTTGTGGGATTTCAGGCAACATGACCGCTACCCTAGATCTCACTACTATCATTGCTATGCTAGTTTGTTCGTTCTATCGCTTTGCTACGCTACCTATCACCTGTTTATCAAGCCATCCCAAATTGCCATGAACCTCTAACCTTTGACACCTTTCCTATGCAAACCATTGATTGGCTATGTTACCGCTTTTGCTCAGCCCCTCTTATAGCGTTGTTAGTTGCAGGTGAAGTTGAAGATTGCTCCATGGTGGACAGGATTTTGGTTGGGATATCACAATATCTCTTATATTATTAATGAATCTATATACTTGGTAAAGGGTGGAAGACTCGGCCTTTTGCCTGGTGTTTTGTTACACTCTTGCCCCCCTAGTTTCCGTCATACCGGTGTTATGTTCCCGGATTTTGCGTTCCTTACGTGGTCGGGTGATTTATGGGACCCCCTTGACAGTTCGCTTTGAATAAAACTCCTCCAGCAAGGCCCAACCTTGGTTTTACCATTTGCCTCACCACCACCTATCCCTTTCCCTTGGGTCGGCCAACCCGAGGGTCATCTTTATTTTAGCCCCCCCGGGCCAGTGCTTGTCTAAGTGTTGGTCCGAACTGAGCAGCCTGCGGGGCCACTCGTAGCTTGACTTATCCGGTGTTGCCCTGAGAACGAGATATGTGCAGCTCCTATCGGGATTGTCGGTGCATCGGGCGGCTTTGCTGGTCTTGTTAACCATTGTCGAAATGTCTTATAAACCGGGATTCCGAGTCTGATCGGGTCTTCCTGGGAGAAGGTCTATTCCTTCGTTGATCGCGGAGCTTGTCATGGGCTAAGTTGGGACACCCCTACAGGGTATAATCTTTCGAAAGCCGTGCCTGCGGTTATTGGCAGATGGGAATTTGTTAATGTCCGGTTGTAGATAACTTGACACCAGATCCGAATTAAAATGCATCAACCGCGTGTGTAGCCGTGATGGTCTCTTTTCGGCGGAGTCCGGGAAGTGAACACGGTTTCTGGGTTATGTTTGACGTAAGTAGGAGTTCAGGATCACTTCTTGATCATTGCTAGCTTCACGACCGTTCTGTTTGCTCTCTTCTCGCTCTTATTTGCATATGTTAGCCACCATATATGCTTAGTCGCTGCTGCAGCCTCACCACTTTACCCCTTCCTTCCCTTTAAGCTTTGCTAATATTCATACCCATGGTAATGGGATTGCTGAGTCCTCGTGGCTCACAGATTACTACAACAACAGCTGCAGGTATAGGTTCTACGATGTTCATGACGCGAGAGCGATGCTTGCTTGTATTGAGTTCTTCTTCTGCTTCTTCGATCAGGGGATAGGTTCCAGGTCCGCAGCCTGGGCTAGCAGGGTGGATGTCGTTTGAGTTTCAGTTTATGTTTCATCCGTAGTCGGATGTTGCTCTGATGTATTGTGATGTTGTATTCGTGTGGCATTGTATGCCTCTTGTATGTATCCCCATCTATTATGTAATGTTGATGTAATGATATCCACCTTGCAAAAGCGTTTCAATATGCGGGTCTATCCTTGGTGGGACCTTTGAGTTCCTTTTGGATAGGGCCGCATATTGGGCGTGACAAGTTGGTATCAGAGCCTCGACCGACCCTAGGAGGCCCCTTGATTGATCGCGTAGATTGGCCGTTGTTGAGTCTAGAAGAAAACTGTTTTTCGGAGTCTAGTTATATCGTAGAGTAGGAATTCTTTTTACTCCTCAGCCCCTTCGTCGCTCTGGTAAGGAATCGTGACGTAGGTGTTTTGAATTACTCCTCTTCCCCTTCAAATTTTTCTTTAGGATTACGCAGTGGGTTTTTCGATCGTTGGTTCTCAGCTCCTTTGATCCGGTGCATTTCTCGTCAAGTCGACTCGAGCCTCTTCATCATTGAGTTCATTCCTCAGTTGTTGTTTTTTCCCACCCGCCCACCCCTTTTTCTTCTCGGGACCGAAGTGTGTAATCGAGTATCCATTCTACTCGTGCGAAGTCTTTGTTTTCTTCCCTCAATGATTTCAACCGGTGTTTCCTCTTCAAGTTGTTCGTCGATTCCCCCTTCCAAGTTGCATTT
>NC_041383.1:304478735-304483709 GCF_002162155.2 Triticum dicoccoides | reverse complement strand
CCACCCTTTTCTTTTCCGGAGTCTGACTCTCTCTCGACCATCTTTTTCATTTGTACGGAGGTTCTTTAGTCTTCCCTCAATCATCTCAACCGGTGAATGCTCGTCTCGTTTGACATTCTTCATCTCATTTTCTTCTCCGATGGACTCAATTCATGTTTTCCGGGTTGATCATATTCTTTTCCTCGAAGTGTTCTCCTTGTTCGTTTGCATCTCGCCAGTTTATCCTTCCAGAGTATTCAAGCCATCTCAGGAGATTCGTCTGTGTTTGAATTTAATTCGAGGTTGTCACCCCATTCAGATATTTCAATTGTTCCGGTACATCATCTATCTGTTCGTCATCCTTTTGAACGGTGTTATCTCTTCAGTGAGCCCTAACCCACAGGTCTTTTTCCAGGATGTTACCTGACTCTTCTAATTTCCCCGGAGTGTTTCTCAATTCTTTTCAATTGTGACGTAAGAATGCATTCCATCAGTCACATGCCTTCTCCAAGATCATTTTCAAATTCTTGTCATCTTGCTTCAACCTCTTAGCTTTCCATTCTCCCGGAATATCTCAGTAATTTTGGTGGTGTTTCTCGTCGTCTTTTGAAGACCGAAGAAGAGTTTTTCCTCTCAATCTTGCCCGTCCTCCCAAAGATTCGTGGTTCTAGCTTCTTTTATCCTCTCGAATTATTCCAATTGTCAGATATTCTTTTCTTATCCATCCGGAGTGTGTCAGAAGTTGATTTCTGTTTATTTTCACCGGAGGCCATCATTCCAGTTTTCGTTCTCCAGTTATCCTGGCGCTTCATTCAAATGTTCATTAATCAGCTCGAGTTCTCTTCGTTCTCGTCTCTCTAAATCCCCTCAAGCATATTTGCCTTCTAATTCTTCCGGTGATTCATTCTCTTTCATCAGTCATTTCCAAATTCTAACGGTGGTTCGTTCAAGATTCTTTTTTCCTTGAGTATCATTTTAATCCTTTCGTTCTTTCAATCCCAACGGTGGTTCATGAAGACTTTCTCAAGTTTTGTGCTATCCCTTCTCAATCCTTTTTCAAGAAGAATAAGTAATATGCGAAATCCATTGCTTGTCATCAATTTATTTTGATGAAGGATAAGCATACAATAAATCTCATTCTTATTCCATCCAAGTGATTAATCCCTTCCTTCAGAGTTTGTTCTTGATGAATAAATTCTAGTTCCTAGTGTTTTCATCTTTTCTTTTCCGTAGTTCATTTTCCTCGGCTATTTCCTCGGAAGGTCCCACCAAGGATAGAACCGC
Source organism: Triticum dicoccoides (assembly GCF_002162155.2). Taxonomy (NCBI): domain Eukaryota; kingdom Viridiplantae; phylum Streptophyta; class Magnoliopsida; order Poales; family Poaceae; genus Triticum; species Triticum dicoccoides. The sequence goes on along the minus strand of NC_041383.1, from coordinate 304,482,446 downwards.
ATATTGATACACTTTTGCAAGGTGGATATCATTACATCAACATTACACAATAGATGGGGATACATACAAGAGGCATACAATGCCACACGAATACAACAACATGATACATAAGAGCAACATCCGACTACGGATGAAACACAAATAGAAGCTCAAACGACAGCCACCCTGCTAGCCCAGGCTGCCGACCTAGAACCTATCCCCTGATCAAAGAAGAAGAAGAAGACGAACTCCAAAACAAGCAAACATCGCTCTCACGTCGTGATCATCGCATAACCTGCACCTGCAACTGTTGTTGTAGTAATCTGTGAGCCACAAGGACTCAGCAATCCCATTACCATGGGTATCAAGACTAGCAAAGCTTAATGGGAAAGGAAGGGGTAAAGTGGTGAGGTTGCAGCAGCGACTAAGCATGATATGGTGGCTACCATACGCAAATAAGAGCAAGAAGAGAAGCAAAGGAACGGTCGTGAAGCTAGCAATGATCAAGAGGTGATCCTGAACTCCTACTTATGTCAAACATAACCCAAAATTGTGTTCACTTCCCGGACTCCGCCGAGAAGAGACCATCACGGCTACACACGCGGTTGATGCGTTTTAATTCGAATCAGGTGTCAAGTTATCTACAACCGGATATTAACAAATTCCCATCTGCCACATAACCGCGGGCACGACTATCGAAAGTTTATACCCTGCAGGGGTGTCCCAACTTAGCCCATGATAAGCTCTCGCGATCAACGAAGGATATTCCTTCTCCCAGGAAGACCCGATCAGTCTCGGAATCCCGGTTACAAGACATTTCGACAATGGTAAAACAAGACCAGCAAAGCCGCCCGATGCACCGACAATCCCGATAGGAGCTGCACATATCTCATTCTCAGGGCAACACCGGATGAGACATACTACGAGTAAAACTAGATCTCGAGTTTCCCAGAGGGGGCCCCGTAGTCTACTCGGTACGGACCAGCACTTAGAGAAGCACTGGCCCGGGGGGGGGGCTAAAATAAATATGACCCTCGAGAGCGTGACTCCCAAGGGAAAAGTAGGTGGTGGTGAGGCAAATGGTAAAACCAAGGTTGGGCCTTGCTGGAGGAGTTTTATTCAAAGCGAACTGTCAAGGGGGTCCCATAAATCACCCAACCGCATTAGGGACGCAAAATCCGGGAACATAATACTGATATGACGGATACTAGGGCAGCAAGAGTGGACAAAACACCAGGCTTAAGGCCGAGTCTTCCACCCTTTACCAAGTATATAGATGCATTAATTAAATAAGAGATATTGTGATATCCCAACATAATCCTGTCCACCATGGAGCAATCTTCAACTTCACCTGCAACTAACAACGCTATAAGAGGGGTTGCGCAAAGCGGTCACATAGCCAAGCAACGGTTTGCTAGGAAGGGTGAAAAGGTTAGAGGCTGACATGGCAATTTGGGAGGCTTGAAGAACAAGTGATAGGTAGCGCAGCATAGCGATAGAACGAAGGAACTAGCATAGCAATGATAGTAATGAGATCCAAGGTGACTTTCATCTTGCCTGAAATCCCGCTAGGAAGAAGTGCGAGTCCGTGAAGAAGATGAAGCCACGAAGATTAACCAAGCGTAGACGAACTAATCCTCACGATCGCAACGAAACGGGAACTATCGAGAAGAAGCACACAATATGGTAAACACACCACACATATACACGACATGATGCACACTGAAGTATGATGCATGACAAAGGCTACATGAAGCTACTCATGGAAAGAGATGATGCAAACAAGAGCAACACATCAAGGCAAGTTTAAATGAGGCCGGAAACGACATATAACAATTCTGGTAAGTCCTCATATGCAAATTTAGAAATTGGTCCAGAACTTAATAAAACTTAGGTTCAAGTTGTTAAACATCAAGTTAAGATGCACCAAGATGATCTACACGAGATTCTAGTCAAGTTACATATAAAGTTAATTTAATTCGGATCTACGGCCTAGAAGATATGAGCAAAACAAGTTAAACATGGCATTGATGCAAAATGCATACAAACATCAAGCAAACACCTCAAAACAAGGATGCAACATGATAATATGAAACTACATGCAAAAATCAAGCAAGTTTCATATAGAGCACACTCAAAGCAATGGTTCAACACACACACTATACAAGTTTAAAGGACAAGCTGTCCAAAACAGCAACTAGGCATCTAGCAAGCACCAAAACAATATGCTACAGCATCTCAACATGAAAACAAAAGGCATGGACATGAAGTATAGGTAAAGCATGACAAAAGATGAACACTGAGCTATCTCCAGAAATCACTATAACATGCTCAAAAGGACATGGAAAGATTGCAAATAATAACAGTTTCAGGCTTAGCAGAAATAACATCAGGTTGCAATGTTTAGAGCTATCAAACAACATGTTACAGGAACTTAACATGGCAAACAAAGGCATCGCATGCTAATACTAAAGACAAAGAACAAAACTCGTTACTGAACTAATTCTAAAGATCAACATAAAAGATGGTATCATCCATGCAAACATGGCAAATGATGACAGATTCATACATGGCAGGAACAACAATAAGTAGGCATGTTGGTGAGCTTGTGTAACTCACCACAGAGCAATACATGGCATGGCAAAGTAACCAATAGTAAGTAGACATGTTTATGAAGTTAATATTGGCAAGAACAAGTTCATAGGGTGCATGGATCACTAGAAACGCTCATGGCAAAACTGAACTTAATGTCAACAGGCTGATGACAACATTATTTAGCAACTTGAGATTAAGATTACAACAAGCTACAACAGGCTATAAATGCAACCAGGGGCATGGATAGATAGAGCATGACATGTATAACAAAACATCCTTAGTGAACATCTCCAGATTATGCATAGAATGACTTGTAGCAGCAGGTCTATATGGCAAAAAAATGTAACACACTCAGCCTAGCAAAACAGTAACAGCAAGTACCCTACTTCACGAGCTCGATGCACTCACTACAAGACTCACAAAAATACGTGGATTTCACCTCTCTAAAGCTGGCATGATGTAACACAAAACATATGTAGAGCTCATGCTCAAAATAGGCACACACAAAATGCAACAAAAAAGACAAAACAACAAGTTATAACAGTTTCAGCAGGTTAACATCATATAGCACTCTTACAATGATGATTTTGGCATCAACATGAACTCAAACGAGCATGGCACAATGGAATGAAACGAAGAGCATCTCACAGTGAACATTTTGATATATTACACGCACAAAACGGAGCAACATGCATGGAGATATGAAATGGCAAAGTATGCACCAAAATGTTGAAAAACAGGGACAGGATATTTTCGAGGTCAACCTCAGATCTGCACGGATTTTGAGGCGAGGCGGATCTCGCCGGAGAACACGCCGGAGTGGAGGGGAGGTGGCCGGGCGGACTCGGGGAGGTCGAGGGGCGCCAGATCCGGCCGGTCCTTCACCGGATCTGGCCGGAGATGGGGCCGGCGGCGAGGCACGAGGCGGCGGGGCGAGGCGAGCTCGGGGAGGTCGGCCCTCCATGACGCGGCGGCTCTGGTCGCCGGAGTTGACCTCCGGTGGCCGCGGGCGGAGCCGACAAGCGGAAGGCGGCGACCGGCTGTGGGGTCTAGCGAGGTGCGAGGTGCGAGGCGCGGGGAAGGTGCGGGCGGCGACTGGCGGCGCGACGTCGAGGTTCGGCGGCGGCGGAGCGAACC
>NC_041383.1:304429330-304478214 GCF_002162155.2 Triticum dicoccoides | reverse complement strand
AGGTCCGAGGCGTGGCAGCGGCGGAAGCGCTGACAGGGCCCGGTGGCCGGAGACGGGCGCGGGAGGTGGAGGACGCGCGGGCGGCGCGGGGCGGCGGATTCGGGCTCGCAGGCCCGCCGTGGGCTCGCGGTCCGGTGGTGGCGGGCGGCGGGGTTCTGTCCGGTGGCGGCGGAGGGCGATTTTTAGGGTTTGGGGGGAGAATTCATCCGCGAATTTCGGGGGGATGGGCTAATTTATAGATAGAGGGAGCTAGGAGTGTCCAAATGAGGTGTGGTTTTCAGCCACGCGATCGTGATCGAACGACCAAGAGCATGGAGGGGGTTTGGATGGGTTATTGGGCCACTTTGGAGGGGTGTTGGGCTCCACACACACAAGGCCTTTACGGTTTCCTAGTTAACCGTTGGAGTATCAAACGGATTCCAAATGGCACAAAACTTGACAGGCGGTCTACCGGTGGTGTGCCAAGGCCGCTTGGCAAATCACGGTCCATTCCGTGAATGTTTAACACCCGCACATGAAAAGAGGCAAGAGGGGGACGCCGGATGACATAGGAGTGTCGGATTGCAAAATGGACAACGGGGAAAATGCTCGGATGCAAGAAACGAACACGTATGCAAAATGAAATGCGCATGATGACATGGAAATATGCAACACGCAAGAAAATGACATGGCAACACCGACGAATAACTGGTAGACACCTGGCGCATCGAATCCGGGGCATTACACTAAGTCAAATCCTTATGCTGCCAAGAATCTTTAGCTTGCAATCTTAATTGTCCTACTAAATCCAATTTACTCGGGGGTAATGAAAGTCATGCTATCTTATTAACATTATCCCACCAAATTTTTCTACCAATATGAAAGCCTTATAATCCACCAAGGAGTCTCAGATAATTCCTCAAGGTCACTGATATAAACTCATCAAGTCATTAGTCCTCTATTCATATATCCCCAAACTGGTCTTTCCTATGGCATCGTCAATTCTTGTGCTATATTAGGATGACAATATGCTTATACACTATGTCCACTAGTTCCTTAATGAACCCAGTGCTGTGAAAGGTTTACAGAGTCTTAACTGGTTCCCTTGCAATTCTACGGGTTAACCTCATGGTTAAGGATTCGTTCTGGGGTATCTCGTGAAGTCTCTAAGGGTCTAGGGATGGGTGTTTGGTCTGGAGGGTTAAACATAATTCTACGGGGTTGCACTTGGTCGTGGAGATCGTAGCAGAAGTCTTCATTGCTAGTTGGTTGCCGAGGCAGAATCCTTGGTGTAGCTTATCTTGCCGGTCTTCAGTTGAGGAGAGAGAGATGAGAGGGAAAAGTAGCATAGAGGAGGGGGATGCCTGAAGGGGGTTTTATAGTCCAAGTGCAAACAAACGGGTGCCGAAGGGCCAAACACAAACAATAAAATAAAGCAGGTGATATAGCCGCGTACTAGTTGCCTAGGGCAAAAGGGCGACTGATATCAAAACATAAACAATTAAAGGCAAGCAACACAGAATCACGGTTCTATTCGAACCATCATACGGACTCGACTGCGCATAGGGGGTACACGACTTATCCTACCCCAGGGGTTCTCGGACTCAGTAGTCATGCCTTGTGCCTCGTGCAGTCTTCCAGGTTTTCCTTAGGTGTTGCTACGTCTCTTGCAGTTGTTCGATGAAACGATCCCGGTTGAGCTTGAAGAGTCTTCAACAACTTCTCGCCTGTTGGAGTGATGGGGTGAAGGTGGCTCCTTGTAGCTGGCATTGACTTGGTCTCGTCTTGTCTTCTTAATCATGACGATCCCTTTTGCCTTCTAAGGCGTCGAGTGTACCAGGTAGGCAATCCTTTATGTAATGACACTAACAAGGCATAGTAGAGGTCCAGTCTTCCGGATACACTGCTGCCAGTATCGTCACCGAGAGCGGGGGATGAAGAGAACCGTTTTCCTGCTCACTATAGTGAGGCGGACCAAATGGCTAGGTTCTAATCCACAGGTGGTTGCCGATGCAACAATTATAAGGGCAGGGTTGCTCTACTAGCGATGTATATCATGATCTTGCTTATTCTATGCCCTGGTCATCATAGGCCAAGGTTTCATAATCCTCGGGCAATTTCAAAGGTGTCACCATCCTCTTGGTCTTCATGTCCTCATTCCTTGAGGGCGTACCTTCTCTTGGCATCGTCTTGCTGTGGTGTCGCGAATCTTGTGTTCAGAAGAGGTGGGTCAGTGTTTGGCAAGGCTTGTTCCTTCTAGATTATCCACGAGGATTACAAGGAATCCCGTAGTCAGGGGCATAAGGATTCTAGCGACCATTAAATTTGAAGGGGAAGAGGAAAGTATATCTTAGTTTTTGAAAAACTCAGAAGGGGAAGAGAAGAATAGATAGTTTTGAAAATTAGTAATAGTTTTGAAAATAGCTTTACCCTAACTAACGACCATGCTAACTAAGGCTTCCTATAGTCAGGATGGCTCTGATACTAGCTCTGTGGGGACCCCGACTCATAAGTCGTGATCACTGAATGCACGTGTACAGTGATCCCAGAGATCAATGCTCACTGAACACACAGAAGCTGAATAACAAGAGTCTTACATCCATACATACCGTCTTACATAAATTATGACCATTATGGTCAAGTCTTGAGTATAACATTGCAGCGGAAATCTTCGCCAACAACTTGGACCCATGCCATCTACCTTAACCCTACAGGCATTTTGATTGGGAAAGCGTCCTAGCTCGCATGATCGTCACCAAAGGACTCTTCTTCACATCATGTTCTTTCATGCCTGGCCAATAAAATAACAAGTGGCAAGCCAATGAGTACTTTGAATGTACTCGCAAGCAACCCATGACTTGGTTCAAAGTAACCATGCAATTGTACAACAAGTAAGCTACCTAGCTTCACACTAGTTGAGAAGTCCTATCAATTTGTGAGATATGCATCAATGGACATGGGTAACCATGAGAACAGGTTACAGATATCAACATAAATAGAGTTTGGATCAATGCCATTTCATTCAACATGTCAAGTCACCACCTTGACTCAAATAGCTCCTTTCCACACACACATGCACCGAGATTGTAAAATTCCTGGACATAGTTTAAGTAGCACCTCCGAACTGTCCATGACCGTGGACAAGGCTATTCGAATAGTTTGACACTCTGCAGAGGTTGCGCACTTTACTCACAAGATCTGAGAAGCTTTCGTGTCGTCCATGATCCCGTAGTACCTCAGGTACTCGGGGGAAGCACCCGATCATTACCTTTCCCTAGACGACACTAACATAGGGTCCACTTGTTGATACACGGTCCTGGTGTATAAGCAAAAGATCGTGGGACTCTGCCATTTTCACATTATCACGCATACACGAAGGGACCAACGGTGTGTCCGGTGCCCTGTGAAAACAATCATGGCCGCCTATCCAAGCACGACCCCGTCCAAAGAGTGACCTCAAGTCACCCCCGTCACTAGTAATGTGGGCACCATGCTAGTATCAGCCTAAGTATTCAATAATGCCGCATCCCATAAAGGGGTAGAGTGGTTGCACATGTTTGATTGGGATGGTAATCGCGCATAAATCTAATCCATCATGTTACGCACACACACCAAAAGCTCTCTTTGGTACACCACTTCTTCCTCAAGTGGTGACCTTAGTTCAACATCTCCCAAGGGCATTAGGGGCACCCGATGGGTTTTTTGAAAGAGTGTAACCACGAAGAGTTCATGGTACACATGCATCATTATGCATCAACTAGTCTCTTGACAATGCAATCATGAACAAGGTAAAGTCATAAGTAGGTGTATGCATCATGTGGTGGTTCACAACAAGTTTAGCACCATCATATTTCATCATCATGCAATCGGTAAAAGGGTACCGATGAACAAGAGGGGTGTCATGGTCAAAGGGCTGCTTGCCTGGTTCATCAGAATCTTCAAATCTTCTGGTCCTTCTCCAAGTATTTCGTCTACTTCGTCAACTAACGTTGGAAACAATTATAGTAAGCAACACAACAAGGTAGAAAATAAAAGTGCTCTAAAAATATTAATTTGACTTTTCTCGGACTCCTCTAGTTATATGAAAAATAACCAGAGTGGTTTCATTGAAATTGGATCAGTGGTTATTTCTGAACATTTCAATATGATGGAAACAAGGGATTTAATGGATCTGCAGCTTTCTACAGAATGTCTTTTTATAAAAATGAGTAAAAGTACCCATTAAATCAGGCATGGATTTAGAAACATTTATAAATTGGTTTCACTGGATTTGGAGTTGAAATGAATAGAATATGAATTTTTGAAGTGGACTTATGTGGATAAATGACCTTTTTAATGGGTCCAGCAAAAACCAAGAACAACAAAAATGTCCATTGTGGCCCACTAAATAGAACTTGATTTATGGAGCCATTAGAAATTTGAATCATCAAATTTGGAGCTAATATGAATATTTGGGAGATTTTACAAGTTTCTGGAAAAAGAAAAAGAAAAAGGAAAAGGGGTTTTACCCTTATCCTGTGCACAGGCGGGAGATAGCAGTGGGCCGGCCCAGTGGCTCAGCTGCGCGGTTGGCAGGGGCGACATCGAAGGCGCATTTCTCCCGGCCCGTCTCCACTTAAACGGCGGGCCCCAGCCACTGGGTCGCTGACGCGCGGGGCCCAGCGCTCAGGTCTTCGCCTACCTCCTGCTCGAACAGAGCAAAGGCAGGGGAGGCGAGGCCGAGCGGGCGCCAGCGCTCTCTCGGGCGGCACGGGCCACCTCCGATGGTGCCTGGCACACCGGCGGATTCAGCGCGCCGCGACGCACCCGTCCTTGTCCTGCATGCCCACGGGGGAGCCCGAGAAGAGGAGGGCTTCGGGTGCGGCGGACTGGGGCTGATGGCGGGGTTCGGCAAGGCGAGGAAGGCACGAGGGGGAGGGGATGGAGCACAGGGGGAGTTGGAGGTGGTGATGAGAGGGTGCGGGTGTCTTCATGGGGACGAGAGAGGGGTCGAGGCCCATGAATTTAAGCGGCGGCCGACGGCACTGCTCCGGCCATGGAGGTGCAAGGAGAGCACGGGAAGACTACTGGGTTTGTCCAGGGAATGCACGGGAGGGAGAGAGGGCCAAAGGAGTAGAGAGGGGGCTCGAGGGTGGCCTTAAATGGCGAGGCCACGGCTCACCGTGGACGCGGTGCACGGGTGGCCGTGGAAACAGATCGGGCAGCAATGGGAGAGAGCGAGGAGTTGTCTGCAGTGCTCGTGGGGGTGGAGTAGGGCGCCAGGAAGAAAGAGAGGGAGTGGGGCGAGCTCCGGGTGGAGCCACGAGCTCGCACGCGCATTGGCGGGCCTGTGCGGCTCTGGGCACGCGCGGCATGGGCAAGACAAAGGGGGAAAGGAGGGGGCCAGCGCGACTGTCGTGTTGCGGACGTCGAGGACCTCGACTGACGCGAGGGGGAGCGCCATGTCGAGGGGGACACTCGCGCGTCCACTTGTGCCTAGTGGCTGCAGGGGGAGTAAACAATGTGGCAAGGGCATTGGATGCCTTGGGGATCCACTGGAGTGAGGAGGGAGGTTGAGAGAGAGAGAAATGGTGCTGTCCAAAGCGGGAAAAAGAGCTTTTCACCCCCACCATCATGGCTCCTCGGGCAGGGAAAGATGCAGGGGTTAGAGGAGGAGCAGATGAGGCTGTGGGAACAACTTGAGCTCATGGAGATTAGTGGAAATGGACAAAACATGCATTTTAAATTTCTGCCAGAAGGTGTTTGATGGTGGTTTGGACAAGCAAATGGATTCCAACTGATATGAATATCAACAGGATCAAGTCTCCTATAGAAATGAGGTTGCTCACCAAGTTGGAGCTCATTTGAAGAGAGTTGACAATGGAACTTTGGTAAACCCTAGAAATTAGCAGAAATGAACTTTCCAAGACTTAGTCATGCAAATCTATTCTCCTTGATGCATCACTTGGTCTAGTGTCATTATTTGAGGTTCTGAACATGTCCAAAAAAGTTGAGGTCAAAAGGAGAAAGTTGCCAATGTAGAGTTGTTCAAATTTGGTTCTGGACAGGAAGGGTTTTGGGGCACTTTCATCAAGATAACATTCTCTCCAACTTGTGCCATTTGGTCTAGATGAATAAATAAACCATTGGAGCATGTTCACAAGGTTTGAGAACACTGGGACATGTTTGGCAATGTAAAGTTGCTCAAACTTCAAAATGGACAAGAATGGTTTTGAGGGGATTTGATGATGTTATTTATTCTCCAAGACATGATACTTGTCAAGATCATCCATCATGTCATATTTGACATGCTAGAATTTTCTTGGAATTTTTGGAGAATGTTTCCTTTGTAAATATTTCAAAAGCTTGAAATATCCAGAAAGGGTTTTTGAGGGGTTTGACCAATATTTTGAACATGACCATGTGTTGAAACTCTTATATATGGAAAATATATGTCCACTGAGTTTCCATTAATTTTCGCAAATATTTTTAAAGCATAAAAATAATTTGAACCTATTAAAGACCATTTCTGGCCTAAATAAAAAAGCCTTTAAATAAAATAGGAAAATTACTTTTAAAATTATATTTTTTGTGGTTTCTGGGTGTCCTATATCTAATAGGAGTCAATTATAATTTTTGGAAGATTTTTCACACTCTTAATTAAGTACTTGTAGTTCAAGTCTCAATTCAGGAGTTTTTTGGAAAACCTAATTTAGAAAATACTTTTTGGCCAAAATATTTTTGCAAGAAATTATTTTTATATCCTACACACATGGCATGATCATTGGGCAAGGTTTTGGATCGAGGAGGAGTATAAGAGTTGGAGGATTTATTTGATTTTTAGAGACTTGCAACGAACACACAAAAAATCAAATCATGCAAGGTCCAAAGCACTGAAAGTTTTTGTCAAACCACAACTTATCATGTTTTATTAGCTTAAGTGTTGTGTCATGAAAATCAGGGTGTGACACTCCGGAGTTGTCAGACGATAACCAGACGGACGAGGAGCCGTCAGAGGATGAAAAAGAGGACGACGATGATGATGAGGACGAATGCTCGAACGAGGAGGAGGCAGACGACGATGTCAACGACGATGACAACGGCGGCGGCGATGAAAAGCCAATAGTCAGCGGCAAGAAGCATCCTCGCCAAGACGATGTCGCGGGGCCATCCAACAACAACAACAACAACTAGAAGGACTAAATTAAGTAGACTGTATATATCTCTGTTTATCCTGTCAATCTCATCAAAGACGGTTAGTAATATGTATTTGATAGAGATCTTCCACATTATCGCCCACAGGTTGGTTTGTTGAACTGTGTGCCCTAACGAACACACAATTCACAAAAAATACCGTATGGGCTATCTATAATGATTGAACACAATTCTGATTACTGACCTGTTTGTCGGGTATCACACACATCTTGTTATGCTGAATCATTTGTGTTCACCTCAATCATCGCAAACGGTTCATCAGACCAAACTGTATGCCGTATATCGCACACACATGGATATGGCTGCCCATTTCTGTTGTTCTTCCTCATCGCAAACAGTTCTTCTGGATCAACCGTATGCCCAACATCGCACACACAAGTAAAATATGAACCGTGTTTGATGCATCCGTCATCGCAAATGTTTTGCACCTTTTTTATGGTTCTTTTACACCACAGTTCACGATTATTGCATCGCACACAGTTTCATTGAAGGGTCTCTGATCATAGTATCGCGTTAGCAGCATCCTGCAGCAGTGTATATTATCATTCTTGGATATTTTACAACCACTTTATAGAAAATTTATATCATTTTTGGGGAGTAACCTATTAACATAGTGCCCAGCACAAGTTGCTAGTTTTTTCTTGTTTTTTACTTCACAGAAAATCAATACCAAACGGAGTCCAAATGCAACAAAACTTTTTGGAATTTTTTTGGACCATAAGACACACTATGGGCCAATGAAGTACTAGAGGGCGGCTCCGAAGGGAGCATAACCCACCTGGGCGTGCCCGGGGGCCCAGGCGCGCCCTGGTGGGTTGTGCCCACCTCAGCCTCCTCCCGCACCTCCTCTTTCCTCTATAAATACCCCAAAAATCGAAATACCCTAGGGTAGTTGATGAAACACAATTACCGTTGTCGCAAGTTTCAGAAACCATAGATAAAATATAAACAACATCACGGAGAGGTTCATCATCCTTATTGGTGCCTTTCCTATCATGCGTGAGTAGTTCATTGTAGACCTATGGGTCCTTAGTTAGTATCTAGATGGCTTCCTCTCTCTCTCTCTCTCTCTCTCTCTCTCTCTCTCTCTGTGTGTGTGTGTGTGTGTCTCTCTCTCTTGATTCTCAACACAATGGTATCTTGGAGATCTATTTGACGTAACTCTTTTCGCGACGTATTTGTTGGGATCCGATGAACTTTGAGTTTATGATCAGATCTATATTATCCATGAATGTTATTTGAGTTTTGATCTCTTATATGCATGATTACTTATTGCCTCATATTTCTTCTTCGAATCTTTGGTTTATTTAAGCCGACTAGATCGATTTACTTGCCATGTGAAGAGGTTCTTTGTGATGGGTTCGATCTTACGGTGCTCAATCCCACTGACAGAAGGGGACATGACACATATGTATCATTGCTATTAAGGATAAAAAGATGGTGTCTATTCCTCCATGAATAGATCTTGTCTACATCATGTCATCGTTCTTATTGCATTCCTCCGTTTTCCATGAACTTAATACACTAGATGCAGGCTCGATAGCGGTCGATGTGTGGAGTAATAGTAGGTGATGCAGGTAGGTGTCGGTCTACAAATCTTGGACGAGATTCATGTATAATGATCATTGCTTGTATATCATCATAATTATTTGAATTTTTCTCAATTGCCCAACAGTAATTTGTTTACCCACTGTATGCTATTTTTCTTGAGAAAAACCACTAGTGAAATCTATGGCACCCGGGTCTATTTTCTCATCATATATTTTCAAATCTATAATGCTATTTTCCTTTTTGTTTATTTGCCACTTCTATTTTCAGATATATATTACCAAAAGCTAAAAAAATACCACGTTGAATTTTATTTGCCGTTATTTGCATCTATCAATCTATTACAACTTTCTCCCGTCAACGTGCAAATTTCTAGCGCCATTTCCCCAAAGGGATTGACAACCCATTGTACACGTCGGGTTGCAAGTATTTGTTCTTTGTGTGCATGTACCATTTACATAGTGTTGCTTGGTTCTCCTACCGGTTTGATAACCTTGGTCTCATCACTTCCGTAGTTGTGCTGCATCATCCCTTCCTCTTTGGGGAAATACTGACGTAGTTCAAGCCACATCACCCCTCATGTACGGCTTCAATCCTGGCGGCTGTTCTACCTCCATCACCCTTGCGAAAGGGGTAGGAAGCCGAAGATAGATGCGCGGGGGTCCGCGTAGTTTGGTGATGAACTCCAACGGTTGGTCCCCAACGTGGCCTTCCATTGGGACCAAGGCAGCTGGGGGGGGAGCGACCAGGGCATCACCATATCCTCCTCGGCCCCAAGCGCCATGGCAGCCACGAGCACGTCCCATGGTTCTGCCCTGCGCACTGGACTCTGCTCCTGCACCGCCAGTAAGAGCAGGGTTGCGGTGCCTAGAGGAGACCCTCGTGGCTGCTTTTGGGGGATGACTGCGCCCTCTCCCCCTTGCCATGATTGAAGAAGGATGCTAGAGGAACAAGGAAGAGATGCATGGGTGAGTCCTTCCGCCCGCCCCTACGCTCCCTTTTTATAGCGGAGCGTGGCCGGGGGCTGCCTCCCCACTACCCCTTGGCAACCACCACCCTCCTCTAATCCAATCCGTCTACGTCATCAGCAGCATCCATGGTCACCCACCGTCCTCCCACGCCTATCCACGACATCGAGCATTCTATCATGGCACTCATTCCCGCGCCCTACGCCTCCACCACCTACCCCGAGCAATGCATGCAACATACATGGCAGAAATGGCAGGACAGTGGGATGGGTAAAATGGTAGTTAGCTCCCCGTAAATATAGGAAAATCACAAGACATAACGTGGGTAGCCCTACTTCGTTCAGACGGCTCGCGGGAAAACCGGAAACTGCTCATTCACAAGTTAACGAAGAAGCAAAGAAGATATCAAGAGAGAAAACATGGACCCTTCTATGACCAAGACGACATGTCCGCCTGTGTACTTGTTGGGGCCTAGCACAATGATGCCATATGGCACGTATGGGCCAGGCCCAGGGGCGCCTGCTGGTGCAATGAACATTCATGTTCATTGACCAAACTTATACACAGGCATGCTAATGATCGAGCACCCAACACCAATATACGAAGCAAGGACCAAACCAGAGAAGCCGCTCTTCATGAGATCAAGGAGCGGATCAAGAAGACCAAGTCAAGCAAGACAATATGATATAATCTAGAGGAGGCCTCCCTAGCCGGGCAAGAGGGTCTGACTGGGTCGAGGCCTCCCCAGAAACAGATCCAAGATTTCCTCGGTAGACCTGCCGGGGATGCCAAGACCGAGAATTCCGCCAAGGCACCACCACTCCACCACATAAGCGAAGCAAGTCCCTAATCGGTGCGGTGTCGAGCGCCCAAGTGACGAAGTGGCTCCCATTGAGCACGTGGCAGCCCATCAGAAGACAGTTTGCCCTCATATGACGCCCGTCCAGAGGTGTGTCGAGCAGATAAAGTAGAAGATTATTAAGCGGCATGGCAGGCTTGCCAGGTTTTGCCCTCAGCATGACACCTAGCGGTGCATTTAATGCACTTTGTTCTAACTTCCAGAGTTAGGTATGATAGCACGGTTAGCTATCTAAAAGGAGGTCCAAGGCAAACTAGCAAAGGATTTGGACCCCCTGCACACTTGTACGCGTGTATCTGCTCACCCGAAGCAACCTTGCCGGGCTTGAGCGCCACATGTTCATCGTGTACCTCCATCCAATCCACAAAAGCAGGAGTAGGGTTTTACGCTTCCCAGCGGCCCAAACCTGGGTAAAAACCACCAATGTCTCCACCATCGTGATGTTTTATGGCCTTCGATCTTTGTGCAACATGACCCCCCTTGCCGAACAACAAAGGGGCCGATCGCCCCATAGGTGATCATGTTTTCCCACGACAGAAGTATACCTACTCCGAGAAATATCCCAATATTTCCCTTGCTCTGATTATCCTCGAGTATCTACCTTGCAGGGAACTTATATCTCATGTGGATTCAAACCGCGCTCTGAGAAAACCTTTCATGGCTTATTCTTCGTCACAAATCATTTCAAAGTATTCACTCTATCCAACAAATCTTTCTCGGATTGTGTGTGACAGGAAATACCTCAGACACTATCGAGTGCATTGAAAGACACTACAAAGAGATTTCATGTCAATGTCTATGAAGATTTATCTCGTTACCTTCCAGTTTATCTCCGATGCATACCTTTAGGGGGAGTGTGTTTTATTTTCATAATTATCTCTTGTTTTGTACTATCCTTCGCATTCCATTCCATTATCTATCTTTCGATGTTTTCTGTTTTGTCAACAATCATCCAAAAAGGGGGAGATTGTTGGTGCAATATTTGCCCTCTTGTGTGTTGGAGATTGTTAACAGAAACAGGCATGGACTGATTTGTTTGCTAGTGCACATACAGAGAAATAGTCCATGCAGAACCGAAGAGAATGCTGGCTCCGGTGTCAATTCGAGGAACTTCACTGAAGAATATCTGTGTTGCAGAGAAGAATGAGCCACATCTGTTGAGAACATGTAGAGGAGAAGATTGATGTGAAGGAGTTAACCCCTCGAAAGTTTATTGCTGAAGTGAAGCAATTGGTTCGGAGATTGTGTCCGAAGAAGATTGACTGTAGCAAGTGGAAGTCAAAGACAAAGTGAAGACGTAACTTTTATTTCGTTGTTCTTGTTTCATTTATTTGAGTGATAGGTTTCCCGTACTATTAAGAGGGGTATAGGTTCTCGAAGCTTAGATCCGTTCTGATGCTTTGCTCAAAACCTATGAAAGTTGCGAGAGAAATCTCTTTATGGTTTGAATGATCCCTTGACAGCAGTAGACATTGTTCTTCGTGTTGAAGGAGATATCTTTTGACCCGAGGAGTTAGCATTTCTTACGCCGCAAGGAATGTTCCCATTGTGCTCATTTTTTGACTGTTGGACTCGTGTCGCTTGGCCATCGGCTGCTCCACATGTCCAATTTGGTCATTTCCCTTTAGGGAAGGCTGCGGCTATGAATAGCCAACCCGCTCTAACATTGCCCATCGACTGTTCTGCTTAAGATTTCTGAGAATATTGATTGAGCATCCCCTCTCTGAGTGATTTGAGTTTCAAATCCATCGAGAGAATATCAGGAGCCCAAAACTTAGAAATTGGTTTACCATCACAGTAGTTCTGAGTATAGAGTTCTTGTTCCTATTACTCTTGAGATCGCGCACTCTCTAGACGGTGTGGGCATGGAAGCATGATCACCTGTGGGGCATGGGTGCCCCTTTGTGGTTCGACTTGGGGTCGGCCGCGTTGCACCAAGAGTAGAAGCAATGGGGGACAACATGGCAGTGGACTCCCTCTCTTTTACCCAGGTTTGGGCCGCTTTGCACTGTATAACCCTACTCCTGCCTTGATGGATTCATTTGAAGGTGGACAAAGGCTCGACGCTCTCTGGCCCGGCAATGGTGCCTCGGGGAGGGCGACATGAACTTTCTAGTGCTGAGGGTCGGAGTGTTCGTATCCCTTGCTAGGTTGCCTCTGGCCTCCTTTTATAGGTTAAGGGGTGACCACAGTGGCAAAACAATTATCTAGGTGTGATTAGATATCTAACCGTGCTATCATAGCTAACTCTGGCAGTTAGGACAAAGTGCATTAAATGCACTGCTAGGTGTCGTGCCAAGGGGGATTCCCGGCAAGCCTGTCGCAAATCGCATTTTGAAAAGGAGAGGTGATTTATTCCTACCGTCCTGGACACGTCTAGAAACAGCAACCTCGTGCATAATACCATTTCACATGACAGTATCCTCTTACAAGTCGGGGTGAAACTTACTAAGATGTTGGGTCATCAGAATACCATCGAATCGACTCATGTTATGAAAGTAAATAATTAGGGACTTTCTTTGTTTGCTTACAACAGAAAGTATTCTAGGTATAGTGGTTTGAACCAGCTCATGCTTCAGTCCAAGTGTTTGCCGCTTAAAGGGCTTCGTTTAATCAGTAGTGGTCCTATCATGGGTGTCACATTCATTATGACCTATCCGGGAGACCCCTGCCTCTTCTTTATCAGCTTGACACGCCTCCTGGACAGGTGTCAATAAAGCTAATCTCTTCTCCTTGATACTGCCACGTGCTTGATAGGATCCACCTAGTTGCTTAAAACCATGACACCGTGCTGATTAGTGACTTGTGTGCGGTGAGGTGGAGCGGCAGCGCCTCGATGTAGGTTCCTTGTTGAAGGGGCTTGGCAGGGCTTGATCTTGGCAGCTCCAGCAAGCCTGCCGCGGTGGACCTAGACTTGTTCTTGGGGGCGACCTTGACCTAGCCAGGCTCTCCTAACCAGCAAGGGAGGTCTTCCCAAGGTGTCTCACAGCTACCTTATTCTTCTTAATGCTCTCCTTGATCTCATGAAGAGTGGTTTTTCTGGCTTGACTTGATGCCATGCCTTGGTGTTTGAATATCCGACCATCGCCATGCCCGTGCATAAGTTCGGTCAACAAATGTGGATGTTTGTTGCACCGAAAGGAGCCCACAGGCCTGCCTCACATGTGTCGTTAGGCATCATTGTGGTAGGCCCTAACAATGCATAGACGGGTAACCTGACCTTGCCGCGGCGGGATCCAAGTGTCTAAGATTTTCTTTACTTCTTCATTAACATGAGATTGAAACAATCCCCGGTTCTCTATGACTCGTGTGGCATCAAACGGCGTGGTTCTACCCATGCAATGGGCCAGATGACGCCCACATTCGCAGGGAGTTAATTGAAGTGCCTGCGCATGACCCCGGGGGAGGGGGTAACTGCCATTTTACTCTTCCCACCATGCCTGCCACTTCCGCCATGTACGGTGCATGCATTGCGCAGGGTAGGTGGCGGACGCGTAGGGTGCGAGAATGAGTGTCATGGCAGAAAGCATGGTTCCATGGATTGGCGCGGGAGGGCCGTTGGTGAATCTGGGCGACGTCAGTGGCATGGATGCATTGGGTTGGCGGAGCGGGGTGGTTGCCACATGATGATGGGGAGCCAGCCCCCTTGCCACGCTCTGCTATAGAAAGAGGCCATGGAGGTGAACGGAAGGGATCACCCACACATCTTATTCTTCCCCTTCTCGTGTTCTTCTCATGCCCTTCTCCCATCATGGTGAGAGGAAGAGGCCGCTATCAAGCTCAAGCGGCGGCAACGAGGACCTCCTCCTGACACCGTATCCCCGCCCCTGCTGGAGACGCCTGTCAGATTATAGGTTCCGCAAACCCTTGAGACGTTCGAACTCTGGGGTGCGTGCGAAGATCTCACTCTCCCCCGTCTGCCGACTCACTAATCTCACAGCCGAATGCATCGAGTTTGAAGGAAACGGGACACGGCAATTTACCCAGGTTCGGGCCACCTTGCGCTATAAAACCCTACTCCTGCTTTGTGGTGGATTTGCCTCGAGGGCCTGAGGAAGAACTAGTACGGTGGAGAACAACCTCAGGTGGCGTGTTCTTGGGTGGAATGGATTCGACCGACCTCTTCCGTCCCCCCCCTTGATAGTGGCTAGTTTCTATTTATAGTGGTCTGGGTCCTCTTCCCACATGGAGGCGGGAAGGGATCCCATAACGGCCAAATTAAAGGGAGACAACAAGTACATCTTATCCTGACTAAAGTGGTCTTCGCCTGCAAAAGACACTGGTTGTGACGTTGCGGTGGGCTCGGCGATGACCTCCGTCCTGCCGTCCTGGTAGTCTTGGTCTTGTTGCACAGGAATGAAAAGCTTTGGCTGCTCCCTCGGGACTCTGCACCTGCTGCTTGCCTTCTTTGCACCAAAGAGGAAATTGGTACTCTGTGCCCGCCTGGCCTCGATCTTCATGGCTTACGTAACCCATACCTCATGAGGTGAGCCTTGAATAGAAATCTCCGCTCCTTAGGAGCTAGCCTGAGGAGGCTGATCCCTTTGGAGGTCTTGATGTCGTGCGCCTTGCGAGGCTTGGCCCCTCACGAGGGTCTTGGGTTGTTGATGTCGAAACTAGGCCATACCAGGCCGTCGACGGAGCCAGGCCATGGGCCGCAGGCAGGCAAGTCTGGGTACCCCCTTATCCAGAACGCCGATAGTAGCCTTGGGGCCCAAGGTGCGCTCGGACTTGGCTTCTAGGCGAAGCCAAAGGGCAAGTGCAGAGCACCGTGGGCCCAAACTGCCTGCGGCCTTGGGCGACACGTGGTGATTGATGCGACATGGGCATCTCCACTTCCACATGTTGCCTCAGCAACTGTTCTTATTTGACAAAAAGCTGGCGCGAGCCACAAAGCCTCCATCGCCTTCCTTCCGTCTTGCTCCAGATCCCCTTCTCTCTTCGCACCGAAAAATGCTCCAGATCTGCCGATTTCCTCCACCAAGCTTGCTCCCAATGGCCTCCGGCAAGGCAAAGTCCCCGGCCCCGACCGTGCGCTTGCCCCCTGGTACGAGCCAGCCTTGGGGCGTCTACCATCACCGAAGAGAAGCACCTTGCCGCCATGCTCCAACTGATGGCGAGTAGCGACAGTGAGAGGGGAGAGACGAAGCTTCGGGTTAGCTCTGCCAAACCAGAATCCTTGAGTGGTACCTTCTACCCCTTCTTCCTGCACAGTGTTTACGCCAGGCTGGTCCCCCCTTTCTCCCACTTCTTCTATGTTGTCCTTCGCCATTATGGGATCTAAGCTCTCCATCTTCACCCCAACTGTGTCCTCCTCCTATCCATCTTTGCCTTTTATTGCGAGGCATTACTGGGGGTGATGCCCTCCGTCGCATTGCTTCGCCATTTCTTCTACCTCCGGGTGAACGACTGCCAGTGCATAGGGTGCGTTGGCTTCATTGCGGCCAATGGCAGCAATGCGATTTCCCGTGCCAGGAAGAAGGTGGAGGACTTATGGAACAAGTGGATCTTCATGGACACCAAGCACTCGCACGCCCTGCTGGAGCTACCAATGGGGCTCCCGACGTCCGGTGAGGGGTGGTATCAAGAGAACCTCACCGACCCCCTAGCGAAGATGGCGGCTGACTTGAAGGCGGACAAGCTGACAGGAGCCATGATCATCAGGGAGTTCCTGACGCAACGCCTGGCGCCGCTCTAGGAGCGCTCCCTCCCCTTATGGAAGCTTCGAGGCGCAGAAGACAAGCTCCGGCTATGCCATGACAGCCTATCCGACAAGGAGCTGAGCAAGGTCATGCACTCCTTGCTCGGGAAGGACCAGGGCGGCCCCCAGACGACCACCTCCCGCTGTATCACGGAGATGATGGGTAGGGGATAGCCACTGCCATGGCAGTCTTCAACGAGCGCGGGCTCGTGTCGACGGAGCCTTCCCTGCCGGCAGGCTCCCTGGTGGACGTGTCCTCTAGCGACCACTCCTCCAAAGCCACTTAGGAGGCGGAGGGGGACCTCTCCCCCACGGCAGAGCGATCTCCTCGATGACTTCTCCTATGACGACGATGCTGGTGCGCACCCGGTCAGGGAGTCGGCGTGTTCTGCCGGGGTCAACACAAGATCCTAGGGGGCCGGCCGCGCGCTTGTCCGCTCCTAGGAACGCAGCGCCGCCCGCGTCCGGGAAGTTCGGGCTTGTGGGCCAGAAAAGGAACTATGTCTCCATGGACCAGTAAGTGCTCCTTCTCACCCTTGCTTTTGGATTTCGATGTAGTGCTCAATATCTTCATTTGATGTCAGGCCGCCGCCAGTGGTGAAGAGGAAGAAGGGGGACGTTGGAGCCGCCGAGGCCAAGCAGGCTGCTGTGGTCACTGCAACTCTGGCTTAGAGGGGCGCAGCAGCTCCTGCGCTCCTGTAGCGATGCTTCCCTCTCGAAGCTCCGGGGCCCAGCCTCACGAGGAGACGGCTCACGCGGCAGAGCTGACCTTGGAGGCGCCTGTCCTTGACTCGCTTGCCGGCGACCCAAGATCTCGGGAGCCCGCGGTCCTATCTACTGCTACTGCTCTGTCGGTCTTGGTGCTGGCAGCGCCTCGTCTTCCATCCACCACGCCATCGGGCCATGGTGCTTCCATCGCGTATGGGTCCCTGGAGGAGGCCCGCTCCGCGCTAGACCAGCTCCGGGATGATCTCCAGGGTTTGGACCGGCACAGGGCATCGGGGCACCTAGAGCTGGTCTTGGAGGCGATGTGTCCGTCTGGACGGCCTGGGGCCAAGCTGTGGCATCTGAGGAGGAGGGCCGGAGGGTGGCTGGCTTAGCTGCAGCTGCCCGTGACGTGGCGTTGAAGGAAGCCAAGGAAGCACAGGAACGGTGCCGCGTGGTGGAGGCTGAACTAAAGACCCTCTGGGATAAGTAGGCCACCCATGCCAATCAGCTCAAGGTGCGGGAGGAGGGGCTGAGGGCCCAGGAAGCTGCAGTTGCTAATCGCGATGCCGAGCTGGCGTAGGCATCCCAGGAACAGGCCACGGAGCTCTGCCACCTGGAGAAGTTGAAGGCGGAGGTGCAGGTGGGCCAGGCGTCCCATGCCAAGGCTGAGGAGGCAGCTACCATGGAGTGCAACGCCTTCGTCCCTCTTTAGGCGAGGTCCCGCAAGGCGCTGCAAGATCTCTTCGGGAGCGAGCGCCAGGAGCCAGCGGTTACCCCGGAGCAGGGCCCCGCCGTACTGCTCCCTGAGCTTGTTGCTGCGTTCTAGAGCGTGATCGTCGGGTTCGGGCCCATGGTGGAGGGGGAGGCCTGCATGCTCTCTTCCTCAGCCATGACGCGCGTCTTCTGCCATCTCTATCTTCGGGACACCAACTTCGACTTCGGTGCCCTGCATGCACCGCAGCCACACGCCCTCCTGCCTACTGGCAGGAGGTTAGGGGTAACTGGCGCCTGGGCCTCATGGGCTGGCAGTCCGCTGGGCCGGTCAGGTAAGTTTTTTTTATGTTTTCTTTCTGTTTTTCCTTTTCTAACATTTGTTTGATTTAGTTTTAGGCACAAAATCATTTTCTTTTCTTCTGACAATTTTTGTAGGGACTAGTTGGATTGCTCCAAAGCCCCTCAGCAAAATTCAGAATTTTTGGACATATATAAAA
Source organism: Triticum dicoccoides (assembly GCF_002162155.2). NCBI lineage: Eukaryota > Viridiplantae > Streptophyta > Magnoliopsida > Poales > Poaceae > Triticum > Triticum dicoccoides. The sequence continues at coordinate 304,460,046 of NC_041383.1, read as the reverse complement.
TATATAACATATATCCAAAGCAAATAGTTATTGCATTAATTCCTAATGCCCAAAATAAATATTAATGAGCTCCTAAAAATATTGGTTTGAATTTTACCTCTGACCCATTTTTTCAGAGAGAAACATGAACATTTTCTTGGACCTTTTTGGAGCAATTTTTATTTGGGTCATTTCCAGACATGATTTCTGAGGGTTTCACATATCCCCAATTCAATTAAAAAAAATTAAACATGATGCACACATGACTAGCTAGCCTTGATCATACTAGAACTAGAGATGTGACAGTTGGGTCATGCCCGTGGCCCCCGCCCCAGCCACAGCTGGAGTGTTAGTGGCATCGCTTGCCTCGCCGACCCCGTCTGCCACATCCATAGCACCCGGAGCCATGGGAAATGAGGCCTTCGAGGAGGAAGGATGCGCTCTGGCTTCAACCTTCCTCTTGGATGCCATGGATGATGAAAGTCAACGAAAATCGCCGCGCTGGTCACTGCTTCAGGTTCACACAAGTGACGTCCCCTCCCTGGCGCGCCAAAGATGTTGGCCTGGAAGCACGATCACCTATGGGGCATGGGTGCCCCTTTTTGGTTCTACATAGGGACGGTCGTGTTGCACAAAGAGTAGAAATATTGGGGGACAACACGGCGGTGGACTCCCTTTGTTTTGCCCAGGTTCGGGCCGCTTTGCAACGTAAAACCCTACTCCTACCTTTGTGGATTCATTTGAAGGTGGACGAAGGCTCGACACGCTCTGGCCCAGCAAGGGTGTGTCGGGAAGCGCAACGTGAACTTACAAGTGTTGGGGTCGGAGTGTTCGAACCCCTTGCTAGGTTGCCCCGGGCCTCCTTTTATAGGTTAAGGGGTGACCACAGTGGCAAAACCTGTTGGGGAACGTAGCAGAAATTCAAAATTTTCCTACGTGTCACCAAGATCTATCTATGGAGAAACCAGCAACGAGGGGAAGGAGAGTGCATCTATATACCCTTGTAGATCGCTAAGCGGAAGCGTTCAAGAGAACGGGGTTGAAGGAGTCATACTCGTCGTGATCCAAATCACCGGAGATCCTAGTGACGAACGGACAGCACCTCCGCGTTCAACACACGTATAGCCCGGTGACGTCTCCCATGCCTTGATCCAGCAAGGAGAGAGGGAGAGGTTGAGGAAGACTCCATCCAGGAGCAGCACAACGGCGTGGTGGTTGTGGAGGAGCGTGGTGATCCAGTAGGGCTTCGCCAAGCACCGCGAGATATGAGGAGAAAGAGAGGTAGGGCTGCGCCAACATGAGAAGAACTTCGTGTGTTGGGCTGCTCCTTTGCCTCCACTATATATAGGGGGAGAGGGGGCTGCTCCCCCACCTAGGTTTCCACCCCTAGGGGCGGCGGCCAGCCCTAGATCCCATCTAGGGGGGGCGGCCAAGGGGGGAGGGAGGGGAAACTTGCCCCCCAAGTCAGGTCGAGGCGCCCCCTCCCCAAACCCTAGGCACCTTGGGCCCTTGTGGGGGGGGGTGCACCAGCCCACCTAGGGCTGGTCCCCTCCAACACTTGGCCCATGCAGCCCTCCGGGGATGGTGGCCCCACTTGGTGGACCCCCGGGACCCTCCTGGTGGTCCTGGTACGTTAACAATAAAACCCAAAACTTTTCCAGTGACCAAAACAGGACTTCCCATATATAGATCTTTATCTCCGGACCATTCCGGAACTCCTCGTGACATCCGGGATCTCATCCAGGACTCCGAACAACATTCGATAACCACATACAAACTTCCTTTATAACCCTAGAGTCATCAAACCATAAGTGTCTAGACCCTATGAGTTCGGGAACCATGCACACATGACTGAGACGTTCTCCGGTCAGTAACCAACAGCGGGATCTGGATACCCATGTTGGCTCCCATATGTTCCACGATGATCTCATCCGATGAACCACGATGTCGAGGATTCAATCAATCCCGTATACAATTCCCTTTGTCTAGTGGTATTGTACATGCCCGAGATTCGATCGTCGGTATGCCGATACCTTGTTCAATCTCATTACCGGCAAGTCTCTTTACTCGTTCCGTAACACATCATCCCGTGATCAACCCCTTGGTCACATTGTGCACATTATGATGATGTCCTACCGAGTGGGCCCAGAGATACCTCTCCTTTTACACGGAGTGACAAATCCTAGTCTCGATTCATGCCAACCCAACAGACACTTTCGGAGATACCCGTAGTGCACCTTTATAGCCACCCAGTTACGTTGTGATGTTTGGTGCACCCAAAGCATTCCTACGGTATCCAGGAGTTGCACAATCTCATGGTCTAAGGAAATGATACTTGAAATTAGAAAAGCTTTAGCATACAAACTACGATATTTGTGCTAGGCTTAGGGTTGGGTCTTGTCCATCACATCATTCTCCTAATGATGTGACCCTGTTATCAACGACATCCAATGTCCATGGTATGGAAACCATAACCATCTGTTGATCAACGAGCTAGTCAACTAGAGGCTTACTAGGGACATGGTGTTGTCTATGTACCCACACATGTATCTGAGTTTCCTATCAATACAATTATAGCATGGATAATAAATGATTATCATGAACAAGGAAATATAATAATAATAACTAATTTATTATTGCCTCTAGGGCATATTTCCAACAAAACCTTCATTTGGGTGTCATTAGATAGCAAATAGTGCTATCATACCTAACTCTAGTAGTTAGGACAAAGTGCATTAAATCCCGGCAAGCCTTTCACGCCGCTGATCTGCCTCTTCTTTATCATCTTGACATGCCTCCTGGATGGGTGTCAATAATGTTAATCTCTTCTCCTTGATGCTGCCATGTCCTTGGTAGGATCCACCTGGTTGCTTAACACTATGACACCACGCTGATTAGTGACTTGGGTGCGGTGAAGTCGAGCGGTGGCGCTTCGATGAAGGTTCCTTGTAGAAGAAGCTTGGAGGGGCTTGATCTTGGCGGCCCTGGCAAGCCTGCTAGGGCGGACCTGGACTTGTTCTTGGGGGCGGCCTCGACCTTGCCATGCTCTCCTGCCCGGCAAGGGAGGCCTTCCCAAGGTGGCTCATACCTACCTTATTCTTCTTAATGCTCTCCTTGATCTCATGAAGAGCGGCTTTTCTGGCTTGACTTGATGCCATGCCTTGGTGTTTGAATATGCTACCATCGCCATGCATGTGCAAGGGTTCGGTCAAAAAACATGGATGTTTGTTGCATCGACAGACAGATAGGTGTCGGCTCGAGTGTTGAAGAGTGTTGTCTTCACTAAGCAAGATCTTCAGCAACCAACAGTGATTGTGGTTCGCGAAGGTCGATCGAAGGTTTGGAGATCACCGACAAGTATCCACCACGAGTGAAATCAGTTGGAGTCTTGTCAGCTCCAAGTTGAAGGAGAATAGGGCAAAGAAAGTTTATCTTCTGTCTTAAATCACAACCCGTCAAACCAGACGTAGTCCTTTGGCATAAGGGCTAACTGGTCTACCAAATCCATCTGTCACCATCGAGCACCACTAGTTTACTCTACTTAACTGCATTACCATCTGCAGTTTACATTCGTGCTCTCTGATAATGGTTTATCTAATCATCCTTCGACTATTCCATATCATTCGTTTGTGTCATATCCATGGATCCCCACCAATTATGTTTGTTGCTCAGCATGTTGAATTCTCAACTTTCATGTCAGTCATTCTAGTTGTCGGCGTTCTGGATACGGGGGTACCCAGAATTGCCTGCCTACGGCCCACTGCGTGGCTCCACCGACGGCCTGGTTAGGCCCAACTTCTGCATCAACAACTCAAGACCCTCGCGAGGTTGGCGACACCAAGACCTCCAAGGGGATCATCCTCCTCAGGCTGGCTCCCAAGGAGCGGAGACTTCTATGAAAGGTGCACCTCATGAGGCTTAGCTGACGTGAGCCATGACGACCAAGGCCGGACAGGCGCCAGCGCGCGCAAAGTACCAGTTTCCTCTTTGGTACAAGGGAAGCAAGCAGTAGCTGCACAGTCCCGAGGAATCAGCCAAAGGTTTCCATTCTGGTGTAACAAGACCAAGATCGCTAGGATGGCAGGTTGAAGGTCATCGCCGAGCCCACCATAGCGTCACGACCAGAAGCTTTTGCAGGCAAAGACCACTTTAGTCAGGATAGGATGTACTTCTTGTCCCCCTTCAAATTTTGCCGTTGTAGGATCCCTTCGCGCCAACATTTGGGAAGAGGACTGAGGGAGTCCTGGATTAGGGGGGTATCCGGACAGCCGGACTGTGTACGACGTCCGGACTATTGAAGCGTGAAGATACAAGACTCAAGACTTCGGCCCGTGTCCGTATGGGATTCTCCTTTGCGTGGAAGGCAAGCTTGGCAATCCGGATATTGTGTTTCCTTCCTTGTAACCGACTCCATGTAAACCCTATCCCTCTCCGGTGTCTATATAAACAGGAGAGGTTGGTCCTTAGAAGGCCGATCACATTTACAATCATACCATCATAGGCTAGCTCCTAGGGTTTAGCCTCTATGATCTCGTGGTAGATCTACTCTTGTACTACCCATATCATCAATATTAATCAAGCAGGAAGTAGGGTTTTACCTCCATCGAGAGGGCCCGAACCTGGGTAAACATCTGTGTCCCTTGCTTCCTGTTACCATTAGCCTTGACGCACAGATCGGGACCCCCTACCCGAGATCCGCCGGTTTTGACACCGACATTGGTGCTTTCATTGAGAGTTCCTCTGTGTCGTCGCTACCAGGCTCGATGGCTCCTTCAATCATATCCAACGACGCTGTCCAGGGTGAGACTTTCCTCCCCGGACAGATCTTCGTGTTCGGCGGCTTCGCGCTGCGGTCCAATTCGCTTGGCCACCTGGAGCAGATCGATAGCTATGCCCCCGGCCACCAGGTCAGGCTTGGAAACTTGAACTACACAGAGGATATTCACGGAGACTTGATCTCCGACGGATTCGGGCCAGCACCAGGATCGCCGAACAATCACGATGAGCACGGCTTGGACCTTCTGTCAGACGATGCTCGGGATATCACCCCGGCACAAGCCCCGGATCTAAATCCGTGGCAGGTTGCGTTGCCTGAGGACGGAGGGCTGGACCCTGCCCCGCAGGCCGTACCCTCATCGGCGATGGAGCCGAACACAGGCCTCATCTTTGAGGGAGCGTGTGACTCCGGACCCCCGGATTCATATCCGGTTGTAGGTTCCAGTCCGCGCGTCCCTGAGCCTGCCAAACCTGGCTGGGCTCCGGTGATGGAGTACACCGCGGCGGACGTCTTTCAGCACTCTCCCTTTGGCGACATGCTGAACTTATTGAAGTCTCTCTCTTTGTCAGGAGACTCTGGTCCGAACTATGTCTGGCTTGATTTGGAAGCGGACGACGACGGAATTTGTTGCCCACCCACCACCCACTTCATTGCCACGATCAATGATTTAACCGACGTGCTGGACTTCGACTCCGAAGACATCGGCGGTATGGACGATGATGCAGGTGAACCACAGGGACCACCGCTCACAGGGCGGTGGGCGGCCACCTCCTCATACAATATATATATATATATATATATATATATATATATATATATATATATATATATATATATATATATATATATATGGTGGACACTCCAAAGGAAACTAGTGGCGGTGAGGCAATGGAGGATAACCCCTCAGGGAGAAAAGCAAAACATGTGTGTTATCGGCGCCACTCCAGCCCCCACCAAATCAAAACCGGCCCAGGAGACGAAAGCGGTCCGGATGGTACCGAAGAGGAATACAGCCCCAGTCAACATACACTGAAGCAGGTCGAACCAATCATGATGGGATGCTTGGAGAGGAACAATTATAAACCCCCCTCCGACGACGAGGCAAGCATCGGCAATGACGAATTCGGCGTACCTGAAGACCTAGTGGAACAAGTTCTCTTCAAGAAACGGCTCATGGCCACGGCAAGGAGCCTGCAAAGGAAACAAGAGTAACTCAAAGCTGACCAAGACATGCTAGTGGATAGGTGTACCAAGATACTGGCCACCGAAAAGTACAAACCCGACAGCCCCAGCAAAGGGCATACACGGCACAACTGGCTACCTCAACTCGAGCAGGAAAACCACAGGCACGCACCCAGATGCCCACACATCACTACTGTCCAAGACAGTAAGAAGCATATGCGAAGAGGCACCCTCAAGCCTCGGCGCAATGGCAACAAATGTCAAGTCAGGGAAACTGGTGCCAGGTCCAGTAAATACTAGTCCGGTCAATGGACAAAGAGCGGCTCAAGCCTATTCGGCCCGAGCCAAACGCTCGATAAACCATGTGAAATTCATGGTACTCCTAGAAGGACGGCAAAGCATACCAATAGAGAATGCAGGATCCTCAAAACAAAGCAGCTGGTCGCACGCCAGAAGCAATAAGGGGAGGTGCCTCCTCAAGACTCCCCTCCTCAGAGCGTAACAGTATGGCCGATCTCCCAGACCAGAATAACTCAATTGCAGTACCTCTAGACCTAGTAATCCGGGGGCTCCATAACACGCAAAGCCCATAAGGGTATGAAGCCACGAAAAACATCTCCTAAAAGATGTAAGGCGCAAGGGCCAAGTTTTATTGGCCCACCACTTTAACGATTGTCTTCGGATCACCCAAAAATGCTACGCCATAGAATAAATCTTCGGCACCTGTATGCCAGCGGGATAAACCACGTTGAGTAGATCCCGCATGGTAAATCACCAAGGCCAACTATCCGGACACCCATTGAGGAGTCCGCGCTACCTCACGGTATAACGGCTAGGTTCACCAGGCTCCGATAAGGAACCCTTAGACTAACCACAAGAGGACGCGCAGCTGCCTAATAACATTTGACTTCACAAACTAACTTTGATGCAGAACAGGATTGGCGGCGTGGAACCAGTCCGAATATCCAATGGCAGGAACATGCTGATAGACGGCAGTTCGGATTCAATATTGATCCACTCACAACCCCCTCCAGTCCGGTCACCACAGGTTCCGCCAAACAACACTTCTTTTCATACATCATACTCATATGCATAGACATATCATTCTCCTACAATGCGTAGACTTAAATAACAATTACCGGCCGTCGTTTATCGCCAACGCCTCTTCGCCGAAAATGACAGCCATGCTTCGCGTTCGCCCGGTTACACCAGGGGCTTCATAGTACGGCAATAAAGTCCGACCACTTTTCCAATCGCTCGGCACCCCGAACTTATAGCACTATATGCATTAGCTCCGAATCATGTCTTTAGGCATTGGTTGCGTTTGCCCGGCTCCCATGTTTTGGTACCTTATGTTCCGTTCTGTCGGCTAAGGTAGCGCTGGGAGAACTACTGCGATTGTGTCCCGGTTCAGCCGGACGAGCACCTCAGTAGAGAAAGCCGAAAACCGACCGTCATGATGAAGCGAGAGCTGGTCAGCTGTTCGAGAGGTTATAAAATCCTTAAAGATTTATTCCGCACAACGCCATTATAAATGCTGAGTGCGACGGATCGGTCTTCCGATCAGGCGATAATAGAGCCCCTAGTTCGGCCTTCCGAACACTAGGGGTTGCGCCGACCATACTCGAATTCCTATGGCCAAGTGAGACTAATAAAGCCTTATAGTCCGATTTCCTGGTTCGCGAAAAGAGACACCTCCTCAAAAGGACCCGATTATGGGATAAAGAGCGTCCAGATATATCCCGAACACCCCTGTATCCTTTTTACGAGGGGACAGAAGCCGACGACTGGCCAACTCTCAGATTTTGCATACAATAAACAGCCACATAGGAAGAACATATGTTCAAACAAAACATGCAATATATGCATGCCATTATCCCATATTACAACAAGCGGCACAAATGCCCTCAAGAAAATATAATGTCTTTAGCACACTTGTCCGCCGCAAGGCGGGCCCCCTTCACTACACCTTCATAATACAGCTCGGGCTTGCGGTTCTCCTTACCCTCCGGCGGCCCCTCAGTCATCAGCTTCTCTGCGTCAAGCCTCCCCCAATGCACTTTTGCACGGGCAAACGCCATGCGCGCGCCTTCTATACAGACTGATCGCTTGATAGCATCAAGCCAAGGCAGGCACCCACAATCCGCTTGACGAGTCCAAAGTATCTGCTTGGAATCGGCTCCACAGGTCACAACCAAACGACCAAGTCCTTCATGGCTAGTTCGGCCGCCTGGTGTAGTTTGACCAGCTGCTTCAGCTGATCGATAAATGGCACCGAATAGTTCGGCGCCAGATACTGCGACCAGAAATCCCTCTTCGCAGTCTTCTTCTCCTCGGTGTGGTAGAATTGGGCGGCATCTGATATGCTGCGAGAAAGATGCGCAAAAGCCCCTGGAAAAATAAGAATTCAGCTTGCCGCTTAGGATTCTTCACATTCTAACATATAAACAGCTAAGAATACAGAACGCCTTACCAGCCGCAACTTATCGGGCCTCCTGAATGTCCTGCGTAGAACCTCGGGCTTCTTCTCGAGCACCTTCTGCAGCCTCGAGAGCTTGGGCGAGTTCGGATTCTTTCGCTTCTAGACACTACTCCAAGCCCTCGCTTTTCTTCACAGCTTCCTGGAGCTCTCGCTCAGCTGTGATAACCCTGGCCTCGTGTTTCTCACGAAGCGCCTATTCAGCCTCAACCTTCTTGTTGGCATCAGCCAAAGCTTTATTTAGTGCCTCGTATTCGGCACCAGCTCCTAGAGCACACAATACCAATATTTTTCATTAAGCACAACTATTCATTCATGCCAACTCCAAGACAAATGTTTTCAACATACCTTTCTTGTCTTCTTGTTGCTTCCTCACACGACCAAGTTCCTCCTCGGCCCGTGTAAGGCTCTGCTTCAGTTCGGACACTTCTGCATTATAAGCGACCGTCTTCTCTATGGATGCCTGTTTTCACACAAAAGGGTATACGTCATTCACATAGGCTCCTGCGAGAGGAGGGGATTTGATCCCCTTCCTGGCTCTGTCTCCTCCACCAGACAGTGCATCAGGGGCTACTACTCATATTATGACAATTCCTCAAGGGTTTCCTAGGAAACATACCTCAAAAGCCTTTATAAGGCCAAGGCATGACTCGTTCAGCCCGCTCTCGGCGGACTGAATCCTCTCAACCACCGCGCCCATAAGGGCCCGATGCTCATCGACAATAGACGCGTGCTTCAACATTGCCGATAGACCACCAGGCAGCTCTGCTCGAACAGAGGACGCCAGCAGAGTAGGCAGGCCCCCACCATCGGGGTTGGCTGCTCGCTCGATCCCGGAACCCTAGAGGTCCTGGGGGTCGTATCCTTCCCCACGTGTCCCGCACCAAGGGTATGTCCTCCCTGGTCTGGGTCTTGTCAAGATGACACCTCAGTGTGGTGCCCGGACTTGGGGGAAGGGGCCTGCGGAGGCGTCTCGCTTGCCAAAGTGTCCGAGCCCAGTGAATCCTCTGATGAGGACCAGCCGGCGCAGGATCTTGCCGGACTGTGCAATATGTAGGCAACGGTCAAAACTACTATACCCAAAAACAATCCCGGACACTTATGCGTGTTCGGATACTTACGACTTCTCCATGGGCTGGGCCCTGGGATCCCACTCCGGGCTGCTCTCGGCAGCCGTGGGGGATGCCCCTGGGAGGGAATTTTTCCCCCTCTTGGGCGATCCGGCCTCCAGAGATGTGGAGGCCGTCCTCTTCCTCCCACCATCAGAGTGAGGCTCATCCTCCTCTTCTTCCTCCTCTTTGTCCTCGGACGAAGGATCGTCACTGGAGTCTTGGATTTGGCGTCCGAAGCCTCGCAACGGCGAAGGCCACCCCGGGTCTTCTTGACCTTCTTGGAGGCCTCTTTCTCGGGCACCTTGTAAGGCGCGTGGACTAGCATCTTCGTCAGAAGAGGTCCGGCTGGTTCCTCTGGCAGGGGGGCTGGACAGTGTATCCGCTCCACCTTCTTTATCCATCCCTGAGGTCACAATGAAACACGATTAAGGTGTCTCCCGCATGACATGTCAGATGAAGCATGAATAGACAGAGTGTGGTTGTGACTTACCGAGCTTGGAGAATGGGATGATTGATACCCACGATCCTCGGCGGGGCCTGGCCATGATTTGCCAGACTTAAAGAGCACCTTCCAGATATCCTAGTGGGAGGAATCATAAAGCTCCCGAAGGGTTTGGTGCTCGACCGGATCAAACTCCCACAGGGTACAAGCTCGGCGCTTACAAGGGAGAACCAGGCGAACTAGCATCACATGGACTACGTCGAAAAGTTTGACGTCCCTATCGACCACACCATGAAGGCGCGTCTGGAGCAGTAACAGCTCATGGGACGATGACCAGTTCGGGCCTTCTAAGGCCATGACGTGAGCCGCAGTGGAGCTCCGGATCTGAACTCTGGAGCTGCCGCCCACTTCCTGTCGCGTGGTTTGGTGATATAGAACCACTTCTACTCCACTCCTTGACAGAGTCGTTGAAAGCACCTTTCGGCCAAATAGCCTTAGGCATCTTGCTTACCATGGCACCGCCGCACTCGGCGTGTTCGCCACTCACCAACTTGGGCTTCACATTGAAGATCTTCAGCCATAGGCTGAAGTGAGGTGGGATCCGGAGGAAAGCCTCGCACACGGCGATGAACGTCGAGATATTGAGGAAGGAGTTGGGGGAAAGGTCATGAAAATCGATCCCCTAGTAATACATGACTCCCCGAACGAACGGGTGAAGGGGAAACCCGAGCCCACGGACGAAATGGGGAAGGAACACGACTCTCTCATGAGATTCCGGAGTGGGGACGACCTGTCCCGCCGGTGGAAGACGGTGGCCAATCTTCTGGGCCAAATACCCGGCTCCCCGGAGCTTGTTGATGTCCTTATCCTGAACAGTTAAGGCCATCCATCTGCCTCTCCGGATCCGGGCATCTTCAGAAAACCTCTCTTCGATGGAGAAGAAGAGTGCTTCGGTGTTAGAGCTCGAACAGAGGGGAATGAGCTAGCGGGAGGAGAAGGCGTGGGTAAAAGAGAAAGGAACCTAACCTCCTTATAAAGGAAATAAAAGATTTTTGTGCGTCCCAACTTGCCTGGTGGAATCCATATGCCTCCCACTCACCGTGATTAGCGGCATGGTTAGATTACCCATACCAGTATTGATGAGAATCACATAATAAGGGGACATGATCTCTGCTTTGACAAGACGTGTCACAGAAACCGCCTCATAATATGCATTATAGTTGTCAGCAGATTGCATTTGTGAAATATCATTCTCTCTACATAGTGTGTAAAGATCATCTTATGAATCTGGACACGATTTGAGTGTTCGATAATTGCTTTGGAGTATTCGGAGAAGGAACCCGCCTTGCAATGCCGAAGACAATACTGCACGCTGGACTCATCATCATTGAAGCCTGGTTCAGGGGCTACTGAGGGAGTCCTGGATTAGGGGGTATCCAGACAGCCGGACTGTGTACGAAATCCGGACTATTGAAGCGTGAAGATACAAGACTCAAGACTTCGGCCGGTGTCCGGATGGGACTCTCCTTTGCATGGAAGGCAAGCTTGGTGATCCGGATATTGTGTTTCCTTCCTTGTAACCGACTCCATGTAAACCCTAGCCCTCTCCAGTGTCTATACAAACCGGAGAGGTTGGTCCTTAGAAGGCCGATCACATTTATAATCATACCATCATAGGCTACCTCCTAGGGTTTAGCCTCTACGATCTCGTGGTAGATCTACTCTTGTACTACCCATATCATCAATATTAATCAAGCAGGAAATACGGTTTCACCTCCATCGAGAGGGCCCGAACCTGGGTAAAGATCTGTGTCCCTTGCTTCCTGTTACCATCAGCCTTGACGCACAGATCGGGACCCCTACCTGAGATCCGCCGGTTTTGACACCGACAAGGACCAAGGCCACTATAAATAGGACTTAGCCACCACCATAGAGTTGGGACACAGAACAAATTCAATCCGTTGCTCCCTCACCACTTCACGAGCTCAGCCAAGCTCAAGAACACCTCACCTCCTGAGGCTGTTCATCCACTGTACTAGTTCATCCTCAGCCCCTCAAGGCAATCCACCACAAAGCTGGAGTAGGGTATTACATCTCAAGGTGGGCCGAAGCAAGATAAATTGCTGTCTCTCTGTCCATTTGATCTCGACGTGCTAGGGTGTGAGGATCGAAAGTAGGTAGTCAGGGTAGGTTGAGATCTCCGCGCGCACCCCAGAGTATGAACCTCTCAAGGGTTTGTGGAACCCGAAATCTCACACTAGTCGTACGAACTTCTCCTTGCTCCTATCTTATTAAGACTGATGTGTTTTCCCTCACAATTCTCATTGTATTTTCTGTCATGTTATTATATCTATTCACATATTGCATTACCATCGTAATTATCAAGCTTGTGATATCCTATGCTCGATCTATCATTGCTTCCTACATTGATACTTTTATTCCTCAATAGCATGCTTGATTGAGTTCTTGTCTACTGAACCATATTTCCACTACAGTGTTTGGGATCAGTTGAAAACATTCGGAAGAACTTTTGAATCTCCCATTCACACCCTCTAGTCCATATATACTCAGTCCCAACACAAGGCTAGGCTAGTCAATAGATCATTACAATCTTACACAACAATCTCGTTGTAGACATATGTACTCTGTACTATACTCCAATAAAATAAACAAAAGAAGGACGCATGGTATTATCTTTTCGAGAGAGCCAACCCGGGTAAAATCATGTTTCCATGTTACCATTGCATCAATTTTAATTCCCTCTACCAAAGATTGGCTGGATTTAACTCCATCATTGGTGCCTATAAAGATCCCGCCACATAGTCGCCATGATGCAATAAGGTTCTGGCGTGATCTACGCACCAGAGCGGATCTTCCTCGCCAACCCAGCTGGTCAGCTTGGCTAGGTTGAGGATTGCACGCCATGTCAGATCTGTCAATGGGCATCTTCATCAACATCAACATCAATCTTAATCGAGATCATGGAAAATTTTCACCATGGAGCTTCGGGGCCCAATGTCAACATTGTCCCTGCGTGACCGTGCAGAAATTTCTGGACATTAGATTGCTTTTGTTTGTCCCTGCATCCTCAAGCATCATTTTCATGATTCCTTTGGTGAAATTGTGTGGAATTGAGTCTACAATAACCCTGTAAAATTTCATCGTTTCGACGGTGGAATCTCTAGAATCGCCGATATGCCAAGGTCGGGTCAGATCTTGGTGAAAATCCGAGTGATTTTGGGAGGAATACTTCAGCGTTTAACTCAGACCTTCTTTGGAAGATCCATCCATTCATATGTTGCAGAATTGCTATGTCAACGACCCCTCAAAATTTTAGGGCGATCCAACGGTGCAAACTCCGATGGGGGAGCCCGAGGAGTGCTTCAATTTTTTTAATATGTTTCCTGCGTAAAAACAAATCTGACCCGAGTTCATCTTTTTCACGAACGGGCTATTGAACATCCTTTTTTGGATGATTTTTTTTGTAGAGTGTTGTGTTTAAATTTGAAACACATGCCTTCAAATTTTAAGAATTTTCCGATGTGCTCTTCACCGCCACACTGGTGTCAAACCAATCTGACCTCATGGCTCCATGGATGCCAACCTGCACTACCCATGTCGACGTGTCATCAGGCTGATGTCAACCATGTCGCATCTCCACCTTGGTTAGCCGACTAGGAGTTTGACATCGCCATGAACACATCATCGCCGCATGGTTGCGCGGCTGGCTGTGCCGGCATCACCATGCTGCCACTTCATCAAGCTGATATCGACTGTGTCATGAATTATAACATGTGTCGGCATCGTTGTGTCGTCCCTTCATCAAGCCCATGTTCACCATGCCCCCCTTTTCCATCATCTTGGTTGATGTAAGGGCTCTACGTCACCTTACCAACTTGCCCTGCCACATAGGCTAGCTCGGGAGCTTTGGTTCCATCGCTTCATCGACCTACTCGGGGGGGGGGGGCTCTGACGTAACCCCCGACCAACTTCATCATGCCAGCTGGACCAGGGGCTTTTCCTCATCACATCAACCATACTATGTCAATGCTTCATCGAATCAAGCTCCATTCTCCACCACATCGTGATCGTCTTAGGGGCTAGGACCTCGTCCCACCGCGAGCCCGGACCGAGTCATCCACACCAGGAGCATAAACCAGCTAAGTCACTTTTATCATTTTTTTTTTCAAAAAATACTTTTTTAGATCGGTTAAGCATTGCATATTTGTTGAATAAACCTGCCAAATTATTAGTGCCAGCATTATCTCCGCACTATATTGTGTACGCAAATGTTCGGTGATGCTGGTGTGAATCTATTTCACACTATTGCCACCATCCCATGGCAGTCTGATCTATTGCCGCTACCATGACTATCTACGAGATGGTCTGGTTGGTTTCTCATCCATGGTTTAGCAGACATCACATTCCAATATGGCCCACCCTGCAAGCTAGGAGTTTATGATGTCGTCACCGTCACACTAATGTCGTCGTTCTGCTAACTCCAACCCACGTCGACGACGTTGTCATGCACCAGGGGTGGCTTACCCAAGGGAGCCGACATCAGATTTGGCCACGAGCCCACGCCCAGGCAAGGGAAAAACCCTAAGGAGGGTGTCAGAGGCCTTCTTGCTCTTCAATCCAAGGGTTGTGGCAGCACATATCGCATTTCCCTCTTTGTAAACCCTAGCCTCCATCGTCTATATAAGGGGAGGCAAGGGGGGCTCTTAGATCCATCTAACCGTAGATAGAAACTGATAGTAGCAATCATATGCACCATTGTATTCCCTCACACAAGGTATCCTCCATCATGAATAACTGAAACAAGCACGATGTAGGGTATTACTCTCCGGAGGCCTGAACCTGGATAAAACCCTCATGTGATCTCCGATCTAAGACTTTCAGCTCCGCTTTGACCCCTATCAACGGATCTAACAGTATTTCGCACCGTCAGTTGGTGCGCCAGGCACGGGCGGCACCGGCTGGAGACCTATCTCAGATCAGATCTACCCCATCCTCGGGCGGCCTCTCACCCGGGGAAATCCTACTTTTGGCTCCATCACATGACAACAAATGTGGTGGGCCGGGTCAATCTCAACCCACCGGCCAACCCTGCACGCACGATCTACGTAGGTGTCATCACTTTCACCATGAACAACTACCGTGACCTCAAATTGTGCCACCAATTCGGCACACCAGGTTGAGGTCCTTTTCAACCATGAAGACCTATCTGTCATCATTAACAAGCCCCGCATACTCGTTTGGACTATAGAATATAGGAGCCACATATCAGCAGGAACTCTCCCAGCGCCTACGTCACCAGCTCGATCGCAAGGACAAAGATTGACCAACCATGACAGACCGCCATCTCTTGCCCTTAGATTTGGAGTCCCACGAGGAAGCCCTGGTAACCAAACCACATGAGTCTCAAGCCCCAAATAGTTGAAACTTCCTACATCTGGATTATCTAGCCATAACTTCGAGCTGGTCGCTATGGTCTCTGACATTGCTCACATCCACCACTCACCCAAAGGTTGCTTTCTCGATGAGCCCATATCAAGTTGCAGCATCTATACGACAGAGCTTATCCCATTTTTCGACTACAAGAACAATGACGAAGAACAATTATCAGAGCACCGCCACACAACTGAAGAGGCCGCAATGGTACCCTCAGATGCAGAAGAGGCGAACAATAGATCTGAATCACCGATAAGGGAGAACCAAAACCCATAGGTGTTAGTCGACACAAGCAAATCCAACTTCCAAAGAGGTTGTAGAGGAATACATCCCATAGGCAATCTCACTTCATTAGGTCATGGCGACAAGACTGGGAGGCTCTCGAGTCAACCACCACAACTACGGCGCCGATCTTATGGAACTCGTGACATCACAACCTTAGACCACTAGACCACACATAGCGTGATCACCTCGGAATTAAGTATTAAGGTCCTACAGTTAGAGTAACACATTAAGCAAGATGACATAATGTGGACAAAGTAAGAGCAAGCAATATGTTTGAACCACATCATTTTATCCTCAGTAGCAACAATACAATACGTGTCTTGCAACTCCTCCCATCAGAGAGTAAGCACACAGCAAGATTAAACCCACTACCATGCACCACTCCCTTTAAAGATCTACTCATACAATTGGCCAAACAATACTGATAGATGGGGAAGCATACATAGCTATAAAATCAAACATAAATAAATTTCAAGAGACTCAAATAGTTTCAATGATTAATCTGATCATAAACCCACAATTCATCGATCCCAACAAATACACCGCAAGAATTACATCAAATAGATCTCACAGGAGTGCATTATATTGAAGATCAAAATACAGACACACACAGAGAGATAGAGAGAGAGAGAGGGAGAAAAGTCATCTAGCTACTGCTATGGACCCGTAGATCCTGAAGGAACTACTCACACATCATCATGGAGGAAACAAGGTCGATGAATATTGCCTCCCCAATGGTTTTCGCCCTCAGGGAGAGTACCGGAAAAGGCGTCCAAATGGGATCATGGAAGAAAAGAAACCTTGCGGCGGCGATAAAATTGTTTCGGGTCTTGGTTTTTTTGGAATATTAGGGGATTTATATGCTAGAGATTAGACCAACCAGAGCCTCGTGGGGCCCACACGTGTTGATGGCGCACCCCTAGGGGCGCACCATGTGAGCCTATTGCTCCCTCGTGCATCTTGTGGTCTCTCCCCGAGGCTTATAGGGTCTCGCATAGTCTAGAAAAATCACCGTAAAGTTTCAGCATATTTGGACTTTGTTTGGTATGTGTTTTCTTTGAAACAAATAAATAGGCAAAAAATAGGAACTGGCACTGGGTAGTAAGTTAATAGGTTAGTCCATAAATAATATATTATGGCATATAAATCATACGAGAATGATAATATAATAGCATGAAACAATAAAAAAATATAGATACGTTGGAGACGTATCAACCTTCCCAAGCTTAAATCATACTGGTTCTCGAGTAGGTAAATGATAAAAACATAATTTTTGATGTGAAATGCTACCTAGCATGTTTCTTCAATCATGTAATTCATTTGCGGCATGAATACTGGGAAGCAGATGATTTAGGACAATAGTCCATCAATTTGACATCAACAAAAATATTACACATGAATACTAGCAAGCAATCATTGCCCTTGAAAATATAAGTGCTAAAGAATGTTATCCCTACTCATTTAATCTTGTAAGCATGGAATAGCTCGGTCTCCCTAACACAAAGATATCTATCATGAACACCCTAGTGCCAAACCATGTAATTGGGTCAATACTTTTTCTCGCTTCAGCTTTTTCGCCTCCCATGCAATACTTGAGCATGATCCATGCACTTAGCACCTTGGATAACAAAGAGAATGATGATTGGGGTTTTGTAAGGGAAGACAAAAGTATAAGAAAGCCTCACACCAATGAGGCGAATCTTTAGGTAATGGAGGGGCCTTATAATTGATGATAATGTGAGGAGTAGGGATTGCCATGCAATGAATGCACTAGAGCTATAAGTGTATGAAAGCTCTCTATATGAAACTAAATGGGTGTGCATCCAACTTGCTTGCTCGTGATGGCCTCAAACAATAGAGGAAGTTTGTCATCGTAATATACCTGTCAAGTTTTATACTATAAATTTCCCACTAGTATATGGAAGTGAAATCATGGACTCTCTAAATGAAGTACATGGTGCTACTCTGAAGCACACATGTGGTAAAAGGATAGCAACATTGCCCTTTTCTCTTTTCTCTCATCATATTTTCCTTTTTCTTTATCATTTTTTAGAACAGCCTCATGGACGTCATCCCCACTATTTTGAGGACTCATAAGTCTCCCACTACAGGAATCCAGTACTTTGCCATCTGCCATGGCGGACGGCAAAGGCAGGGACGGGTGACAGCAAAGCACTTTGCCGTCCGCCACGGACGGCAAACACAGATGGCAAAGATAGGGTCGGCAAACAGGGGGGAAGGCCAAGAGGGGGGACGGCAAAATGTGGCACGTCCGCCATTGTCACTCCGTTAGGTGGCTAACGGCGGCCTTTGCCGTCCACCAACGGACGGCAAATTAGTGCGCCTCTTTGCCGTCCGCCAGGTGACATCAGCAATACCTTAGCGCCCGTTTTTTTTTGCCGTCCGCCCGGCGGACGGCAAAGGCGAAGTCTTTTCCGTCAGCCAGGCTTTGTCGTTCGCCACTGTCGGCAAATTGGCCAAATGGTCCATCCCAGGAAGCACAGGTGGGCGCCACGTGCCCCCTTTGCCGTCTGCCACTGATGGCAAAGGGCTCTTTGCCGTCTGCCGCGAACGGCAAAGAGCCTGCACTGCCTCTTTTTTTCTATTTTTCTTATATCCAACAATTATGTCACATCCCTAACTTCTGGCATTGCTCTAGGTTAGCTTCATGTGAGCATCATGTTTAATTTCAAATGAAATTGAATTGAGGAATTTTCAAAACCTCAGAAGACCTCTAAAAATAACCAACATTTAAATTTCATCAAATGAGTCCAAGAAAATGTTCCTGTTATTCCATGGAAATATTGGTGAGAGGTAAAATTTAAACCAATATTTTTGGAATCACAGAGATATTTATTTTGGCCATTTGAATTAATCCAATAACTATTTGCTTTGGATTTATATTTAATATATATTAAATATGACTCCAAATAATTCTGGAAGTTTGTGAGTGGCTTGGTATATATTTTTGTAAGCCACATAATAAACTACAGAATTTATTAAAATGGTTTAGTATTTTACTAAACTAAAACAAAACAGAACAAAATAGAAAACAATAATTAAAAACAGTATTAAAAAAAGAAAGAGAGAAAGCAGAAGGACTTACCTGGCCCAACAGGACCGGCCCAGCTAGGCCCAGCCCACCTCCTCCTCACTCCTACTGTCTTCAACCTCTTGCCAGTGGGCAGGAGGGCGTGTGCCCACGGCGCGCCAGCACGCGCACGGCCACCGACGGCCACCTCCTGCTTGCCGCTTCGCCCTGGACTCTCCTGGCATCACCACGCACCCCCCCCCGGGCCCCTCTCGCTCTCCCTCGCCCTCATCCTCTCCCCTGGACCTCTCTCTCTCGCCACCGAACACGCCCATCGCCGCCGTTCGCCGTTGCCGCGACCACCGCCACCCCTCTCCTCTCCGACGCGCTCCCGAGCTCCGCCACGACGTCGTCGTCCTCTCCATCGAGTCACGCGGCGCCAGAAGCTCTGCTGCATCTCCAACGCCGCCGTTTCCGACCTCGGGTGCCGGTGATCCCCTCCGTTGATTCGCCGGACCCCGTGCCTCCCCTGCCTCGCCAGCAGCTCCAGAAGAACCGCGGTGAGCCGCTGCATCGTTGCCTAATTCACCCCCTAGCCGCTCCCTCCACCGGAGCCGAGGCGCTCCGCCGCACGGGCTCGTCGCCGGTGAAGCTCCGGTGACCTTTTGGTCCCACGCATGCGTCCGTTGCACTAGTTGCGTCCCGTAGAGTAAAACTAGCGCGTCAACCGTCTTGTTTGCACACCGCAGCGCCGGTCCCGCGAATCCCCGAGCTCCGGCCGCCGCCAGGGTCGATGCCGCGCTCAACTCCGGCCACCCCACGCCCTCTCGTGGGTCCCCCTAGATGCGCGGGAGCACGGGCTCACTCCTGGTGCCCTCAGCGCGACCAGTCGCGGGCCGTAGCGCCGTCCCGAGCAACTCCGGCGAGGTCTCGCCGTCGCCGTGGTCGCCGGCGTCACTTGCTGACGTGGCTGGCTTAGTTAGCCACTAATCATCGCACTGTGACACTGACAGCTGGGCCCCACGCCCTTAATTAACCACGGCTTAAACTTCTGTTAGTTTAGGTTAATCATAGTGGCCCCACGCGTCAGGTTGACTTTGCTGATGTGGTCATTGGCCGGACCCACCTTTCATTGACCCTGGGCAGCACTGTGTCACTGACCAGTGGACCCCACTGGTCAGGTTTGACCTGGACGGCGCCCGTTGACCTGCTGAGGTCAGCATGAGGTCATGCTAACGCAATAATTTCTTTCTGGAATTAAAATAAATTAGGAAATGATTTATAATTCCAGAAAATTATATAAACTTCAATAAATCATAGAAATTCAACCGTAACTCCAAATTAAATAATTTATATACGAAAAATTATCAGAAAAATTCAAGGAATCCATCTGTACCATTTTCATGCATGTTAGAACAACTTATCACTACTGTTTAGGACAAATGAATTAAATGGCATTTGAATAATCACATATGGAGTTTGAATTTGAATTTTATATTCAAACCAACTTCATTTAATCTGATTTTAGATGCATTAGCCCAAACACATTCATTTTGCCATGTCATGATCATGCATCATATTGTGCATTGCATTGATTGTGTTCCTTTCTGTGTTGCCGGTATTTGTCCCCTCTCGATAGACGTGATACCGATGACGTGATCGTTGACACTGATGAAGACTCAATGTTATCTTCAGAAGTGCCAGGCAAGCAAAACCCCCTTGTTCATTCCGATAAAATCCCACTCTCTCGCTCCTGCTCTCTTTTACTGCATTAGGACAACAACGACATATTTGATACTTGCTGCGGTAGCTGAACCCTTTATCCTTTGCATGACCTGTCATTGCCACAGCAAATAGATGAAACCCACTAGCATGAGTAGGAGTTGTTTGAGCCCTGTTGTGCCTACTCATTCATGCTTGTTTGTCATGCCTGCTACTGCTTAGAGTTGAGTCAGGTCTGATTCATCGGGGATGAATCAGAGGCGTGTGAACATGTCCTACTGTGTGTGAGCTAAGTGTGTGAACACGATTTGGTAAAGGTAGCGGTGAGAGGCCATGTAGGAGTACATGGTGGGTTGTCTCATTGCAGCCGTCCTCAGGAACTGAGTTCTGTGTTTGTGATACATGACCAGCTACTACCACACATTGGAATGCTTAAGTGCCCCTCTCGGCTTATTAATCAACTTGATCTCTGTCCAGGAGTTGCAACTAGTTTCTGGTGTTTGTAGGTAGTGTTAGTAGTCTACCAAGTGGCACCCGGTACAGGTGGGCTTGGGACAGACTAGGCACAGTGGCACGGTGTACCAAGTGGCACCAGGTTGGTGGGCTTGGGAACCCTGCACACATAGTTTGGGGCCGTAAGCGACACCCCGGCCGGATCTCCTTGCGGATGGAACCTGAATAGGCGATAAACCTGGACTAGAGACTTGTTCGGTTAGTCAGGTCGTGGCCGACTCCCTCGCCCGGCTTCCGCTTGAAGGTTGCCGAGGTACATGACGTGTACAGGGCGGTAAGTGGCGAGAGCGTGTGTGAAGAAGTACACCCCTGCAGGGTTAACATCATCTATTCGAATAGCCGGATTCCTCGGATATGGAAACGTGGACCCCTTGCATAGTTCATAGACAAGTGAAAGTGGATACTCTAAAATACGCAAGATAAGCGTGAGTGCTATGGATGGCGTTCTCGTAGGGAGACGGGAGCGGATCCATAGTGGTGTATTGATATGGTGAATATGTGGACTCGTGTGCGCCACCTCAAAAGAGTTACTTGCAGTCGTAGTTCAGGATAGCCACCGAGTCAAAGCTGGCTTGCTGCAGTTAAACTCCACCACCCCCTTTGTTGATAATGATGCATGCGTAGATAGATCTGATGTAAGTCTTGCTGGGTACATTTGTACTCACGTTTGCCTATTTTATGTTTTTGCAAAGAGACTTCAGTCTCACTAGTAGTTCCGCTTGGACTTCGACGTTTAGCTTGATACCTCAGCTACGATCTTGTGCCCTCGGCAGGATCTGGTAGATAGTCAGGCTTCCCAGCCTTTTTCATTTATAGATGTCTGTACTCAGACATGATAGCTTCCGCTTGTGCCTTGACTTGTATGCTCTGATTGTTGGGTCATGAGACCCATGTTTGTAATGTCTCGCTCCTCGGAGCCTATTGAATAAACTACTTGAGTCGTAGAGTCATTTTGTGATGCCATGTTGTATTGCACATATCGAGCATATTGTGTGTATGTTATTGAAATGCTTGGTATGTGTGGGATCTGACTATCTAGTTGTTTATCTTTAGTAGCCTCTCTTACCGGGAAATGTCTCCTAGTGTTACCGCTGAGCCATGGTAGCTTGCTACTGCTCTGGAACACTTAGGCTGGCCGGCATGTGTCCTTCTTCGTTCCTGTGTCTGTCCCTTCGGGGAAATGTCAAGCTTTGAGTACCGGAGTCCTGTTAGCCCGCTACAGCCCGGTTTACCGGAGTCCTGCTAGCCCAGTGCTACAGCCCGGACCCACTTGCTGATGACCGACACGTTCGAAGCTGGGTCATGAATGCCTGTCCCTGTAAGTCTGTGCCACTTTGGGTTTACGACTAGTCATGTCAGCCCGGGCTCCTTATCATATGGATGCTAGCGACACTATCATATACGTGAGCCAAAAGGCGCAAACGGTCCCGGGCAAAGGTAAGGCGACACCCGTGGGGATACCGTGCGTGAGGCCGCAAAGTGATATGAGGTGTTACCGGCTAGATCGATGTGACATCGAGTCGGGGTCCTGACAAATTATCACAACAAAAATTTCACAGCACATATATATCCATCACATAAATATCCATCACATAGTTGCATCACATCACATATATATCCATCAAAAATTTCGCATCACATATATATCCATCACATAGTTCCATCGATCCATACATATTACAATATGCAAAGTTTCTTCATAGCAAGCCAGCAGAATACAAGTGCATCAAAGGAAAAAATAGGAAAAAGCAAGCAATCCATCATAGGAAGCTGGCTTCCATGAAGTGAATGAAACCTGCAAAATGACAAATAAGAAAGTTAGAAAAAGAAGACTAGAAGAGGAATTAGACTAGAAGAAAAAGAATAGAAGAAGAAGACTAGAAGAAGAAGTATATGCCATATATTAGCTAACTTAGGTGAAATGTATCGTATATGAGCTAACCTAGGTGAAATGGGTAGTTTATGAGCTATCCTAGGTGAAATGGATCATTTTGGAGCTAAGTTAGGTGAAATTGGTCGTTTATGAGCAAACCTAGGTGAAATGGGTCGTTTATGAGCAAACCTAGGTGAAATGGGTCGTTTATGAGCAAACCTAGGTGAAATGAGTCGTTTATGAGCAAACCTAGGTGAAATGGGTCGTTTATGAGCTAAGTTAGGTGAAATGAGTCGTTTATGAGCAAACCTAGGTGAAATGGGTCGTTTATGAGCTAACCTAGGTGAAATAGGTTGTTTATGAGCTAACCTAGGTGAAATGGGTCATTTATGAGCTAACCTAGGTCAAATGGGTCGTTTATGAGCTAACCTAGGTGAAATGCCACGTTTTTGAGCTAACTAAGGTAAAATGGATCGTTTTTTAGCTAACTTAGGTGAAATGGGTCATTTTGGAGCTAACCTAGGTGAAATGGGTCATTTTGGAGCTAACCTAGGTGGAATGGGTCATTTTAAAGCTAATGTAGGTAAAATGGATCATTTAGGAGCTAATCTATGTAAAATGGGTCATTTTCGAGCTAAGTTGGATAAATTGGATCACTTGTAAGCTAACTAAGGTAAAATGAGTCATTTTAGAGCTAACTTAGGTAGAATGGATGGTTTATGAGGTCAGTAAGCTTATCAAGTCATTTTGGAGGAAAAGAAGCTAACTCTAGGTCATTATGGTAAGCATATTGGAGCAAATAAAGCTAAGTCTAGGTCTTTATGCATTTGTTAAGGAAAACCCTAGAGAAACTTACCGTGATCACGGAGGTGTAGGAGCGGGCTGGCTCGCGCCGGTAGCTGGAGAAGGAGTGGGCTGGCTCGCGCTGGTAGCTGGCGAAGGATCATGCGATGCGTTTCTGGAGTTCAGCTGCACCAAAGATCATTTCCAATGTCTCGTTAGCATTATGACACTCAAATGTTAAGACAAGCAAGTAATGTCCATTCAAATTAAACTCACCGTGGTCCCAGGAGCAATCATTGGCATCGGCGGAGTGGTCTGACCGGACTTCTCGCACACATACTGCACATTTGGTTTTCACAACAGAGTCATACTAGTTAGTAAATAGACTCAAATGTTAAGACTAGCAAGTAATCTGCAGAAGAAACTTACCGTGCCCTCTCCTCCTCCAACATCTTTGTCGTCTTCTCCTCCAACTCCCGCTGCCTCTCCGCCGCCTCCGCCAAAAGTTTCTCCGTTCTATCTCTCTCACTCTGTATAGCATCCTGCAACACCACTCACATGACCATTTGTAATCATTGATGGAAGCGTACACAATGTAATGGAGAAAGATAGCTGAGTACGTATAACTAACCTTGATGGCGAGTTGGACTGGCCGTTCATGAGGCCTTATTTCAGGAGCGGAGCTCGACTGGCGCGCCTTGATCTCCGGGAGAGTGCTAGGACAATGGATAAGTCCATCTCCCATGGCTATGGAGCCATGGGACCTCCCGCCACCAGATATGATCAGCAGCTCTGTATCAATGGGACCCTGGCTCGGGTTAAAGTCCTCCCCTTTCCTCGCCTTCCCCTGATCTCTATATTGCACGAGCTTCTCGTGGGCGGAGATGTTGGTGAAGTTCTTTGGATCATCGAGGTCAGACACAGAGAATGCCTTGACTTTCTTGTAAGGGCCAGTGTGGGCCATGGCATACAGGTCGTACACCTCTGGTACCTTATCCGCCTTATTGTAGCATGCCTGAAAGAGAGAAACAAAGTAAATTAGTAATTAAAGGGCTAAAGCTAGCATGATGAATGAATTGCATGAATCATGAAGCAAACCACATACCCAGTTCCGCCCGTACTGAAATAAGTTGGAGCTGCCTTGGTGGTGTGGCACACCTTCCATTTGGGCACGTTTGTCCTTGGCCTCTTTGTGGGTGGCCAGCCATTCTTCTGAGCACCACGCATTGACCAACACCTCCCAACAATCCATCCGATCCGCACACCATCTCGGAGGGGCCTAAGTTAGCAAATAGAAACTTGAGCGCTAAGGCTATGAATTACTAAATGAAGGAAGTAAGTACAAGGCCTTAAGAATTACCTTCATGTACTTCTCCTTACTCAAGAACTTATCGCGGCACTCCTGCTTGGGCTTCTTGATACCACGCCCGGCGTAGTAGTCTCGAACAGCCTGCACCAGAACCTCATGCCGTAAGTTCTGAAGTAGGCGCTTGCACTCCTTGTGGATAACATGATCCGCCTCCTCCTCGTATCCCTCCTCACACGTGTAGAATGTCTGCAATCAAATGAGACAATATTGATTAGTACAATTAATAACTAGCTAGTTGAAGATTTTAAATTGCGTAAAGGAGCAATTACCCAGAACTTTCTGATCACGACGTCTGCCCTCGTCTTGCACAAGACATCGTCAATAATCTCACCCGGCGGGGCCGGGGCAGCCAAGTAGTGCTCCCAAGTCAATCCAACCTCTGGAAGCCGACGCTCACCAGGCAACGTGACAAACCCCGGGAAGTTTTGCCGAATCAGAACTCCAAGGACGGAGTTGGGCCGGCGGACACTTTCATGGTGGTCCCAACCCCTGCAGCATGACAAGGCCAACACATCAGTTATTTGAAGAAACGTGAATGCAGAAGGTACAAAAAGATTAAATGCACTTACCTCTCCCCATCAGGGAAAATCAACCACCTCTGCTCGCGGGTCGCCGGCATGGACGGGAGCCGTGTAGCACCACGCTGGTAGATGTTGCCCCCATCCTCCCCCTCCTCATCAGTCGGCTCCCCGCCATCATCAGCATGACCCGACCAGGTACCCCATCCAGACGTGTGCTCCTCCGGGGTCTCGTGGGCCGAAGGCCCGTCGACCCGAGGCTCATGGGCCGAAGACCCGTGGACTGGAGGCTCGTGGACCGGAGTCCGTGCAGCCTCCTCCTCAGCCGAGTCCATCCTAGCAGTCACGTGCTCGGGTGAAACAGCTGGGGGCGGTGGCGAGGAAGGTGCCGTAAGAGTCACCCTACCTCCTCTCCTGCTGGGCACCACGGTCGACGAAGAAGGGCCCGGCGGTGTCGCCATACTGTCCAGCAACGCTCGGCGGAGAGGTGCGGGTGGAATGGAAGACCTCGCACGCGCCGACGAAGAAGGGGCCTCGGCGCGCTCCCGACCAGCGCCCACCATCTTTCAACACCTGCCATGACAATGAATAAACAAAATTAGTACAACATAAAAAAAAGTACCGACATGAATAATAATATGTATATCACTTAAGTTTATCATCATCAAGTACAACATAAAAAAATTGAATACCTGACACTACTAATAATCTCGATCAGTATCATCAATAAATGCATAATCATCATCATCACTATAATCAATGATGGGCTCATAAGGTTCATTGGCATCAACATGTGCAAGGCCACCTTGACGTAATCGGTCAAGCATTGACAGGTCATCCGCAGTAGTAACCTCTTCTTCTTCCGGCTCTTCTTGTTCCTCCTCTGGGGTGATGTCGGATTCATTGTCGCTGTCTACTTCAATGTTTTGGGGGTGAAGTATAGCGGTTCTTGAAACGCTTTTTGGAAAGACGTGTCTCTTGGAAGAATTCTCCTTCATATGTGTCTGGGTTAATGTGAGGTTCATAATCCTCTTCCTTTGGGGGAGAAAGTCTAGCACGTGGCGGCACTTCACAAACGACATCCCAACCTTTCAGATTTGGATTAGTTTGCCAGGCCCACGGTAGATAGAATACTTGGGTCGCCTGTTGAGCCATAATATAGACATCAGGAACATCTAAATGAGTGCTTTGATTGATTTCAACTAGCCCTATATGTTCATGAGTCCTTCTAGTCTCCTTCGGCTGAAACCAATAACATTTGAAGACTACGACATTCGGTGGGTTTTCACCATAGAACAGAAGTTCATAAATTGCTTCAACTCTCGCATAATACTCGGTACCTCCTTCGCTGATAGCAGATACACAACAATTTGTAGACTTTCGGTCGGCCATAGATAGCTCTTTGCCATAGGTACAAAAGCGATACCCGTTGATGTCGTACTTGTCAAATGAACGGACCTTATAGTCAAAACCATTAGCGACTTGTCTCAATTCGGCGTCCATAGACTCTGAATTAGCCTACTAGTTTAATATGAAAGGGGATTGTTGCATTATGCACAAATTAGCGAATGTAATGAAATTGTCTAATAGAAATTACCATTTGTTTGAACCAAGAGATGAAACCGGGATAGCCACCTCCTTGCTTTGCGAGAAGCTCATACTCTTCGACGGAATCCTTTTGGATCTCCACTCCATACGAGAATATGGCGACGTATCGACTGAATGACATATCCAGGAATAAGAGTAGTTCAAAGTAAATAGAAGTTGCGAAACAATGTACCGAGAACTTACTCGATGTACGGCCGCACTTCTATCAGGTTGTTGAAGATATACAACGAAATGGTCCACCATTCTTCGTTATCCAAAGATACTGGATGTGAAACACTAGCTGGTGCGAGATTCCCTTTGAATAGGCTGAGGTTGGATCCACCCTTTTTAGGCTCGTCAGCATTGTACCGAGGCTTCGGATTATGCAAATGAAGATTTTTGGCTTCGTAGTGCATTGTTACGAAGTTTGCCGCCTCCTCTGTGATGAATGCCTCAGCCATCGATGCTTTAATTCTATGTTCATTTTTACATTTTTCTCGAAGCGTCTTCTGCATCCTCTTAGTTGGGTAGCACCAACGATTTTGCACGGACCCCCCCCCCCCAATCTTGCCTCGGTCGGGAGATGCAAAATCAAATGCTGCATTGGATTAAAGAAGCCCGGTGGAAAGATCTTCTCTAACTTGCAGATTAACTCCGGCGCCAACTCTTCCATTTCTTCTAGCACGCCAGGCAATAGTTCTTTCGCACAAAGAACATGGAAGAAATAGCTGAGTTCTGCCCGTACTAGCCATTCATCCTCCGGGATGAAGCCACGCAACATCACCGGCATTACCCGCTCAATCCATATGTGCCAATCATGACTCTTGAGACCAAATATCTTCAGTTTATCAAGATTCGCTCCCCTCTTTAGATTCGCTGCATACCCATCGGGGAACATCAACTGCTATTGCACCCACAAGAGAATTTCCCTCATAGCTGGCCTTCAAAGATTGAACCATGCCTTTGGCTTTGTCCAGTTCTGCTTTCCTTTCGGTTCTTTCATGTTTTGTAACGGCCTATCACATAGCGCCTCCAGATCGACTCTAGCCTTAGTATTATCCTTTGACTTCCCATCTATGCCGAACAATGTACCAAAAAGTGCCTCGGCGATATTCTTCTCAGTGTGCATCACGTCGATGTTGTGTGGGCAAAGGAGGTCTTTGAAGTAAGATAGATCCCATAAGCATGTTTTGTGAGTCCACGCGTGCTTAGTATTATACCCCTTGAAGTACCCTGGACGTTGTGGATCTGGCTCGAGAGCGTTTAACTGATCTAGGGTCTGTTGGCCTGTCAATGCAGGTGGTGCAGAGTTTTTGACAACTCTACCCCTGATGAAGTTCTTCATGTCTTTCCTGAACTTATGGCGAGGATCCAGGAACTGTCTATGCATGTCGAAGCAAGAAAACTTGCGACTGGCCTGAAGCCAACGAAACTCAAGAGCTCCCTTGCATGTGGGGCACGGGAATCTTCCATGCACACACCAGCCAACGAATAGCGCATACGCCGGCAAGTCATGCGTCGAGTACATGTACCAGACACGCATTATGAAGTTCCGTTTGCTAAAGGCGTCGTATGTCTTGAACCCATTATCCCAGGCTTCTTGCAATTCGTCCTTAAGCGGCTGCATGTACACATTCATATTTTTGCCCGGATAGTTGGGTCCTGGAATTATGAACGTCAGGAAAATGTTCTTTCTTTGCATAATCTGTCCGGGGGGCAGATTGAGTGGAAAGACAAATACGGGCCAACAACTGTATTGGGCTGCCGTCATACCAAACACACTGAACCCATCCGTGTTGATGCCGACTCGAGGATGCCTCGGATCTGCCGCTTTGTCAGCATGTAATTTATCAAACTTTTTCCACGCAACACCATCCGATGTGTGTACCATCATCAGATTCCCATCTGCATCTAGTTCGGTTCGTTTGCCTGTTTTGTGCCATGTCATCTGTCTGGCCGTCTCTTCGACCATGAAAAGACGTTGAAGTCTTGGTACGATTGGCATATACCGAAGAACACTAATGGGGATTTTGTTCTGTGTCTTCTCACCCATACCGTTGTCTACCACAATATACCTGGAAGACTTGCAAATGGGACAATAGTTCAAGTCCGCATAGTCAAGCCTAAATAAGGCACATCCTTTCTCACAGGCATGTATCTTCTCATAGGGCATCTTTAGTGCACGGAGGATTTTGTCCGACTGGTACAGGTTTGCAGGCATTACATGGCCTTTGGGTAGAAAGCGTCCAAATACTGTCATAATTGCGTCATAGCATTCTCTGCCCAAGTTGAACTGAGCCTTCAGAGCCATTACTTGTGAGATGGCATCCAATTGACAAAGCTCAGTGTGCTCGTGGAGCGGACGTTTTGAAGACTCCAACATTTCATTGAAAGCCTTTGCAGATTCCTCCATCTCCTCGTCCGAATCCCGAGCATCATCATAGCCTTGCACCATGTTTTCCATCCCGGTACCATGCTCGTCGGTGCGACGATGATCCACCTCAGCTCGGTCACGTTGGGCAGACTCACCATGAAATGTCCACATCGTATAATCGGGCGTAAAACCACTCTTCTGCAGGTGTTTGCCCATTTCAGCCTCTGTCTTCTTTTCCCAATTGCCGCACCGGAAACAGGGGCACCAGGTTTTCTTTTGGCCATTTGCAAATGCGGCTTGCACAAACCCCTTGGTTTTTGTGAACCATTCAGCGCTCCATTTGTTCTGACCAGTGTGACCGGTATACATCCACGCACGATCACTCATCTTGACTTTCAGAGCTACTGGACACACAACAATTATATATGTAATTCACCATGTATATATTCATCAGTTTATCTATTTTGTCAATTTTATTACGTCCATGCAACCTACACTCTAATAGGTAATGATAGGTCCTAATCCCACCCGTGTATGTGTAGATTGAGTTCATTTTCCCATGCTATGCTCCGGATCCGGCGCAAAATTTCGGCAGCACCTCCCCGCTGTTCTCCTGATACACGTCTCTGCAATAAACAGAGAGGATGTGTACCCGGAGAACAACAGGGGAGGCACTGACGAAATTTATGCGTCGGATCCGGAGCAAAGCATATGGGAAAACGAACCCAATCTACACATACTCGGGCTGTCCATGGATAGCGTTGGACAATTCGAAAGAATCAAGGTTATAAAATATGCAAATGCATGCATATTTATAACTATGACGCTTTCGAACGGGAGACACATATTGGTTACGCATACTGATGATTCAAGACACATATATAGCTAGCTATCAAGTTTCATCGGAATAGATCAAATAATTAAAGGGGGAGGAGGACTTGTCATTTGTGCTCACCCATGAACGAAGGGGCAGAGCTCGTCAAACACACGGCAAGGTCGTCGAACACTAAACCTCGCAGCGATGAAACAACTGCACATTTAAAACTACACGATCAACACAATTATATATGATGTTGTTCATAACAAAATCGAGAAATATATGACCAAACTAATAATTCACAAATATATGACCCCGTCGGCCTCTAGAAGCCAAAAAACACCTTTTCGGGAGGTGTCGGTGGTCAGGGTGTCCTGTCGGTGTCGGGGTGCCGTGTCGGGGTCGGGGTGCTGTTCCGG
>NC_041383.1:304369904-304428350 GCF_002162155.2 Triticum dicoccoides | reverse complement strand
GGGACGGGGGGGCGAGGCGGACGCAGGGGGCCCTCGGCGAACCTGGCTCCGGCGCGGGCTACGGGACGCCGGGGTGGTGGCGGGTGGTGGGGGCGACGGGGCGAGGGGCGGTGGGGCCAGGGGGCGGTGGCGGGTGGCGGTGGTCGTCGGGGAGGAGAGAGGGACAGATCGAACAGAGAGAGATGGGCGGGGTGGGGCGCCGTTAGTAACCTAAACGTTTGCCGTCCGCCCCACTCTGTCGTCCGCCACTAGCGGACGGCAAATATGGGGGGCCGTTAAGTTTTTTTAAACCAGCTCGTCGGTGGGGCCCCTCCCTCTTTGCCGTCCGCTAGCCGACGGCAAAGCTTCTTTGCCGTCCGCTAGCCGACGGCAAAGAACTGGCTGATGGCAAAGAAGTACTTTGCCACCAGCCAGTTCTTTGCCGTCCACTTTTGGGTAGCTGATGGCAAAGAGCTTCTTGGCCAACCGCTAGCGGACCGCAAAGAGCTGGCAGATGGCAAAGTAGCTATTTCCAGTAGATCCACCATTCTTTTCTCATCGGGACAATGCTGTAATTATGATGATCATCACACTTTAATTTACTTACAACTTGATAAACTGGAAAATATGACTACATATGAATGGCTCTGGCGGTGTACCAGGATGTGCAATGATCTAGCATAACATGTATAAGAATGATGAATGGTGGCTTTCCCACAAATATCATGTCAACTCTATATGATCATGCAAAGAAATATGACAACGAATGCTCAGGTCATGTGAATAGTAATGGTGGAAGTGGCATGGCAATATATCTCGAAATGGCTATGGAAATGCCATAATAGTTAGCTATGGTGGCTGTTTTGACGAAGGATATATAAGGCTTATGTGTGATAGAGCAGACCATATCACGGGGTTTGGATGCACCGGCGAAGTTTTCACCAAGTCTCGAGGTGAGAACGCGCAATGCACAGTGCAGAAGAGGCTAGCAAAAATATTGATAGGTGGAAGTGCTTAGAGTCCAAAAACTCACATTAGTCATAAAGAACTCAAGTACTTATTTCGAAAGCCTATTAGCCATCGAAGCGAAGTACGACTCATATGCCCCAAGGGAGGAGGTTCCAAGGAGTTAACCATCGCACGCCCCCAATACGGACACACAAGGTATCAATCAAGGATAAATATTTCTCCAACTTCCTAACTATGTCAAAACCGACATTTTCATGAATAGGGAATCACAAACCTTAACACTAATATTATTTACTAAACCAAGATTATTCACTAGTACACACATATATTATCATCTCAAGATCACAAAACTATTGCAAGAAATCAAGCACAACATATTCAGTGATCTTCATGCAAGTTTTTACTGTACCATCTTTGTATACCTACTATTATTATTGGACTAAACATATAATGCATGCAAATTACCACTTGCTATTCAACTCTCAAAAGGATATAATTGAAGCAAGGGAGTGCATATGATTTCTATGAAATATATATATCGCCGTGATCAAAAGATATAAGTGAAGAACATGAGTAATTGCCTTAACTCAAAAGATATAAGTGAAACATAATGAGCATTCTACAAATTGTGACAAATGTGTGTCTAGCTTAATTGGTGTGATCAGGGGACAATGATTGTGGAACAAGCAACTGAATAAAACAAAAACACACGACGCTCCAAAAAAAACACATATCATGTGGCAAAGAAAATTGTACCTCCAAGTGATATAAACGATAGATTGAAGATGAATGAGGGGCTGCCTTCTTGGGCATCCCCAAGATAAGATGCTTGGATATTCCTGGGATATTGCCTTGGGGATCCCCAAGCTTAGGCTCTTGCCTCCCTTTATTCTTTCTTCCATCATTATCTCACCAAAAACTAGAAAACTTCGACCGCACGAAATTTAACAAAACCTCGTGTGGTCAATTAATATAATAAAATAAATCATTAAGTTGGGTACTATCAAAGATAAATTCCTAATTGTTATTACATAATACCTATTGTATTCTATCATCTCCATGATTTATACCCACTGACACAATCCATATAAACTTTAAAATAAGCACACTATGCAATAAAAATAGAATCTGTCTAAAACAGAGTTGTACA
Organism: Triticum dicoccoides; assembly: GCF_002162155.2. Classification (NCBI taxonomy): domain Eukaryota; kingdom Viridiplantae; phylum Streptophyta; class Magnoliopsida; order Poales; family Poaceae; genus Triticum; species Triticum dicoccoides. The sequence goes on along the minus strand of NC_041383.1, from coordinate 304,426,252 downwards.
TAATGATGCAATTTTGAGTCATACTTTTGTAACTCCAAAAACTCTGAAAAATTAGCACAACATAGTGATACGTCTCCGTCGTATCTATAATTTTTGATTGTTTCATGCCAATATTCTACAAATTTTATATACTTTTGGCAACATTTTATATTATTTGTTGGGAGTAACATATTAATCCAGTGCCCAGTGCAGTTCCTGTTTGTTGCATGTTTTTTATTTCACAGAATATCCATATCAAACAAAGTCCAACCGTGGTAAAAACTTACAGAGATTGATTTTGGAATACATGTGAACTTTTGGAAGAAGAATCAACGCAAGACGATGCTCGAGGGGCCCTTTCGGCATCAGGGTGCGCCCAGGGGGTAGGGCGCGTCGTGGTACCTAGTGAGTACCTCGTAAGGCGGTTTCTGCCATTCTTTCACCACAAGAAATATAATATCCATAAAAAATCATGTTAAACTTTCAGCCCCATCGGAGTTATGGATATCTGGGAATTTAAGAAACGGTGAAGGGCCAGAAATCGGGAAGGCAAAACAGAAAATAGCAGAGAGAGATCCAATCTAGGAGGGGCTCCTGCCCCTCCGCCGCCATGGCAGCCATGGACCAGAGGGGGAACACTCCTCCCATTAGGGGGGAGGCCAAGGAAGAAGAAGAAGGAGGGGGCTCTCTCGCCCTATCTCCCAGTGGCGCCGGAACGTGATAACCCACAAGAATAAAGGATCGTTTGTAGCCCTTTTTGATAAACAAGAGTGTCGAACCCAATGAGGAGCTAAAGGTAGAACAAATATTCCCTCAAGTTCTATCGACCACTGATACAACTCTATGCACACTTAGTTTGCTTTACCTAGGACAAGTATGAAACTATTTTGCAAGAAAAAAACTACAAGTACTTTGCGAGAATAAAACTAAGAATAAATTGCAAGGTAATAAAAGTAGATTTCTTTTTTCCACAAGAAAGTCGCTTGTCCCTAGGCAATTGATAACCAGACTGATAATCATTCTTCCAATTTTACATGAAGGAGAGGCATGAGCTAACATACTTTCTCTACTTGGATCATATGCACTTATGATTGGAACTCTAGCAAGCATCCGCAGCTACTAAAGATCATTAAGGTCGTAAACCCAACTATAGAATTAAGTATCATGTCCTGTTTACTCCCATACGCAACACCCTACAACGAGGATCCCTCATGTTTGCACAACATGGAGCGCACCATAGGATAACACCATAATAAAATATACACTCATACCAACCAAGATCACGATTAGCCCACAGGGCAAAATGAATCTACTCAAACATCATAGGATAACCACATGTCGTTGGGAAATAATATATAGTGCTGAGCACAATGTTTAACTAGAGATTACATCGGGAAAAGAGAGGTTCCACCGCTCCATAGAGGGGGAGAAAGTTGGTGTTGACGGTAGCAGGGTTGTTGATGTAGATCGCTGTCGGGATCCTAGCCCTCGCGGCACTCCAGCGCCACTGAGAGAGAGCGGGAGAGAGCCCCCCTCCTTCTCCTTCTTCTTCCTTGGCCTCCCCCTAGATGGGTGGAGAGTTCCCCCTATGGTCCATGGCCTCCATGGTGGCAGAGGGGCGGAAGCGCCTCCGAGATTGGATCTCCCTCTCTATTCTCTTCCATTTTTCGTTCCTCAGATCTAGCCGAAAACTGTTTCATAAATATTCGGAGATCCCTAACTTCGGTTATGCTGAGATTTTAAGACGATATAAGCTTCCTTGCACCCAAAGTAGAACTCCAACCGACGTATGAGGTGAGAACAACCCTCCACCATGCGCTTGGGGCCTGGGGCATGCCCTGGTGTATCTTGGGGGCTGTGGGGCCCCGTTTGTGTTGATTCCAAGTCCCAAAAATCACATATATTCCAAAATAATTCTCCATAAATTTTTATCGCGTTTGGACTTTGTTTGATATGGATATTGTGCGAAACAAAAAACATTCAAAAAACAGGAACTGGCACTGGGCACTGTATCAATAGGTTAGTCCAATAAATCATATAAATTGTTTCCAAAAGTATGTAAAAGTTGTATAATATTGGCATGGAACAATCAAAATTTATAGATATGACGGAGGCGTATCAGAATGCCGCCGGGGCAATCATCATGACGGCGATCTACACCAAGAACTTCGTCACCGTCATCACCAACTCTCTCCCCCTCTATGCAGCAGTGTAACACCTCTTCTCCCCGCTGTAATCTCTACATAAACATGGTGCTTAATGCTACATATTATTATCCAATGATGTGTTGCCATCCTATGATGTTTGAGTAGATTTGTTTTGTCCTATGGGTTGGTTGATGATCGTGATTGGTCTAAGTTGTATGTTTTATTTGGTGTTGTCCTATGGTGCCCTCCGTGTCACGCAAGCATGAGGGATTCCCACTATAGGGTGTTGCAATACGTACATGATTCGCTTATGGTGGGTGGCAAGAGTGACAAAATCTTATACCCGAGTAAATGGGTTATTGCGTATGGGATAAAGAGGACTTGATACTTAATGCTATGGCTGGGTTTTACCTTAATGATCTTTGGTAGATGCGGATGCTTGCTAGAGTTCCAATCGTAAGTGCATATGATCCAAGTACAGACAATATGTTGGCTCATGCCTCTCCCTCACATAAAATTGCAACAATGATTACCGGTCTAGTTATAGATTGCCTAGGGACAAATAACTTTCTTGTGTTACATAAAACTCTCTACTAAACAACTAACTTTATTATCTTGCAAATTACTCATAGTTTTATCTCGCAAAGTACTTCTAGTTTTGTTCTTGCAAACCTATCCTATCACCTATAAAATAGTTTCATACTTGTTCTAGGTAAAGCAAACATCAAGTGTGCGTAGAGTTGTATCGCTAGTCAATAAAACCTGAAGGGAATAGAAATCCTACCTTTAGCTCCTCGTTGGGTTTGACACTCTTATTTATCGAAAAAGCTACAATTGACACCCTATACTTGTGGGTTATCATTTAGACAATTTGTAGCACAATACTTTGTAAAAAATGCAGCAATTGATCACATTGTAGTACATAATGAAAATTCATATACTGGACACAAATCTTTTTGTTTCTGCATTGAATCAAATCAACAAGCATCCAAACTATCCCAAAGGCTTTACTGGCACAAAAAGCAAAAGAAAAGATACAAACACAATTACTATAGTAGAAATAATTATGTTGGCTCATTGAAACAAAATAAAAATGAAGGTTAACTACTAGGTTTTCTCCCAATAAGCTCTTTCTTTATAGCCATTAAGATAGGCTTGAAACTTTAACGATGCTCACATAAATGATAAGAACTGAAGCATAAAGAGAACAACATATAGCATGTAACAAACACATTTAAGTCTAACCCTCTTCCTATGCATAAGAAATTTATAAGAAAACATCTTATCAAGGCAAGCAAAACCTAGCATATGCACGACAGAAGAAAGAAATACTTGCAATCTTAACATGAAGAGAGGTAATTTAGTAACATGAAAAATTGGACAACCAGACTTGCCTCTCTTGAAATAATTACATGTAGAATAATAATCAAATTCAGCAATATGACTATCACATTGAATATTCTCTACATGATCCACATGCATGCAAATTTTATAATCTTCCAAACCAGTGGGATTAATATCAACTAAAGTCACGACCTCTCCAAACTCACTTTTATCAAAAACTTCATAAGATCAAATATTCTCCAAAGTAGTGGGGTTCTTTTTACCTAAAGTTGACACTCTTCCAAATACACTTCCAATAGTATCAAATTTTTATTATAAATAATAGATTCATTATGAGGCTCAAATAAATTCTGAAGATTACAACAAGCGTCATAATTATCACCCCAATCATGATAATTATAATAAGTAGTAGGCATAACAAAATCATCATCAATACTTCCTATAGATATAGTGTCATCATAAAAAGGAATATCAAGTGTCTCATCTTCATTAATTGAATCACAAAGATTATCATATTTTTGTTTTATAACTTCTGCATTACTAGCTGGAATAAAAATAGTATGCTCATGAAACTCATCATCCCCAAGCTTACAACTTTGCATATCGTTAGCATCATTGATATTCATAGAAAGCATACTAACAACATGGCAATCATTCTTATCATTCAAGTAATTCACCCCAAATATTTTGTTAAATTCTTCTTCTAAACTTCATGAAGATTATCGAAATCCATATTTTGAAGAAAAACTTCATAGAGATAACGAAGCACACTCAAATTCATCTTTTCTTTCAAAGAGCTTATAGCAATAGCATTATCGTCACTAGAAATTGGTTTACCATAATTAATTTTTTTGAAAAGTCCGGCTAGTGGAAAAGGATCCATATCATTTTTAGCAAGCGAAGATGCAAGCAAATAGATGGCACATGGCAACACAGGCAGAGATAGTAACACAAATATTTTGGTGTTTTTAATTTTTTAGAGGAGGATGAGGAAGAAAAAGAGAAGTAAATAAAAAGCAAATGACAAAGAAAATAATACAAGGAAATTGATAAATGTGAGCAAAGGCACGTGGATTATTTGGTGAATCCTCCCTGGCAATGGCACCAGAAATTCTTCTACTACTCTCTGTAGAGTTGTTTGATTTCCTTGAAGAGGAAAGGAGAAGTAGTATAGTAGCAGATAGTATTTCCCCCAGTTAAGAACCAAGGCTTATCGAACTAGAAGGAGATGACACACAAACAACATGAACAGTACCTCCACACACACGAAGCAAATGCTTGCACCCGACGAAGGCAAGAGGGTTGTTAATCCCCTTGTTCTCGCCAATTGCAAGGATTAAATCTTATAGTGACAGGTAAACAAATAAAATAAATAAAGTAAAGGAAAACAACAAGAAATTGTAGGATTTTTAGTAATAGTGGAAAATGGACTCCGGGGACATAGGTTCACCAGAGGCATCTCTCTCATCTGCATATCATTGATGGGTAAATAAATTAATGTTGGGCAATTGACATAATTGTGCATAGTTATGATGGTGACTCTTCATCGCATAATTAATATATAGGCATTATGTTCGTGACAAGTAGACTATTAATCCAACTACATCTACTACTATTACTCCACCTGAAGACCACTATCCAGCATGCATCTCAAAGTATTAAGTTGATACAAGTAAAGTAACATATTAAGCAAGATGACATAATGTAGACAAAGTAAGACCAAGCAATATGTTCGAACCCCATCATTTTATCCTTATTAGCAACAATACAATATGTGCCTTGCAACTCCTCCTGTCACATAGTAAGGACACCACAAAATTGAACCCAATACTATGCACCATTCCCTCTGAAGATCTACTCATCCAATTGGCCAAAGAAGACTCATAGATTGGAAAGTATACATAGCTATAAAATCGCACATATATAAATCTGAAGAGACTCAAATAGTTTCGAAGAATAATCTGATCATAAACTGCTACCTGTGATAGGCGTTGGGATTTCCCGGAAGAGGAAAGATGATGCAGTATAATAGCAGATAGTATTTTGCTCAGTTAATAACCAAGGTTTATTGAACTAGTAGGAGACGCCACACAAACAAGATAAGCAGTACCTACACACACAAAAAGCAAATTCTTGCACCCAATGAAGGTAAGAGGGTTGTCAATCCCCTTGTATTTGCTAATTGCAACGATTAAATCTAATACTGGTTGATAGATAAAATAAGAAGGAAAAATAAAAGTAAATAAATTGCAACAAGTATTTTTAGGATTTTAGTAAATATAAAGTCAATGGACTTGGGGGTCATAGGTTCACTAGAGGCATCTCTCTTATGAGATCATAGAGGCAAAGGTGTCCCGTCTTTCGATGAGATGGTGTCTATCATTTTGGTGGAAATCGACTTTTACGATCCAACTTTGAATGTGCAAAGAGGTCGTGCCTTAGCAATCGCTAAACCAACTCTGAGAGGTTATTGCCCATGATGGAGCATGATCAACCTGGCCATGGGGGTCTATTTCCTGCAAGAAAACAAAAAACAAGCAAGAAACTAAGATTGCAATATGGATATTGCGAATATAAGATGAAAGCTTTATCGATGATAGTGGGGTTCTATGACGTCTTGGTCTGGTCATTGAACACAAACGAAGTACGCGAGTTCCAGCTATGGCAAACTTTAATCTGAACAAAACCCTAAGTCTAAACGACACCCGAAGGGTTGTATATATGGAGGAATAGGAGGGCAATTTGTGACCCCTTGGAGGAGGGGTCTGAAACCAATCCTAACTCTGTTTCCCCACACATACGCACACTAAAAACGCCTATACTGAAGTATTTCGAAATTACATGGGCCTAGCCCAATAATAAGGTGACACATCACCTGTTGATGAGGACATCAATACTAAAGTTACACCCACGATCCCTGCAGCTACATATACTGGAGCAATTACTAGAGCTCGCGGACGCCAATTAAATTATCAGGTACTTCCATTTCTTGGTAACGATTCTAATGTTCATGAGAATATGATGCTGCCTAAATTGGATACATTTGTTTTCCTTAAAAATTAAGGGCTTAGCTTGGACAAGAAGGATGAATACTGGAGCACGATCAAGCATGGAGACGATGGCATGCCCAAGGGGAACAAGAACGGAGTTTCAAGTGATGATTTCAGGACTTTGAAGTTGCCATAGTGTGTGCATGAAGGCTTTGAAGAAATATACAAGATGCTACTTCATAAATTTCATCCAGAGGCTATTATAGGTGTTGCGTCACCTATAATAGACTTCATAAATTTTGATACTTCAGTATAGGCTATTTTTAGGGTTCGTATTTGCGGGGAAATAGAGTTAGGATTGGTTTTGGACCCCTCCTCCAAGGGGTCACGAAATTCCCCTTATTCTCCTATATGTACATCCCTTAGGGCATCATTTAGTCTTTGGTTTTTGGTTAATTAATGTTCGCTATAGCTGGAACTTGCGTACTTCATTTGCGTTCAACGACCAGACCAAGACGTCACAGAATCCCACTTGATTAATAAAACTTTCCTCTTATATTCGCAATATCCCGATTGTAGTTTCAGTGTATTGCTTGTTCTTTGTTTGCTTGTAGGAAATAGACCCTCATAGTCAGGTTGATCATGCTCCGTCATGGTCAATAACCCTCGGAAGTTGGTTTAGCGATTGCTAAGGCACGACATAGGTTCGTAGTCGGATCATCAAAGTTGACTCCCATAGAAAACAATAGCTATCTCATCGTCGGGACACCTTCGCCTCTATCAAGTGGTACCAGATTTCTAAGTTGCTTAGTAAGATTTTCTAGTTTTTCGTAGTCTAGATTGCATCTGTTATTCATACCTATAGTCCACGAAAAAGCCAATTTTATTAGGGTTAGTTCATCATATCCAAACCAATCTGAGCCTTTGCATAATCTTTTTAGTGTTTTTGCTTTGTTAAATTAGCGGTTGCATCGTCGTGTCGACTTGCTGGTCTTAGCGTCTAGTCCCTTAGAGTTTCAAGTACTATTCACAGGTTTCACGCCGCCACAACACCATTGTCATCACCACCGGCGCACCACGCTATCATCGTTGCCATATACCACCATCATCATTACCGCTGCATATACCACCATCATCATCACCGCAGCCATATACCACATATCCGTCGCCATCACGCCAAAATCCAAGTCCACCTCCAACACATATCCGCCACTTGTCCGAATTTCCACGAAATTCATCTCCGCCACCAACCCTAGTCCGAGTCTAGTATCTGCTTCTTAGTTTTTGATTTCCAGATCACGCCCAAGTATGTATCATGATCAAGTTGGACTCCCCAATATTCGTGTCGCCCATAGAAGAAAAATAGTTCCACTTAAAAAAAACTAAGTTTGGAAAATTCTGGCTAGGTAGTTTTTAGACCATTTGTAGACTTTCTCGAATTTTTTTTGTTGGGGAGCAAAAAAGAGGAGAAAAGTGCAAAAGAATGAAAAAAGAAAAAAAAGAGATTTAGAGTGTGCTCCTCGCTTGTTTACATGCAGTGCCGTGATTTTGTTAGTGTTCTAGGCTCGCGTCTCTAGCACGGTCTAGCCTAGGAATATCATAGTACCGTCATTGAGCGTTTACTCAACATTGCATCTCTGAATTGATTATTGCTAACCTTTTTGCTATCATATATTAAGCGTTCCCAGCCCCACATATCCTCTATGTCATGCACTTGACAACACCTGACAATCACTCTATCCAAGCTTTCAGGAGTTTTGATTACAACAGGTGCCGATCACCACATGCTGCTTGGTAAGAACGGGTCAGAATTTGTGATTCGCTTGACGGATTTGTGACTTTCCACCACTACACATCCTTTTCATAGTCTGTAGAACATGACGAACAAGGAGCTACAAGATAAATTTTAGCAAATGTTGGGTGAACAGGTGTAAGACGTGATGAGCAGCTTTGGAGAGGATAGATGACATTGAGAAGACAATTGACCCCATGTTGGATGCCAAGTTTTCTGAAGTGTTTGCACGTCTATCTCCACTTGTCACCTCTGCTGCACTGTTGCAACAAGAATGACCACCTCCACATCGCAAACCAGCCCTCCACCGGGCGAAGCGTGTTCCTCTTGAGGAAGGACAAAATCCCAGTGTCACTGCTACTGCTGTTGCTTCGTTTGTGGCTCCTGCTACTACCGGCGAGGAGGACAAAGATTACGAGGATCAGGAGGTGCACAACCAGAACTATGTGCAACCACTAGCTCCACCACCAGGTCATCCTCATGCATATATTCGCAATGGTAGGGCTGCACCACCACCTCAGGTACGAGATCATGGTCATCTTCCTAAAATTAAGTTGAATATTCTGACTTTTGAGGGAAGATCCGTTCCTGATGTATATCCTACTTGGGAGTTAGAAACTGAACAACATTTTACATGTTGACAATATCATGAGGATAGACGTGTTGCTACAGCTGTTTGTGCATTCACTCATTTTCCTTGTGTTTGGTGGTCTGAACATTGTAGATTATATCATGAGAATAGCCCAACTACTTGGGATGCTTTGGAAAATGCTATGCATACTCGTTGGGTTCCACTATATTATCAATGTGAATTACTTCAAAAATTGAAGTGTTTACGACAAGGAAAAATTCTAGTGGCATAATATCAGGAATTACAAACAGGCATGATTAGATGTGGTATTGCAGAGGTTAACGAAGCTATGCTTGCACATTTTATGGGTGGGTTAAATAGAGAGATTCAGACCCTTTTAGAGTATAAGGAGTATAACAATATCACTCGTTTAAGTGCAGGATCGATAGGCATTGGCGCGGACTAACTTTTCTGTAGGTCAAACTTCATCATGGACATCGCGTGCATCCTCTACACCACATGTTCTACTGCATCGGCACCCCGATCAGCTGCCACCTCCCACTGTGATACAAGAAAGCAAGCACAACTATCGCTATCTGCCACGAGCACACCTTCTGGGCTTGCACAGATTTCTTCTTCATCCATGGAATCAACAGGGAAAACACATGATATTATTTGTTGTCGTTGCAAGGGTGGAGGTCATTATGCGAGAGAATGCCCATCTAAGCATGTGAATATTCCTACTTAGGATGGTGGGTATGATCCCACTATTGACTATGATGAGGAGACTTTGGATCTTATTACAAGTGAAGAGCATGGTGCAGATGATTCTGAACCACACACGCAATACATGGCTGTCGAAGACGCTCACAGGTAAGAAAGATTAGTTGCTCAACATGTTTTGAGTGTGTAGGTCTCACAAGCTGAGCAAAGTCAGAGGAACAATTTGTTCCATACAAAGGGAGTTGTGAAGGAACGTTCTGTTTGCTTAATCATAGATGGAGGGAGATGCAACAATTCGGCTAGCATGGAGACGATGGAGAAGTTGTCTCTCACCACAAGACCACATACGCATCCTTACTACATCCAATGGTTCAACAACAGTGGCAAGGTTAACGTAACACGTATTGTTCATGTGCATTTTATTATAGCTACATATGCTAATTGTGATGTGGTACCCATGCAAGCATGTTCCTTATTACTTGGTAGATAATGGCAATTTGACAAAAAAATATGTACACCATCGTAGAAGCAATCAGTATACTCTTGTTCACAAGGATAAACATATTAATAGAGCTAGTAAAGCAAAACAAGAGAAAAATAAGAGTGAAAATCAGATTGTGGCAAAAGAATTTGAGCAACAAATGAATCCTAATAACAAACCATCATTTCATGTTGCCTCTGAAATTAAATTGAAAAGTGGATGTTTGCTTGCCACCAAATCTGATATTGATGATCTAGATTTTAGAAAATCTGGTTGCTCTACTTTTATGTGCAAAGAGGCATTATTTTCATTCGAGGACCTGCCTTCCTCTTTGCCTCCTACTGTCACTAACATTTTGCAGGAGTTCGCTGACGTTTGTCCACAAGACGTGCCACCAGGATTACCACCTATTTGGGGAATTGAGCTTCAAATTGACTTAGGTCCTGGTGCATCGGTACCCAACCATGCAACATATCGTACCAATTGAGACGAGATGAAGGAGATTATGCATCAAGTACAGGAGCTACTCGATAAAGGTTGTATATGCGAATCCCTTAGTCCTTTTGCTGTTCCTATTATACTAGTGATGTCGGTGTACTAGAGTAGGGGTACCTTAGTATCCCGAACTTGTGCACGGGCAGTTGCAGCGCCCCGCGGCAAGGCTTGCCGGATGACCGCCAAGGTCCTTCGTGGTTCCCTTGGAGCCATTCAAGAACAAAGTATTTAAGCTCGGGAGACAAGGCCCCGGCAAGAGGAGCTTGCCGGGAAGGCCAACCAAGGCATCCCAAGGAACTTGCCGCGACGCGCCACGCGTCCCGGCAAGGCAACAAGGCCCCGGCAAGAGGAGCTTGCCGGGAAGACCAACCAAGGCATATCACGGGCCGGTGAGCGACAAGCTTCCGGACCCGACAAGACAACGGCCGCGGCAAGGCGCTTGCCGCGGCAGGCGGCCACTCTATGCCCACGCTCCAGCGCATCCACCAACGTGTCGCTCTGGGGGCCTTTCCAGGCGCGCGTGGTGGCAGGCTGTGCAGCCAGCGGTGCGCGGTGGCATGCGAAGCTGACAAGATCGCCATCGTGGCGAGCGGTGGCGCCCCTAACGGTCTTTTTCTGCACTGTTTGGGCGACACAGACGGGCATTTAATGCCCTTGTCCCCTGTCGTCAGGGTTAGGTAGGAAACACTGTACAAATAACTGTACCAACCACCTTGCTCTTTACATTTGTACCCTTGTTTACGTTGCCACCTGTCGGTGACCCCTTGAGCATATAAAAGGAGGCCCATGCGCAACGTAGAGGGGGTTCGACTCATTCGGAAACCAAAGAAACACATAGCTCTCTCGAGCAAGAACATAATAGAATCAGACAAGCAGCAGTAGGAGTATTATCTCTCCGGAGAGCTCCGAAGCTAGGTGAACTGCTCTTCGTGCGACCTTCGCCTCGATCTGCTCTTCGTGCGACCTTCGCCCCCCGCCGAACCGAAAGGGGCTCGGTCCGCCGGCCCCATAGGTGTTCGTGGATCAGTTTCCCCGACATCTTTGACGCGCTAGGTAGGGGGCGTCGAGGCTGTGTGAACCTGATCCGGCGTTCACACGAGCTAGATCTTCATTTTCTTCATCAACATGCCACCGAAGAAGAAGGCTTAGGAGGCAGCAGTTCCGTCCACGTTGATCCCACCGCCACCGGAGCAAACGGGTGGTGGGGTAGAAGTCGGCGGAAGGACGGACGTCGATGAGGAAGCTCACGACGCTGCCAGGCCCAAAGGCAAGGCGGCACAGACCTCGACGTCCGCACTTGTTCCGCGCCCATCTCAGGAGGCGCAGGACCGACAGCGTCATGGTACTCGCAGTACCATACATTTGTTGGGCCAAGATCAAGCTGGTGGATCCCGGGGCGCTCAAGACCAGCATGCACGCCAACGTGCCAGCACGAGCGGGACACGGTCGCCCGGACGGGAAAATGCTCCTTCTAACATTGTTAGAAGTCCGAGCACATCCCGCTCCTCGCGCCGTCCGCTACTGCCACCCACCACTCCGGCAGAAGCTTTGGCGCGAGCTCAACTGCTCCTGGATTACCGTCCGACATCGGACAAGATCGACGAATGGAGGGCCACCATTCAGAGTCTCATCGGCTACGCCAACGGCGACACTCCGCGGCAGCCGAGCGCGTCGCTGCCGCGGCAGGGTTGCCAGGCGCGAGCCGGTGGCGACGAAACTGGTGGGGGTGCAACAACCATGCAATCACCACCCCGAAGGCCAAGATCGCTGACTCGTCGGATCCACCTCGACAGCGACTCCACCGCATCGTCGGATCCACGAGCTCGTCGCGATCAGCGCCAAGTTCTTCACGATCGACAGCAAGAAGACGCTCGTACAAGCATCGAGCGCCGACGAGAAGCGCGACATCAATCCAACAAGCGCGCTGGGCCCTCTATTGACATGCATGCGCCAGGGGAACCAGGCGACTTGCCGTACGCGGTAGGTTGCCCTGCGTTCACCCGTGAGCTGCGGCAAGTCCAGTGGCCCAGCACGAAGAACTTCAAGCCAGACGTACCGGAGAAGCACGATGGCAAGACGCATCCGTCGGAGTTCCTCAGCATCTACACCATTGCGGTGCAGGCTGCTGGGGGACGGGACGACAAGATCCTTGCCAACTACTTCCCGCTGGTGCTCAAGCCCAACGTCAGATCCTGGCTCATGCACTTGCCGGATAACTCCATATCCTCCTGGGCTGATCTGTGCCATCAGCTTGTCGGCGCCTTCACAGGCGGCCACAAGCCTCATGGCCAAGAGAGTGACATTCATCTGCTCGCCCAGAAGGAAGGAGAACCCCTGCGCAAGTACATTCAGAGATTCAGCAGCGTGCAGCACAACATCCCAGATGTCCACCCTGCCGCGGTGATCAGTGCGTTCCATCAGAACGTGCGAAACCGCAGGAAGCGGGAGGAAATGGCGATGTGCAAGATCAGAGACGTCAACGAGCTATATGCCCTGGCCGACAAGTGTGCGCGCGCTGAGGAAGGGAGGAGACTCCTCGGAGAGAACATAGGAGCAGGAGGATCTGACAGTGAGGATGCAGCCCCGGCAAGGAAAAACCGGCGGCGGAACAACAGGAGGAAGAAAGGAAAAGAGGTGCTAGTTGTTGAGCAGTCCGGCAAAGGTGGTGGCGCCAAGAAAGCCAAAGATGGTGACTCCGGCAAGGAGGTTGCCGCGGAGGTGGCGGTCGCCGACAAGCAGGACGGCACCAACAAGCAGTACTGCAAGATCCACCGCACCAAGGGCCACGATCTCCAGAGCTGCAAGAAAGTCGAGCAGCTTGTTGAGCAACAAAAAGCTGAATACGAGCGGCGCGTATGGAGAAGGCCCAGGAAGGTGCTGGAGGATCCAGCAAGAAACGTCCAGGCCGAGGAGGACGCCGCGGCAAGGCCAAGCAGCGGCAAGGAGACAGACCTCCTCGCGGCCGCGACAAGGATGAAGATGACGACGACAATGAAGACATGGATGATGAGGAGACTGATGAGCAGGAGTTCCAGAAAGCCACAGAGGTCCTGTGCATTGATGGCGGTGCTTCTCTGCATACTTCGCACCACCAGCTCAAGCAGTGGGTGCGGGAAGTTAATGCAGCAGAACCACCCGTCGAGTCACGCAAGCCTCTAAAATGGTCCATCACGCCTATCATCTTTGATATTGAGGACCACCCTGATCGCATAACTGCGGTCGGGTGCTTGCCGATGTTGGTTTCGCCAACTATCCGCAACCCCAAGATCACTAAGATGTTAGTTGACGGTGGGGCCGGCTTGAACCTGGTCTCCTCCGTGGTGCTCCAGAAACTCCAGATCCCTGACAGCGAGCTCGAAGAAACCGACACATTTCAAGGAATCAACCCGGGAAGGAGCAAGCCGAAGGGAAAGATCACGTTGCCGGTAACATTTGGCAGCGAGCTGAACTTCAGGACTGAGAGGGTCACTTTTGACGTTGCTGATTTTCCATTACCCTACAATGGGATACTCGGCCGTCCAGCACTCGCCAAGTTCATGGCAGCCTCTCACTATGCCTACAACATGCTAAAGATGCCAGGCCCGATAAGTGTCATCTCTGTCCCTGGCGACAAGAAGGATGCTCTTATCTATGCCGACAAGATCTACCGGGAAGCAATAGCCGCAACAGATCGCAAGTCGCTTGCCGCTGAAGCTCTCGAGGGGAAGAAGAAGACCAAGTCCGGCAAGACCTCTGATGCCCACTCCGGCAAGCGCACCTCTTCGGAGTGCTGCGCTACCGTCGAGGACGCACCATCGAGCTCCACCGGCAAGTGTAAGAAGGCAATGGCTGCTCCACCTGAGACCAAGAAGGTGTCCGCCAAGGAGGACGGCACTGGTGGTACCTTCACCATCAGTGCCACTCTCGACCCCAAATAGGAAAGCGTGCTTGTTGCTTTCCTGCGGGCGAATGTCGACGTGTTTGCATGGCAACCGTCTGACATCCCCGGTGTTCCCAGGAAAGTAATTGAGCACCACCTTGCCGTCTGTCCTCATGCGCGGCCCGTCAAGCAGAAAGTCAGGAAACAGGCAGTGGAGCGCCAAGAATTCATCGCAGAAGAAATCAAGAAGTTGGAAGCAGCAGGCCTTGTCAGAGGAGTGCTCCATCTTACGTGGTTGGCCAATCCTGTAGTCGTGCGCAAGGCTAACGGAAAATGGAGGCTTTGTATCAACTTTACCGACGTCAATAAAGCTTGTCCCAAAGACCCATTTCCCTTGCCGCGCATCGATCAGATTGTTGACTCCACGGCCGGATGTGATTTGCTCTCATTTCTTGATGCATACTCAGGATACAATCAGATCTTCATGGCAGAAGAGGATGAGGAGAAGACCGCATTAATCACCCCGTGTGGCATGTACTGTTTCGTACGGATGCCTTTCGGTTTGAAGAATGCTGGTTCAACATTTGCAAGGGTAGTCCACCACGCTTTTGAGCCACAAATGCACAGAAATGTGGAAGCCTACATGGATGACATAGTGGTCAAGAGCAAGGACAGGGGACCCTGATTCAAGATTTGGACGAGACATTTGCAAATCTGCGCAAGATCAACCTCAAGCTTAATCCCGAGAAGTGCGTGTTTGGAGTCCCTTCCGGCAAGCTTCTCGGGTTCTTTGTGTCTCAATGCGGAATTGAAGCCAATCCCGACAAGATCAAGACCATTGAGCAGATCGAAGCACCAAAGCGCGTCAAGGATGTACGAAGGCTTGCTGGTTGCATGGCTGCTCTCAGCAGGTTTATCTCTAGATCTGCTGAGCGTGCCCTGCCATTTTTCAAAATATTGAAAAAGGCAGGTCCAATGAAATGGACTCCGGAAGCGGAGGCTGCGCTGCAGGACTTGAAGAGGTACCTGTCCTCCACTCCAACACTTGTCACACCTAAGCCACAAGAGAAGTTGCTGCTGTATATAGCGGCAACCAATTAAGTGGTTAGTGCTGCGTTAGTGGCGGAGAGGGAGGCAGATGATGAGCCGGCAACCACGGTAGATGCATCCAGCGACAAGCAGGGGGCTTCGCCGACAAGCTCTAGTCCCGACAAGGATGGATCTGCGCAGGAGCATGACAAGATGCAGAAGAGAATGGTACAGCGCCCAGTTTACTTTGTCAGTTCCCTTCTGCAGGGGGCTAGATCAAGGTACTCTGGTGTGCAGAAATTGCTTTTCGGCCTTCTCGTGGCCTCGAGAAAGCTGCGCCATTACTTCCAAGCGCATGAGATCACAGTCGTCACTCGTTTTCCGCTGAAGAGGATACTGCAAAATCCAGAAGCAACAGGCAGGATTGTCGAGTGGGCACTGGAACTCTCAAGCTTTGGCCTCAAGTTTGAAAGTACGTCAACTATCCAAAGCAGAGCATTGGCAGAGTTTATAGCAGAGTGGACGCCAACACAAGATGAAGAAATTCTAGAGACGAGCATCCCCGTCAAGGAGGCGAGCAAAGAGTGGCTGATGTACTTTGATGGTGCCTTCTCGCTGCAAGGCGCCGGTGCGGGCGTGCTGCTTGTCGCACCCACCGGAGAGCACCTCAAGTACGTAGTCCAGATGCACATTCCCAAGGAGCAAGCAACCAACAATACTACAGAGTATGAAGGATTGCTTGCCGGTCTCAGGATCGCAGTAGACCTTGGGATCAAGAAGCTCATTGTCAGGGGTGACTCACAGCTTGTCGTCCGCCAAGTGAATAAGAACTATCAGAGTCCATTGATGGAAGCATATGTTGATGAAGTGAGAAAGCTAGAAGAGCACTTCGACGGCCGACAGATGGAACATGTTCCGAGAGCTCAGAATGACATTGCTGATGGCCTGTCGAAGTGCGCCGCACTAAAGTTACCTGTGGAACCAGGGATCTTTGTGCTTAGGCTGACTCAACCGTCCGTAACGCCATCAACTGGACAGAACAAGAAGAGGAAGTTGATTTCTGGTGACTATTTTCCGGCAGAGCTCCCTGAAGCCGCCGTCAAGAAGGTCCCCAAGATCAACGCCAAGGATGCTGAGGAGCAATCTGCTCCGGCAAGCCTTATGGTTTGTTCCGTCGTAGCAGATGTTCTCGACAAGCTTTGCTCCGGCAAGCTTGCCGGGGAACATCAAGCTCCGGTTGAGCCACAGGTGCTCGCCGTAGAAGCGATGTTCCCGCAGCAGCAGATGTGCCTTTAGTCCTTGTTGTCGAGCCACAAGCTCCAGCATGGGCACAGCAGATTGTCCATTTCCTTCAGACAGGAGAGCTTCCCGAAGAGCAAGAAGAAGCGGAAAAAGTAGACCGGCAGTCAAGTATGTACCAGTTTATCGATAGCATACTGTACAGAAGAAGACTCAACGGTGTGAAATTGAAGTGTATTTGCTGGGAAGACGGAGAAAAGCTGTTGGCAGAGATACATGGAGGCATATGTGGCCACCACATTGGTGCAAGAGCACTTGCCGGCAAAGCGTTCCGACAAGGTTTCTTTTGGCCAACAGCCCTCCAGGATGCAACTGCACAAGTAACCAACTGTGAAGCGTGCCAGTTCCATTCCAAGCAGATACACCAGCCAGCTCAAGCTCTCCAGACGATCCCTTTGGCCATTTTCGGTCTGGGGGCTCGATATCCTCGGCCCCTTTCCCCGAGCTGTCGGGGGCTTCGAGTACTTGTACGTTGCAATCAACAAGTTCACAAAGTGGCCGGAAGTGGAACCAGTGAGGAAGGTGACAGCACAGTCAGCAATCAAGTTCTTCAGGTCGATTGTTTGCCGTTTCAGGATCCCTAACAGGATCATCACCGACAACGGCACGCAATTCACGAGCCGCACCTTCATGTAGTACGTCCAAGATCTTGGCGCCAAGATCTGCTTCACTTCTGTTGCTCATCCGAGAAGCAACGGTCAAGTGGAGAGGGCAAATGCTGAAGTGCTGCGCGGGCTCAAGACCAGAACTTTCGATAGGCTGGACAGGTGCGGAAGAAACTGGATCGACGAGCTGCCGGTGGTTCTTTGGTCGATCAGGACGATGCC
Organism: Triticum dicoccoides; assembly: GCF_002162155.2. Classification (NCBI taxonomy): domain Eukaryota; kingdom Viridiplantae; phylum Streptophyta; class Magnoliopsida; order Poales; family Poaceae; genus Triticum; species Triticum dicoccoides. Next base: position 304,408,716 of record NC_041383.1, on the reverse strand, counting down.
AAATCAAGCCACTGGCCAGACACCTTTCGCTCTAGTCTATGGAGCAGAGGCAGTTCTCCCCACGGAACTCGTACACGAGTCACCTCGAGTCCTCGCTTATGATGAGCTTGAGCAAGAGCAGCTGCGACAAGATGACGCGCTGCTCCTTGAGGAGGATCGTCTTCAGGCTGCTGTACGAGCTGCTCGATACCAGCAAGCTTTGCGCCGCTACCATAGCCGCAAAGTTAAAGCCAGAAGCTTCTAGGAAGGCGACCTTGTTCTTCGGCGCGTTCAGTCCGCCAAGAATTCCAACAAGTTGACGCCGAAGTGGGAAGGCCCTTACCGGGTGAAACGAGTCACTAGGCCCGGTGTTGTCCGCCTTGAGACCGAAGATGGCATTCCGGTGAGCAACTCCTGGAACATTGAGCATCTTCGTAAGTTTTACCCATAGGGCGCGGTTGCCGGAACCTGTTCCAGCAACCACCTTTTGTACAAGTCTTGCCGATGTTGCATGTAATCCTTTGTACAAAGCCGGGCGCAGATCCCGTGCACAAGTAAAGCTCATGTGCTCCGCACATCTTGTCAATTTCATGCTTTTTTTCATATATTTGCATGCATTATCTGACACTTTGTGCAGCACCTACCCCCGGTAAGCAATAACGAGCCGTAAGGCTCCATATCGTTATTTTCTCTTCTTTCTTTTTCTCAAAGGCAGGAAGATTCCCTCGCGCACAAATTTGCCAAGGGGGAGGAGAAGATAATGATGTGGAACAGGCGTCGTTCAAGAAAGTTTCGCCTTGACGGAAACCTTGCCGGGAAGCAAACGACAGAAAAGCTAAGTTGCCAAAGTTTGAGCAATTGGTTTAAATTTTTAAGTTATCTTCCTTGAACGACCATGCTTTGTATGGAAAACCTGTGCGCAGAGGAACCAACTCGTAGCTAGTTGCGCCCTTACTTTGTTTCGAGTCCGCTCAACAACTTAAGTGTGCTACATCTAGTCGCGACAAGGTTTCTCATCGGAAGCGGCACCGCCAGCAGGCTACTAACGTCCCGCACTCAGCGCTTGTGGCTCGGGTGCCTGTGCCGACAAGTTCCCTAAAAGTGTAGGGTAAAAACATACAAAGGAAGGAATCTAGTAAAGGAAATAACATAGCGATTGATACCAGAAATAGAGTTATATTACAAAATAACTTGTCGCAGATCTAACAGATTGATCTTATAATATGGCTAGCAGCGACAAGGAGAAAGAGAAAACGGGCGGCCTAGTCTACGCGATCGCCCTCAACCCTCTTGATCTCGCTCACCTTGTCCACAATGGGTGCGATAAGGGCCTTGAGCGCATCCAGATCGGCGTCAGGCGGCAAGGACTTGAGGACGTTGGTGAGGTTGAGGCCTGGGTTGCGGAAGGCCACCTTCATCAGCACCTTCTAGAGAGCCCCCGCGCAAATCCTGCGCGACTCGTCGGCCAGCTGCTTTGGGATCCTCTCCCGGAGTCGCTGGAGCACCCTCGCCACGCCCTTGAAGAGCAGGCTGAGCTTGGCGCTGGGTTGGAGATGCTCGTCGGAAGGATACCCAAAGTCCTCCATCCCCAACTGCGCCAGCTCCTCGTCGATGACTGCGGCGATATTCACCAGACCCTCGGTCCAATGCTCCACCGTCTCCCTAAATGAGTTCTGGGTAACAGCGATGCTCGCCAGCAGTGCCTTGTCGGCCTCGATCTTCTCCGACAAGGTCACTTCTCGCTCCCTGGCGGCGTCCAACGTCTGAGTCAACGTGGCCAGCTTCAGCTCGAGATCCGCCTTGGAATCCTTGGCGGCGCTGAGCTCCTTGCTCCTCTTTGCAAGAAGGCCTTGCAGCTCACCATGAGCGGCAGCATCCTTCTCGCGCTCACGCTTGAGCGCAGCGAGCTCCTCGCCGCTCACCCGGAGATCAGCCTCCAGCTGCGCTACCCTCACCTCCAGCTCTTTCTTGGCGGCCTCGGCAGCTGCGGCGTCGTCCTTTGCTTCCTTGAGCGCCCCGCCAATCGTTTGGTCGCGCTCGGCAAGCTCCTCCTCGTAGCTATCAATGTTGGCCTTCCGCTGCACCAACTCGCCTTCTCGCGCGGACTGCTTCTCGGCAGTGAGCCTTTGCTCCTCCTCAGCTTTGGCCTTCTCGAGAAGGAAGGCTGTACGCTCCTCGGCGAGTCACTCCCGCTCCTATGCCAGGGACCGGAGAGCTTCTTGATTGAGGCCCCGGAGCTCCTCCGCGCGTTTCACCATATCGACTCCCGCCTTCGCAACAAGAGCTTCCCGGGAGGCCAGCTTGGCTTGTCGTGCGCGGTAGAGTGACAGCAGCTTCCGCAGCAGCTGCTCCTCCTCAGGCTCGCCACTGCTGCTGCTTGGCGCATCGACCAACGACAGCCCGGCGGAGGCGAGCAGCTCCTCATCGAAAGCTTCTCCTTCGACTGGCGCCCTGAAGCTCGACGCCCAGGGAAGCTTGATGAAGATACCGTCGCCGGCCTTCAAGTAGGCGTCGGGCTGGGGCTCTTCGGAGCCTGGCTCCGTGGCAGTGGCAGAGGGATCGGCGGTCGGCGCAGCGCCTGGCGCTCCTGCGGCCTCAGGGCCGTCAGTGCGATCGCCCGACCCCTCGCCAGCCTCTGCGGCGGCAGCCTTGGCGGCCTCTTCGCCGGAGGGCTCATCAGCACCGGCCCTTTCTTCGTTGACGGCGGCGTCGTCATTGCTGCCACGCGCACCTTCCTCGCTGGCATCCTCAGTCTCCATTGGCTCCGCAGCAGATGGATCTGAAGAACGAAGAAGGGAGAAAAGTCAAGCAAAAACCCAAGAAAGGAAATTTAGAAGAAAAAGAGCCCAAGAGAAGTTTTCAGGCAAGGAGATTACCTGTGCTAGGATCTGCGGTCGCGGTCTCAACCGCCGGAGGATCACTGGTGCCATCCCTTGCCGGAGAACTGTCCCTTGTCGGGGAGTCCTCCCTTGCCGGAGAGCGCTCCCTTGCCGGGGACTCCTCCCTTGGTGGCGTAGTTGAAGCGGATGGCACTTCGGGGGCGGCTTCCGGGCCCTCCTAGTGAGGCTGTTCTGCTCCTACACAAATCAACAAGCAAAATATTAGTAGAGAAAAAAGCACCCATGCGCGCCCGACAGCAGGAAGTAAACTACAAACTTACGCTGGGGGCTGCTTTGGGGAGTGGCTGCAGGGTCCGTCAAGGTGGTCTCAGACACACCACCTGCTGACACAGTGGGATCATATTCGATGACAATCACCGGGGCCTTGGCTCTCTTCGCCACCCTCTGGGCCAGCGTCCTGAAAAGGAATGGATTCAGATCGAAGCAAGTCAGATACAAGACAAAAACAGCAAGAATTGAAGAGCTACAAGAGCACCAAAGAAACTTACTCTTCTTCCTCCTCGTCGGAGCTGAGCGCGGAGAGATCAAAGTCCGGCTCCCCTCTGGTGCGGCGAGGCGGAGGAGTAGGATCCCTTGCCCGCTTGGCAGGAGCGGCGGCGGTGGACCGGGAAGATCCCGCTCCAGTTGCCGCAGCAGCGTGAGGTGCTCCCATGGCAACATTGCTTGCCACGGTAGAGCGTGTCGCGCGGCTCGGCGGCTGTTGACCCGTCTGCCGCCCCGCTATGTCAGCGGCCCTGCAAAGACGCCTTCTTGGCGGGGCCGGGGGCTCCGCCTGCGGCAAGCTGTCTGAAGGCTCGGGCTCTTCCTCGCCGGCCTCGCTCGGCTCAGCCGCAGGGCCGGCAAGATCTTCCTTAGTAGCAAACTCCTCGTGCTCGGCAAGGCTTGCCGCCTCTGCCTCCTCTACGGTGAACCCGAACGCGCCCGCGGCAGCTGCCGCCGCAACCTCCTCCGTCCTGGTGGCGATGCGCTGCAGCTCCGCGTCGGTGGTGTCGCGGGTGAGGCTCTTCTGCTCGTCGGCGCGGACCAGCACTTCTTCCAAGTTGTCGAAGAGCGCCCGCACGACGTCATCCGCAGGCTCTTGCCAAGTTGGAACGATTCCGTGGGAATCGCACAACGGCATCATGGCGCGGATCCGGTCAAGTGATGAATTATTGCACAATGGAACGACGCCCCTCGGCAAAACGAATGGGTGCTGGGGGTCGCGTTTGAACAGCTCCAGAAGCATTGCATCCAACTCCAGGACGGTGAAGTTGTAGTTGAGGCCCGGACGCAGCCGCATTATATCCGCCGAGTTCTTGAACTCCCAGGCGGGTCTCCCCCTCTCCTGCAGGGGGGCGATGCAGCGTCGAAGGAAATCTGCGCCGACGGCGCCTACAGTGAGCCCGGCAAGCCTAAGGCGAAGGATTCGGGTGACGGCGATCTTCAATCTGTCGTCTTTCGGGGCCACGTTCCTCCAATCGTTGCCGCGCACGATTGGGGCTTGGCGTAGAGCAGTGAACGGCTGCGGGTTCTCCTCGACGATCCAGCACCACTCCGCTCTCCACTCCTCCCATTTGATGCGAAGTTCACCCTCCAGATACGCTTCCTTCTTGCCGACCCTCGAGATCCAGGCGATCCCTCCGGCAAGCGGCTCTCCTCTCTCGACCCGAGGCATGAAGAAGTGGCGGAAAAGGGCTACATTGGGGTGGACTTCGACAAAGTTTTCGCACAAATGTGCGAAAACTGCCATGGTCAAAACGGTGTTGGGGGTGAAATCAAGGAGGCGGAGCCTGTAGGTGTTCATTATGTCGTAGAAGAACTCCGAGAAGGGCGGGCAGCGCCCGCAATAGAAGAACAGCGCGAAGAATGGGTACCCGTTTGGAGCCAGTTCCGAAGCGGTGGCCGGGAGTACCCTCGTGCGCGGATAAGTGTCATCTCTGTCCCTGGCGACAAGAAGGATGCTCTTATCTATGCCGACAAGATCTACCGGGAAGCAATAGCCGCAACAGATCGCAAGTCGCTTGCCGCTGAAGCTCTCGAGGGGAAGAAGAAGACCAAGTCCGGCAAGACCTCTGATGCCCACTCCGGCAAGCGCACCTCTTCGGAGTGCTGCGCTACCGTCGAGGACGCACCATCGAGCTCCACCGGCAAGTGTAAGAAGGCAATGGCTGCTCCACCTGAGACCAAGAAGGTGTCCGCCAAGGAGGACGGCACTGGTGGTACCTTCACCATCAGTGCCACTCTCGACCCCAAATAGGAAAGCGTGCTTGTTGCTTTCCTGCGGGCGAATGTCGACGTGTTTGCATGGCAACCGTCTGACATCCCCGGTGTTCCCAGGAAAGTAATTGAGCACCACCTTGCCGTCTGTCCTCATGCGCGGCCCGTCAAGCAGAAAGTCAGGAAACAGGCAGTGGAGCGCCAAGAATTCATCGCAGAAGAAATCAAGAAGTTGGAAGCAGCAGGCCTTTTCAGAGGAGTGCTCCATCTTACGTGGTTGGCCAATCCTGTAGTCGTGCGCAAGGCTAACGGAAAATGGAGGCTTTGTATCGACTTTACCGACGTCAATAAAGCTTGTCCCAAAGACCCATTTCCCTTGCCGCGCATCGATCAGATTGTTGACTCCACGGCCGGATGTGATTTGCTCTCATTTCTTGATGCATACTCAGGATACAATCAGATCTTCATGGCAGAAGAGGATGAGGAGAAGACCGCATTAATCACCCCGTGTGGCATGTACTGTTTCGTACGGATGCCTTTCGGTTTGAAGAACGCTGGTTCAACATTTGCAAGGGTAGTCCACCACGCTTTTGAGCCACAAATGCACAGAAATGTGGAAGCCTACATGGATGACATAGTGGTCAAGAGCAAGGACAGGGGACCCTGATTCAAGATTTGGACGAGACATTTGCAAATCTGCGCAAGATCAACCTCAAGCTTAATCCCGAGAAGTGCGTGTTTGGAGTCCCTTCCGGCAAGCTTCTCGGGTTCTTTGTGTCTCAATGCGGAATTGAAGCCAATCCCGACAAGATCAAGACCATTGAGCAGATCGAAGCACCAAAGCGCGTCAAGGATGTACGAAGGCTTGCTGGTTGCATGGCTGCTCTCAGCAGGTTTATCTCTAGATCTGCTGAGCGTGCCCTGCCATTTTTCAAAATATTGAAAAAGGCAGGTCCAATGAAATGGACTCCGGAAGCGGAGGCTGCGCTGCAGGACTTGAAGAGGTACCTGTCCTCCACTCCAACACTTGTCACACCTAAGCCACAAGAGAAGTTGCTGCTGTATATAGCGGCAACCAATCAAGTGGTTAGTGCTGCGTTAGTGGCGGAGAGGGAGGCAGATGATGAGCCGGCAACCACGGTAGATGCATCCAGCGACAAGCAGGGGGCTTCGCCGACAAGCTCTAGTCCCGACAAGGATGGATCTGCGCAGGAGCATGACAAGATGCAGAAGAGAATGGTACAGCGCCCAGTTTACTTTGTCAGTTCCCTTCTGCAGGGGGCTAGATCAAGGTACTCTGGTGTGCAGAAATTGCTTTTCGGCCTTCTCGTGGCCTCGAGAAAGCTGCGCCATTACTTCCAAGCGCATGAGATCACAGTCGTCACTCGTTTTCCGCTGAAGAGGATACTGCAAAATCCAGAAGCAACAGGCAGGATTGTCGAGTGGGCACTGGAACTCTCAAGCTTTGGCCTCAAGTTTGAAAGTACGTCAACTATCCAAAGCAGAGCATTGGCAGAGTTTATAGCAGAGTGGACGCCAACACAAGATGAAGAAATTCTAGAGACGAGCATCCCCGTCAAGGAGGCGAGCAAAGAGTGGATGATGTACTTTGATGGTGCCTTCTCGCTGCAAGGCGCCGGTGCGGGCGTGCTGCTTGTCGCACCCACCGGAGAGCACCTCAAGTACGTAGTCCAGATGCACATTCCCAAGGAGCAAGCAACCAACAATACTACAGAGTATGAAGGATTGCTTGCCGGTCTCAGGATCGCAGTAGACCTTGGGATCAAGAAGCTCATTGTCAGGGGTGACTCACAGCTTGTCGTCCGCCAAGTGAATAAGAACTATCAGAGTCCATTGATGGAAGCATATGTTGATGAAGTGAGAAAGCTAGAAGAGCACTTCGACGGCCGACAGATGGAACATGTTCCGAGAGCTCAGAATGACATTGCTGATGGCCTGTCGAAGTGCGCCGCACTAAAGTTACCTGTGGAACCAGGGATCTTTGTGCTTAGGCTGACTCAACCGTCCGTAACGCCATCAACTGGACAGAACAAGAAGAGGAAGTTGATTTCTGGTGACTATTTTCCGGCAGAGCTCCCTGAAGCCGCCGTCAAGAAGGTCCCCAAGATCAACGCCAAGGATGCTGAGGAGCAATCTGCTCCGGCAAGCCTTATGGTTTGTTCCGTCGTAGCAGATGTTCTCGACAAGCTTTGCTCCGGCAAGCTTGCCGGGGAACATCAAGCTCCGGTTGAGCCACAGGTGCTCGCCGTAGAAGCGATGTTCCCGCAGCAGCAGATGTGCCTTTAGTCCTTGTTGTCGAGCCACAAGCTCCAGCATGGGCACAGCAGATTGTCCATTTCCTTCAGACAGGAGAGCTTCCCGAAGAGCAAGAAGAAGCGGAAAAAGTAGACCGGCAGTCAAGTATGTACCAGTTTATCGATAGCATACTGTACAGAAGAAGACTCAACGGTGTGAAATTGAAGTGTATTTGCTGGGAAGACGGAGAAAAGCTGTTGGCAGAGATACATGGAGGCATATGTGGCCACCACATTGGTGCAAGAGCACTTGCCGGCAAAGCGTTCCGGCAAGGTTTCTTTTGGCCAACAGCCCTCCAGGATGCAACTGCACAAGTAACCAAGTGTGAAGCGTGCCAGTTCCATTCCAAGCAGATACACCAGCCAGCTCAAGCTCTCCAGACGATCCCTTTGGCCATTTTCGGTCTGGGGGCTCGATATCCTCGGCCCCTTTCCCCGAGCTGTCGGGGGCTTTGAGTACTTGTACGTTGCAATCAACAAGTTCACAAAGTGGCCGGAAGTGGAACCAGTGAGGAAGGTGACAGCACAGTCAGCAATCAAGTTCTTCAGGTCGATTGTTTGCCGTTTCAGGATCCCTAACAGGATCATCACCGACAACGGCACGCAATTCACGAGCCGCACCTTCATGTAGTACGTCCAAGATCTTGGCGCCAAGATCTGCTTCACTTCTGTTGCTCATCCGAGAAGCAACGGTCAAGTGGAGAGGGCAAATGCTGAAGTGCTGCGCGGGCTCAAGACCAGAACTTTCGATAGGCTGGACAGGTGCGGAAGAAACTGGATCGACGAGCTGCCGGTGGTTCTTTGGTCGATCAGGACGATGCCAAATCAAGCCACTGGCCAGACACCTTTCGCTCTAGTCTATGGAGCAGAGGCAGTTCTCCCCACGGAACTCGTACACGAGTCACCTCGAGTCCTCGCTTATGATGAGCTTGAGCAAGAGCAGCTGCGACAAGATGACGCGCTGCTCCTTGAGGAGGATCGTCTTCAGGCTGCTGTACGAGCTGCTCGATACCAGCAAGCTTTGCGCCGCTACCATAGCCGCAAAGTTAAAGCCAGAAGCTTCTAGGAAGGCGACCTTGTTCTTCGGCGCGTTCAGTCCGCCAAGAATTCCAACAAGTTGACGCCGAAGTGGGAAGGCCCTTACCGGGTGAAACGAGTCACTAGGCCCGGTGTTGTCCGCCTTGAGACCGAAGATGGCATTCCGGTGAGCAACTCCTGGAACATTGAGCATCTTCGTAAGTTTTACCCATAGGGCGCGGTTGCCGGAACCTGTTCCAGCAACCACCTTTTGTACAAGTCTTGCCGATGTTGCATGTAATCCTTTGTACAAAGCCGGGCGCAGATCCCGTGCACAAGTAAAGCTCATGTGCTCCGCACATCTTGTCAATTTCATGCTTTTTTTTCATATATTTGCATGCATTATCTGACACTTTGTGCAGCACCTACCCCCGGTAAGCAATAACGAGCCGTAAGGCTCCATATCGTTATTTTCTCTTCTTTCTTTTTCTCAAAGGCAGGAAGATTCCCTCGCGCACAAGTTTGCCAAGGGGGAGGAGAAGATAATGATGTGGAACAGGCGTCGTTCAAGAAAGTTTCGCCTTGACGGAAACCTTGCCGGGAAGCAAACGACAGAAAAGCTAAGTTGCCAAAGTTTGAGCAATTGGTTTAAATTTTTAAGTTATCTTCCTTGAACGACCGTGCTTTGTATGGAAAACCTGTGCGCAGAGGAACCAACTCGTAGCTAGTTGCGCCCTTACTTTGTTTCGAGTCCGCTCAACAACTTAAGTGTGCTACATCTAGTCGCGACAAGGTTTCTCATCGGAAGCGGCACCGCCAGCAGGCTACTGACGTCCCGCACTCAGCGCTTGTGGCTCGGGTGCCTGTGCCGACAAGTTCCCTAAAAGTGTAGGGTAAAAACATACAAAGGAAGGAATCTAGTAAAGGAAATAACATAGCGATTGATACCAGAAATAGAGTTATATTACAAAATAACTTGTCGCAGATCTAACAGATTGATCTTATAATATGGCTAGCAGCGACAAGGAGAAAGAGAAAACGGGCGGCCTAGTCTACGCGATCGCCCTCAACCCTCTTGATCTCGCTCACCTTGTCCACAATGGGTGCGACAAGGGCCTTGAGCGCATCCAGATCGGCGTCAGGCGGCAAGGACTTGAGGACGTTGGTGAGGTTAAGGCCTGGGTTGCGGAAGGCCACCTTCATCAGCACCTTCTAGAGAGCCCCCGCGCAAATCCTGCGCGACTCGTCGGCCAGCTGCTTTGGGATCCTCTCCCGGAGTCGCTGGAGCACCCTCGCCACGCCCTTGAAGAGCAGGCTGAGCTTGGCGCTGGGTTGGAGATGCTCGTCGTAAGGATACCCAAAGTCCTCCATCCCCAACTGCGCCAGCTCCTCGTCGATGACTGCGGCGATATTCACCAGACCCTCGGTCCAATGCTCCACCGTCTCCCTAAATGAGTTCTGGGTAACAGCGATGCTCGCCAGCAGTGCCTTGTCGGCCTCGATCTTCTCCGACAAGGTCACTTCTCGCTCCCTGGCGGCGTCCAACGTCTGAGTCAACGTGGCCAGCTTCAGCTCGAGATCCGCCTTGGAATCCTTGGCGGCGCTGAGCTCCTTGCTCCTCTTTGCGAGAAGGCCTTGCAGCTCACCATGAGCGGCAGCATCCTTCTCGCGCTCACGCTTGAGCGCAGCGAGCTCCTCGCCGCTCACCCGGAGATCAGCCTCCAGCTGCGCTACACTCACCTCCAGCTCTTTCTTGGCGGCCTCGGCAGCTGCGGCGTCGTCCTTTGCTTCCTTGAGCGCCCCGCCAATCGTTTGCTCGCGCTCGGCAAGCTCCTCCTCGTAGCTATCAATGTTGGCCTTCCACTGCACCAACTCGCCTTCTCGCGCGGACTGCATCTCGGCAGTGAGCCTTTGCTCCTCCTCAGCTTTGGCCTTCTCGAGAAGGAAGGCTGTACGCTCCTCGGCGAGTCACTCCCGCTCCTATGCCAGGGACCGGAGAGCTTCTTGATTGAGGCCCCGGAGCTCCTCCGCGCGTTTCACCATATCGACTCCCGCCTTCGCAACAAGAGCTTCCCGGGAGGCCAGCTTGGCTTGTCGTGCGCGGTAGAGTGACAGCAGCTTCCGCAGCAGCTGCTCCTCCTCAGGCTCGCCACTGCTGCTGCTTGGCGCATCGACCAACGACAGCCCGGCGGAGGCGAGCAGCTCCTCATCGAAAGCTTCTCCTTCGACCAGCGCCCTGAAGCTCGACGCCCAGGGAAGCTTGATGAAGATACCGTCGCCGGCCTTCAAGTAGGCGTCGGGCTGGGGCTCTTCGGAGCCTGGCTCCGTGGCAGTGGCAGAGGGATCGGCGGTCGGCGCAGCGCCTGGCGCTCCTGCGGCCTCAGGGCCGTCAGTGCGATCGCCCGACCCCTCGCCAGCCTCTGCGGCGGCAGCCTTGGCGGCCTCTTCGCCGGAGGGCTCATCAGCACCGGCCCTTTCTTCGTTGACGGCGGCGTCGTCATTGCTGCCACGCGCACCTTCCTCGCTGGCATCCTCAGTCTCCATTGGCTCCGCAGCAGATGGATCTGAAGAACGAAGAAGGGAGAAAAGTCAAGCAAAAACCCAAGAAAGGAAATTCAGAAGAAAAAGAGCCCAAGAGAAGTTTTCAGGCAAGGAGATTACCTGTGCTAGGATCTGCGGTCGCGGTCTCAACCGCCGGAGGATCACTGGTGCCATCCCTTGCCGGAGAACTGTCCCTTGCCGGGGAGTCCTCCCTTGCCGGAGAGCGCTCCCTTGCCGGGGACTCCTCCCTTGGTGGCGTAGTTGAAGCGGATGGCACTTCGGGGGCGGCTTCCGGGCCCTCCTAGTGAGGCTGTTCTGCTCCTACACAAATCAACAAGCAAAATATTAGTAGAGAAAAAAGCACCCATGCGCGCCCGACAGTAGGAAGTAAACTACAAACTTACGCTGGGGGCTGCTTTGGGGAGTGGCTGCAGGGTCCGTCAAGGTGGTCTCAGACACACCACCTGCTGACACAGTGGGATCATATTCGATGACAATCACCGGGGCCTTGGCTCTCTTCGCCACCCTCTGGGCCAGCGTCCTGAAAAGGAATGGATTCAGATCGAAGCAAGTCAGATACAAGACAAAAACAGCAAGAATTGAAGAGCTACAAGAGCACCAAAGAAACTTACTCTTCTTCCTCCTCGTCGGAGCTGAGCGCGGAGAGATCAAAGTCCGGCTCCCCTCTGGTGCGGCGAGGCGGAGGAGTAGGATCCCTTGCCCGCTTGGCAGGAGCGGCGGCGGTGGACCGGGAAGATCCCGCTCCAGTTGCCGCAGCAGCGTGAGGTGCTCCCATGGCAACATTGCTTGCCACGGTAGAGCGTGTCGCGCGGCTCGGCGGCTGTTGACCCGTCTGCCGCCCCGCTATGTCAGCGGCCCTGCAAAGACGCCTTCTTGGCGGGGCCGGGGGCTCCGCCTGCGGCAAGCTGTCTGAAGGCTCGGGCTCTTCCTCGCCGGCCTCGCTCGGCTCAGCCGCAGGGCCGGCAAGATCTTCCTTAGTAGCAAACTCCTCGTGCTCGGCAAGGCTTGCCGCCTCTGCCTCCTCTACGGTGAACCCGAACGCGCCCGCGGCAGCTGCCGCCGCAACCTCCTCCGTCCTGGTGGCGATGCGCTGCAGCTCCGCGTCGGTGGTGTCGCGGGTGAGGCTCTTCTGCTCGTCGGCGCGGACCAGCACTTCTTCCAAGTTGTCGAAGAGCGCCCGCACGACGTCATCCGCAGGCTCTTGCCAAGTTGGAACGATTCCGTGGGAATCGCACAACGGCATCATGGCGCGGATCCGGTCAAGTGATGAATTATTGCACAATGGAACGACGCCCCTCGGCCAAACGAATGGGTGCTGGGGGTCGCGTTTGAACAGCTCCAGAAGCATTGCATCCAACTCCAGGACGGTGAAGTTGTAGTTGAGGCCCGGACGCAGCCGCATTATATCCGCCGAGTTCTTGAACTCCCAGGCGGGTCTCCCCCTCTCCTGCAGGGGGGCGATGCAGCGTCGAAGGAAATCTGCGCCGACGGCGCCTACAGTGAGCCCGGCAAGCCTAAGGCGAAGGATTCGGGTGACGGCGATCTTCAATCTGTCGTCTTTCGGGGCCACGTTCCTCCAATCGTTGCCGCGCACGATTGGGGCTTGGCGTAGAGCAGTGAACGGCTGCGGGTTCTCCTCGACGATCCAGCACCACTCCGCTCTCCACTCCTCCCATTTGATGCGAAGTTCACCCTCCAGATACGCTTCCTTCTTGCCGACCCTCGAGATCCAGGCGATCCCTCCGGCAAGCGGCTCTCCTCTCTCGACCCGAGGCATGAAGAAGTGGCGGAAAAGGGCTACATTGGGGTGGACTTCAACAAAGTTTTCGCACAAATGTGCGAAAACTGCCATGGTCAAAACGGTGTTGGGGGTGAAATCAAGGAGGCGGAGCCTGTAGGTGTTCATTATGTCGCAGAAGAACTCCGAGAAGGGCGGGCAGCGCCCGCAATAGAAGAACAGCGCGAAGAATGGGTACCCGTTTGGAGCCAGTTCCGAAGCGGTGGCCGGGAGTACCCTCGTGCGCGGATGCGCTCGCGTCTCCGTCGACCAGAAGAGGTAGTAGTACTCCCTGTGCTCCTGTGCACCGAGCTGAGGGGAGAAGATCGCCCGCTCCTTCCGCAGCGCCGCGAGCCGCTGCGCCTCGGCCGACTTCACACCCTTCCCCTTGTCGGCTTTCGGAGCCATGGCGGAAGTGGTGGGGGAGGTCGACGGCGTTGGTGATGCTGGTGGCAATGGGGGGCGGAGCGCTGCTCTCTCTCAGCTTGGAGAAGAAGGGGGGGAGCGGCGGAGGTTTGCGAAGATGGAGTAGTAGCAACCAGCGGGGGGGAACGAACTGCCCCTATTTCCCCTGCTTATAAAGAGGGAGGGGGCGGACGTTTCGCCCTTCCGAATAAAGAATCCACCCACGATCTCTCCCACGACGCCGCATTCGACGCGTCCCGTTAGGGAGGGCGCGGTGGATACGGAGTCAGATTCGGCGTGGCCCAGGCCGCGTGTGCCCGTGCCCTGTTTTGGGCCTGTCCCAACAGCGCTCGGCACCGTGTGTGGCCCAGGCCCGGGGGCTCCTATCGGTGTACTAGAGTAGGGGTACCTTAGTATCCCGAACTTGTGCACGGGCAGTTGCAGCGCCCCGCGGCAAGGCTTGCCGAGCGACCGCCAAGGTCCTCCGTGGTTCCCTTGGAGCCATTCAAGAACAAAGTATTTAAGCTCAGGAGACAAGGCCCCGGCAAGAGGAGCTTGCCGGGAAGGCCAACCAAGGCATCCCAAGGAACTTGCGGCGACGCGCCACGCGTCCCGGCAAGGCAACAAGGCCCCGGCAAGAGGAGCTTGCCGGGAAGACCAACCAAGGCATATCAGGGCCTGGTGAGCGACAAGCTTCCGGACCCGACAAGACAATGGCCGCGGTAAGGCGCTTGCCGCGGCAGGCGGCCACTCTGTGCCCACGCTCCAGCGCATCCACCAACGTGTCACTCTGGGGGCCTTTCCAGGCGTGCATGGCGGGAGGCTGTGCAGCCAGCGGTGCACGGTGGCATGCGAAGCTGACAAGATCGCCATCGTGGGGAGCGGTGGCGCCCCTAACGGTCCTTTTCTGCACTGTTTGGGCGACACAGACGGGCATTTAATGCCCTTGTCCCCTGCCGTCAGGGTTAGGTAGGAAACACTATACAAATAACTGTACCAACCACCTCGCTTTTTACATTTGTACCCTTGTTTACATTGCCACCTGTTGGTGACCCCTTGAGCATATAAAAGGAGGCCCATGCGCAACGTAGAGGGGGTTCGACTCATTCGGAAACCAGAGAAACACATAGCTCTCTCGAGCAAGAACATAATAGAATTAGACAAGCAGCAGTAGGAGTATTATCTCTCCAGAGGGCTTCGAAGCTGGGTAAACTGCTCGTGTGCTTTGCCTCGATCTGCTCTTCGTGCGACCTCCGCCCCCCGCCGAACCGAAAGGGGCTCGGTCCGCCGGCCCCATAGGTGTTCGTGGATCGGTTTCCCCGACAAGTGACGAGGATGGTACATCGCGTATGTGTGTTGATTGTAGAGGCATTAATAATATTACTATTTGTTATCGTCATCCTATTCCTAGGCTAGATGATATGCTTGATGAATTGAGTGGCTCTACAAATTGTCCCAAAGTTGATTTGCGTAGTGGATACCATCAAATTCGTTTGAAATTGGGAGATGAATGGAAAACAACATTTGAAACTAAGTTTCGTTTATATGAGTGCTTAGTCATGCCTTTTGGGTTAACTAATGCACCTAGTACTTTCATGTGATTAATGAATGAAGTTTTACGTGCTTTCATTGGACGATTCGTGGTAGTCTATTTTGATGATATATTTATTTAAGCAGATCTTTAGAGGAACATTTGGAACATTTGCATGTTGTTTTATTGCTCTACATGATGTACATTTGTTTGGTAACCTTGGGAAGTGCACCTTTTTTGCACCGACCAGGTATCTTTTCTTGGCTATATTGTTACGCCATAGGGAATTGAAGTTGATAAAGCCAAGATTGAAGCTATTAAGAGCTGGACACAACCCAATATGGTTACACAAGTGAGTTGTTTTCTAGGCCTCGCTGGTTTCTATAGGCGTTTTGTGACAGATTTCAGCACCATTGTGACGCCTCTAAATTAGCTCACAAAGAAGGATGTGCCTTTTGTTTGGGGTACCGCACAGGAAGAAGCCTTCACGGTATTGAAAGATAAGCTGACACATGCTCCTTTACTCTAACTTCCTGATTTTAATAAGACTTTTGAGCTTGAATGTGATGCTAGTGGAATTGGATTAGGAGGTGTGTTATTACAAGATGGTAAACTTGTTGCATACTTTTCTGAAAAAATTGAGTTGACCTAGTCTGCTATTGTTAGGACTTTAGAAACATGGCAACATTATTTATGGCCCAAAGAATTTGTTATACATTATGATCACAAATCACTAAAACATATTGAAAGTCAAGCAAAACTGGACCATAGACATGCCTGGGCCACACACGGTGCCGAGCGCTGTTGGGCCAGGCCCAAAACAGGGGACGGGCACACGCGACCCGGGCTACGCCAAATCTGACTCCGTATCCACCGCGCCCTCCCTAACAGCACGCGTCGAATGCGGCGTCGTGGGAGAGATCGGGGGTGGTTTCTTTATTCGGAAGGGCGAAACGTCTGCCCCCTCCCTCTTTATAAGCGGAGGACACAGGGGCATTTCGCCCACCTCGCCGTTTGTTGCTCCAACTCCAGAAATCTCCGCCGCTCCCCCCTTCTTCTCGAAGCAGAAAGAGAGCAGCGCCCCGCTCTCCATTGCCACCAGCATCACCACCACCGCCGATCTCCCCCACCACCTCCGCCATGGCTCCGAAAGCCGACAAGGGGAAGGGTGTGAAGTCAGCCGAGGCGCAGCGGCTCGCGGCGCTGCGGAAGGAGCGGGCCCTCTTCCCCCCTCAGCTCAGTGCGAAGGAGCTGAGGGAGTACTACTACCTCTTCTGGTCGACGGAGACGCGAGCGCATCCGCGCACAAGGGTACTCTCGGCCACCGCTTCGAGATTGGCTCCGAACGGGTACCCCTCCGACGAGCATCTCCAACCCAGCGCCAAGCTCAGCCTGTTCTTCAAAGGCGTGGCGACGGCCCTCCGGCGACTCCGGGAGAAGATCCCAAAGCAGCTGGCCGACGAGTCGCGCAAGATCTGCGCGGGAGTTCTTCAGAAGGTGCTGGCGAAGGTGGCCTTCTGCAACCCAGGCCTCAACCTCACCAACGTCCTCAGGTCCTTGCCGCTGGATGCTGATCTGGAGGCGCTCAAGGCACTTGTCGCACCCATTGTGGACAAGGTGAGCGAAATCAAAAGGGTTGAGGGCGATCGCGTAGACTAGGCCGCCCGTTTTCTCTTTTTTCCTTGTCGCTGTTGGTCATGTCATGAAAACAATCTGTTAGAGCTGCGACAAGTTATCTTGTAATATAACTCTATTTTGGGTAGAGATTGCTATGTTATTTCCTTTACTTGATTCCTTCCTTTGTATGTCTTTGCCCTACGCTTTTAGGGAACTTGTCAGCGCAGGCACCTGAGCCACGAGCTCTGAGTGCGGGACGTCAGCAGCCTGCTGGCGGTGCCGCTTCCCACAAGAAACCTTGTCACAACTAGTCGCAGCTCAGTTAAGTTGTTGAGCTGACTCGAAACAAAGTAAGGGCGCAACTAGCTACGAGTTGCTTCCTCCGTGCACAGGTTTTCCATACAAAGTACGGTCGTTCGA
The DNA here is from genome assembly GCF_002162155.2 of Triticum dicoccoides. NCBI lineage: Eukaryota > Viridiplantae > Streptophyta > Magnoliopsida > Poales > Poaceae > Triticum > Triticum dicoccoides. Next base: position 304,391,997 of record NC_041383.1, on the reverse strand, counting down.
GGAAGATAACTTAAAAATTTAAAACTGATTGCTCAAACTTTGTCAACTTAGCTTTTCTGTCGTTTGCTTTCCGGTAAGGCGAAACTTCCTTGAACGATGCCTGGTCCACACCATGGTCCACACCATTATCTTCTCCTTTCCCCCCGGCAAACTTGTGTGCGAGGGAACCTTCCTTTCCTTTGAGAAAGAGAAAGAAGAGAAAATAAAGATATGAAGCCTTATGGCTCGTTATTGCTTACCGGGGGTAGGTGCTGCACAAAGTGTCAGATAACGCATGCAAAGTAAAAAAGCATGAAATTGACAAGATGTGCGGAGCACATGAGCTTTACTTATGCACGGGGTCTGCGCCCGGCTTTGTACAAGGATTACATGCAACGTCGGCAGGACTTGTACAAAAGGTGGTTGCCGGAACGGGTTCCGTCAACCGCGCCCTACGGGTAAAACTTATGAAGATGCTCAATGTTCCAGGAGTTGCTCACTGGAGTGCCATCTTCGGTCTCAAGGCAGACAACGCCAGGCCTAGTGACTCGTTTCACCCGATAAGGGCCTTCCCACTTCGGCGTCAACTTGTTGGAATTCTTGGCGGATTGAACGCGCCGAAGAACAAGGTCGCCTTCCTCGAAGCTTCTGGCTCTAACTTTGCGGCTATGGTAGCGGCGCAAAGCTTGCTGGTATTGAGCAGCTCGTACAGCAGCCTGGAGACGATCTTCCTCAAGGAGCAGCGCGTCATCTTGTCGCAGCTGCTCTTGCTCAAGCTCATCATTAGCGAGCACTCTAGGTGACCCGTATACGAGTTCCGTGGGGAGAACTGCCTCTGCTCCATAGACTAGAGCGAAAGGTGTCTGGCCAGTGGCTCGATTTGGCGTCATCCTGATCGACCAAAGAACCACCGGCAACTCCTCGATCCAGTTTCTTCCGCACTTGTGCAGCCTGTCGAAAGTTCTGGTCTTGAGCCCGCGCAGCACTTCAGCATTTGCCCTCTCCGCTTGACCGTTGCTTCTCGGATGAGCAACAGAAGCGAAGCAGATCTTGGCGCCAAGATCTTGGATGTACTGCATGAAGGTGCGGCTCGTGAATTGTGTGCCGTTGTCGGTGATGATCCTGTTAGGGATCCCAAAACGGCAAACAATCGACCTGAAGAATTTGACTGCTGACTGTGCTGTCACCTTCCTCACTGGTTCCACTTCCGGCCACTTTGTGAACTTGTCGATTGCGACGTACAAGTACTCAAAGCCCCCGACAGCTCGGGGAAAGGGGCCAAGGATGTCGAGCCCCCAGACCGAAAATGGCCAGGATAAAGGGATCGTCTGGAGAGCTTGAGCTGGCTGGTGTATCTGCTTGGAATGAAACTGGCACGCTTCACACTTGGTTACTTGTGCAGTTGCATCCGGGAGGGCTGTCGGCCAAAAGAAACCTTGCCGGAAAGCTTTGCCGGCAAGTGCTCTTGCGCCAATGTGGTGACCACATATGCCTCCATGTATCTCTGCCAACAGCTTTTGTCCGTCTTCCCGGCAAATACACTTCAATTTCACACCGTTGAGTCTTCTTCTGTACAGTATGCTGTCAACAAACTGGTACATACTTGACTGCCGGGCTACTTTTTCCGCTTCTTCTTGCTCTTCGGGAAGTTCTCCTGTTTGAAGGAAATGGACAATCTGCTGTGCCCATGCTGGAGCTTGTGGCTCGACAACAAGGACTAAAGGCACATCTGCTGCTGCGGGAACATCCGCTTCCACGGCGAGAACCTGCGGCTCAGCCGGAGCTTGATGTTCCCCGGCAAGCTTGCCGGAGCAAAGCTTGTCGGGAGCGTCTGCTACTACGGAACAAACCATAAGGCTTGCCGGAGCAGACTGCTCCTCAGCATCCTTGGCGTTGATCTTGGGGACCTTCTTGGCGGCGGCTTCAGGGAGCTCTGCCAGAAAATAGTCACCAGATATCAACTTCCTCTTCTTGTTCTGTCCAGTTGATGGTGAAGAACTTGGCGCTAATCGCGACGAGCTCGTGGATCCGATGATGCGGTGGAGTCGCTGTCGATGTGGATCCGGCGAGTCGTCGATCTTGGCCTTCGGGGTGGTGATTGCATGGTTGTTGCACCCCCACCAGTTTCGTCGCCACCGGCTCGCGCCTGGCAACCCTGCCGTGGCAGCGACGCGCTCGGCTGCCGCGGAGGGTCGCTGTTGGTGTAGCCGATGAGACTCTGAATGGTGGCCCTCCATTCGTCGATCTTGTCCGATGTCGGAGGGTAATCCAGGAGCAGTTGAGCTCGCGCCAAAGCTTCTGCTGGAGTGGTGGGTGGCAGTGCCGGACGGTGCGAGGAGCGGGATATGCTCGGACTTCTAACTATGTTAGAAGGAGAATTATCCCGTCCGGGCGACCGTGTCTCGCTCGTGCTGGCATGTTGGCGTGCATGCTGGTCTTGAGCGCCCCGGGATCCACCAGCTTGATCTTGGCCCAACAAACGTATGGTACTGCGAGTACCATGACGCTGTCGGTCCTGCGCCTCCTGAGATGGGCGCGGAACAAGCGCGGACGTCGAGGCCTGCGCCGCCTTGCCCTTGGACTTGGCAGCGTCGTGAGTTTCCTCGTCGACGTCCGTCCTTCCGCCGACGTCTACCCCACCACCTGTTTGCTCCGGTGGCGGTGGGATCGACGTGGACGAAACAGCTGCCTCCGAAGCCTTCTTCTTCGGTGGCATGTTGATGAAGGAAAATGAAGATCTAGCTCGTGTGAACGCCGGATCAGGTTCACACAATCTCGATGCCCCATACCTGGCGCGCCAAAGATGTCGGGGAAACTGATCCACGAACACCTATGGGGCCGGCGGACCGAGCCCCTTTCGGTTCGGCGGGGGGCGGAGGTCGCACGAAGAGCAGATCGAGGCGAAGCACACGAGCAGATTACCCAGCTTCGGAGCTCTCCGGAGAGATAATACTCCTACTGCTGCTTGTCTGATTCTATTATGTTCTTGCTCGAGAGTGAGCTAAATGTTTCTCTGGCTTCCGAATGATCCGAACCACTTCTACGTTGCGCATCGGCCTCCTTTTATATGCTCAAGGGGTCACCGACAGGTGGCAACATAAACAAGGGTACAAATGTAAAAAGCGAGGTGGTTGGTACAGTTGCTTGTATAGTGTTTCCTACCTAACCCTGACGGCGGGGGACAAGGGCATTAAATGCCCGTCTGTGTAGCCCAAACAGTGCAGAAAAGGACTGTCAGGGACGCCACCGCTCGCCACGATGGTGATCTTGTCAGCTTCGCATGCCACCGCGCACCGCTGGCTGCACAGCCTCCCGCCACACGCGCCTGGAAAGGCCCCCAGAGCGACACGTTGTTGGATGCGCTGGAGCGTGGGCATAGAGTGGCCGCCTGCAGCGGCAAGCGCCTTGCCGCGGCCGTTGTCTTGTCGGGCCCGGAAGCTTGTCGCTCACCAGGCCTCCAGATGCCTTGGTTGTTCTTCCCGGCAAGCTCCTCTTGCCGGGGCCTTGTCTCCTGAGCTTAAATACTTTGTTCTTGAATGGCTCCAAGGGAACCACGGAGGACCTTGGCGGTCGCCCGGCAAGCCTTGCCGCGGGGCGCTGCAACTGCCCGTGCACAAGTTCGGGATACTAGGGTACCCCTACTCTAGTACACCGACAGCAGCTCTTGTACTTGACGCATAATCTCCTTCGTCTCGTCTAGATTGGTACGTTATGGCACACAGCTTGGTAGTGAAGCACCGGGAACTAAGTCAATTTGATGCTCAATCCCCCGAATAGGTGGTAATCCTGGTGGCACGTCTTGTTGGAAGTCGTCAGCAAACTCCTAAATGTTAGAGACAATAGGAGGCAAAGAGGAAGGCACGTCCTCGAATTAAAATAATGCCTCTTTGCACACGAAAGCATAGCAAACAGATTTGCTCAAATCTAGGTCACCAATATCAGATTTCGTGGCAAGTAAACATCCACTATTCAATTTAATTTCAGAAGCAACATTAGATTGTTTGTTATTAGGCTTCATTTGTTTCTCAAATTCTTTTGCCACTATATGGATTTCACTCTTATTTGGATCCTATTTTGCTTTACTGGCTCTACAAATATCATCTTTCAAAATGGAATCAGGAGAAATAGGAAGCAAAGTAATATGTTTATCCTTATAAACAAAAGTATACTGATTGTTTATACCATGGTGTACATAATTTTTATAAAATTGCCATGGTCTACCAATTAATAATGAACATGTTTGCTTGCGTACCACATCACAATCAACATAATGAGCATATGTAGCTATACTAAAATGCACGCGAATAACACGTGTTGCCTTAACCTTTCCACTGTAGTTGAACCATTGGATGTAGTAAGGATGCAGATGTGGTCTTGTGGCGAGAGACAACATCTCCATCATCTTCATGGTAGCCAAGTTGTTACAGCTCCGTCCATCTATGATGATGCGAACATAACGTTCCTTCACAACTACCTTTGTATGGAACAAATTGTGCCTCTGATTTTGCTCATCTTGTGTGACCTACACACTCAAAACACATTGAGAAACTAAACTTTCATACCTGTCAGCGTCTTCAGCAACCATGTATTGCGTCTCTTGTTCAAAACCATCTCCACCATGTTCTTAACTTGTAATAAGAGCCAAAGTCTCCTCATCATAGTCACTAGTGGAGTCATACCCACCATCCTCAGTAGCAACCATCACATGCTTATATCATGTGATCAAATAAGCAAGGGGCTGACACAATCCTAACTCTTTGATCAAAGAGTGCACAAGGGAAAAATGGACTAGGTAGCATGATCAATATTAGAATGGTACTACAATAACCAACACGCTAGGAATGAAATTATCGTCCATTAACTACCAAGCAGTGGGGTGTGCTAGGAGTATTGAGTTCACACATCACAATTTACTTGTCGGTATTCCGGTTACAATAACACGGAGACCGAGGACTGAACGGTGATGGTGAGAAGTATCACTGTATCATGGGTTTATAAGAGGTGGTGCAATTCCTATGACAATCCTAACATAAAGGGGGTGATACTCTAGGGTAGAATAGAACAAAAGCTGGATTGGCATTTTGATCTGCGGAATAGAACTACTTTGACCCAATCCTAGATATAGATGAGGTACTAGAGTTTGTTTCTCCTAGTCATTCCAGAATAGAATGGCTTGACGGACCACAAGGGTAAAAGGCATTGATGAACATGAATGCACAACTAATTTTGACTGTCAACTGATAGACGGAGGTCAAAATACAACCAAAGAGAACAACTCAAAGGAACATATGATTTTCTGAGTTGTGGATGCATAGATTAGCATGTCGAACAAATTAAACATATTTCTTCCGAATAATCTGTGCAGAAAGGTAGGACTAGCAGAGTCACGAATATAATGGAGAACTTATCAAGAGCACTCTGGTTGTGATATTTTGGTTCAAAAGAACTTCTGCCATATCGGTTCATGGTTTTGGAAGAACGATATACCAAGAACCTTGAAGACTATCACAAAGGTTACTAATATCCTAAAGGAACGAGCAAACACTATCAACACGAGGTAAGTAGAGTGAATCTTGGATTCAAGAACCCACGAATAGAATGCCTACTGACTAAATAACATCATGAGATGCTTTCGAGAATGGTGGACAGAATCATCACACTGGGAGCACAAAACATGGCTAGGTTATTAAGTGGTTCTCTAAGATACCCTAGTTTAGAAATAACTTCAACATATATACCGATGCAATGAAGTACCTCGACACACTAATTAGTGTGGTCTATCTGGCCCAAAGGAACATTGGGAATGGAAAGAAGGGATTTGCAAATGCATCAGACTATTTAGAAACCTGGGATGACTCAGACAACATAACGGCTGTGAATGCTCAAAAAGATTTGAGACATCCTACAACATGGTGGCACAACCACTCAACATCATAATATCAAGGTTCCGAGATCAACTGTCAAGACATGGAGATAGTAAGAACTGAACCGAGGCTTGAATCCATCAATCCTATAAGTCTACGGATTAGTAACATGTGATCCTGATAGAAGAATGAGAAGCCTAGTTCTTAATCCCCATAGAAAAGAAAAGGGTGACTCAGATCAGAATGGTATGAGGTAAAGGAGTATAAAGAGCCTTACGTTCCCTTGCACAATCAATTCCCTTATATAACTAAAGCATTTCTACATTCGACTTCGACCAGTTTGGCTTGGTAATCCTACAAGCAGTTAAGCTCTGATATGAAAGCTGTCAGGACCCCGATCCTAAGTCACACCGATCTAGCATGTAACACATCATATTAGTTTGCAGCCTCATGCGCGGTATCCCCATGGGTGCCACCTTACCTGGCCCAGGACCGTTTGCGCCTTTTGGCTCATGTATATGATAGTGTTGCTCGCATTCGTATGACAGAGAACCCGGGCTGACATGACTAGTCGTAAACCCAAGGTGGCACTAACTTACAGGGACAGACATACATGACCGAACAATGCACGTGTCGGTCATCAACGTATGAACCCAAGTCATAGCAAGCTACAAGGGCTTAAAGAAACAATGCGTGACATTTCCCCGAAGGGACAGACTCAGGAGCAAAGAAGGACGCATGCCGATCATCCCATGTTTTCTGGAGCAGTAGCAAGCTACCATGGCTCAGTGGAAGCACTAGGAGACATTTCTCCATAAGAGAGATTGCCAAGAATAAACAACTAGATTGTCGGATCCCACACATACAAAACATTTCAAAATCATACACACAATATATGCTTGATATGTGCAAATACAACATGGCATCACAACAAAACTGTACGACTCAAAGTATTTATTTAGAAGGCTCCGAAGAGTCATACATAGTAAGAATTACAATCATGGGTCACATGACCCAACATACAAAGCATAGAAGCAACGGAAGCATAACATGTCTGGGTACGGACAACTAGAAATGAAAAAGGCTGAAAAGCCTAACTGTCTACAACACCCTCCCAATGGTACCAAATTTTAGCTGAGGTAACAAGCTAAACATTGAAGTCCACACGGAACTACTAGTGACACTGAAGTCTCTCTGCAAAAACATAAATTAAACAAACATAAGTACAAATGCACCCAACAAGACTCACATCAGAACTAGCTACACATGCATCAGTATCAACAAAGGGGTGGTGGAGTTTAACTGCAGCAAGCGAGCTTTGACTCAGTGGCTATCCTATACTACAACAGCTGGTAACTCTTTTGAGGTGGCGCACACGAGTCCACATATTCACCATATAATTACACAACTATGGATCTGCTCCTGTCTCCCAACAAGAAGGCCATCCATAGCACTCACGCTTATCTTGCGCATTTTAGAGTAAACACTTTCACTTTTCTATGAATTGCATAAGCAACCTAGTAGTCCATTACCGCGGACGAAGCTGTTCAAATAGATCATGTTAAACCTTGCAGGGGTGTACATATTCACACACGCTCTTGCCACTTACCGCCATGTAAATGTTATGCATCTCCGCAACCTTCTAGCGGAAGCCTGGCAAGGGTGTCGACCATGAGCTAACTAACCACGCAAGACACTAGTCCAGGTTTATCACCTATTCGGGTTCCATCTACAAGGGAGTCCGACCGAGGTTTCCATCACGGCCCCAAACAAATGTGAGAAGGGTTCCCAAGCCCACCATCCGGGTGCCACTTGGTAGACCGTGCCACTACACATAGTATGTCCCAATCACACATATACCAGGTGCCACTTGGTAGACAACCGCACTACCTACAAACACCAGAAACTAGTTGCAACTCCTGGACAGAGATCGAGGCGATTAATAAGTAGAGAGGGGCACTTAAGCATTCCAATGTGTGGTAGTAACTGTCTTGGATCACAAACACAGAACTTTGTTCCTGAGGATGGTTTCAATGAGCCAACCCACCATGTACTCCTACATGGCCTCTCACCGCTGCCTTTACCAAATCTTGTTCACACACTTAGCTCTCAACATTAGGACATGTTCACCATGTTCCAATTCATCCCCGATGAAATATAACTGACTCAACTCTAAGCAGCAGCAAGCATGACAAGCAAGCATGGATGGGTAGGCACATCATGGCTCAAAAAACTCCTACTCGTGCTAGTGGGTTTCAACTATTTATTGTGGCAAAGATAGGTCATGCAGAGCAAAGGGTTCAACTACCGCAACATTTAACAGATGAATCGGTGTTGTCCTAATGCAGTAAAAGAGAGCAGGAGCGAGAGAGTGGGATTGTATCGGAATGCTCAAAGGGGGTTTTCTTGCCTGGCTCTTCTGAACATAGTATAGCTCTTCATCTGTGTCATTGATCACATCGTCGGACTCGTCTACTACTGATACGGAACAAACACCGGCAACAGAGAAGGAAAACAATCAATGCAATGCAACAATATGATGCATGATCATGACATGGCAATATGTTGTTGATTGAGCTAATGCAACTAGAAACCAGATTAAATAAAGTTGGTTTGAACTAAAGGTTCAAATTCAAACTCCATATGTGATTATTCAAAAGCCAATTATTTTATTTGTCCAATTCAGCAACTATAAGTTGTTCCAACATGCATGAAAATGCCATAAATGGATTCTTTGGATTTTTTGATCATTTTTCATATTTAAATTATTTTCATTGGAGCTATATATTATTTTCTATGAATTTTCGAAGTTTAAACTGTTTTGTGGAATTTCCTGGATTATTTTTAATCCGGAAAATGTTAACTGCGTCAGCACTATGTCACTGTGACGTCAGCAGGTCAACAGGATCGGCCAGGGGCAAACCTGATGTACAGGTCCCACCTATCATGGACACATGGGCTAGCTCGTGGTTAATTTGTTACGTGGGGTCCACTGTCAGTGACTATGTGGTTAACTAAATAGTGATTTGGCCCTAATCTAACTACTGCCATGTCATCACCATAGAGTTTAGTCGGCGGCGGCCATCTCGCGCGGCGTAGGCCTCGGGTTTGTGCTATGGTCGACGATTTTGAGCGCGGTTTGCGGCTATGGGGAGATTAAAGTGCGGGGCATCCAAGGGTGGTTTTGTGGTGCGCTGGGGCAGCGTGTAACCATGGCGGCGACGAGCCGGACGGCTGCCGTACTTCAAGCGTCCATGGTTTAGGCGCTACGGTGCACAGCAAGCGCGACCGAAGGCCTCTACGGGTTCCTGAGTTCACCAGGAGCACTCCAATGCAACGAACGAAAGTGGAGGAGCTCGGGAGCATGGAGCTCACTGGCCATGGTGGCGGCCAGAGCTCGAAGCTCTCGGGATGCTACTCTGGCACGGATTCGTCAAGGGAGGCAAGGAAAAATGGAGAGAAGCTCACTACAGTTTGGCAGAGCGTCTAAGCGGGCTCGGGGCCCCGTCGAAGTGGACGAATCGATGGAGAAGGGCACTGGAGCCGAAGCTTGAAGACGGTGGCAATATTGTGAAGCATCTGGGCTCAAGTGGCTCGACAAGGAGGTTGCGGTGATTGTTTCAGTGCTCTGGGACACGAGGACGAGGCGAGAGGGGTGTGGTGGCTGCGGCAAATGGCGACGGTCGCGACGGCACGTTCGGGGGAGCCCGAGAGGATGAGACAGAGGAGGGGGAGGCGACCAGTGATAGGAAGTGGGCGAGGGGTCGCAGGCATCTCCCAGCTGAGTTGGGTAGCATGGGAGGCAAGCAGGAGGTGGCCGCGCGCAGTCGTGTGCGAGCACGCAACTGCTTGCTTTGAACGATGGGGAGGTAGACGACAAGGGAGGTGCCGGGCTGGGCCGTCTACAGGAGCAGGCCAAGTAAGTTGGCTGCCAGGTAGGCCAGGTATTTCTCTCTCCCTTTCACTGTTTTTGTAATTCTGTTCTGTTTTCTATTTTGTAATTTTTTTAATTTGCTTTTGAAACCAATTCAATTTTGCTGCTTCTGAAAATATTTGTGGATGCAATATTGACTAACCCAAAGCCCCACATTGGTTTTCCAGAATTGTTGGAGCTGTTGAAAATGTATATAGCATTTAAAAATCCTAATTCAAATACTTATGATTTAATCCAATATTCCATAAATGACCTATGAAAAATGTGTACCATTTTTTCAGAGGTTTTCTCCCATTTTAGAAATGATGGACATTTCTCAAAGGCATTTTGGTTCATTGGAAAATATTTCAAGTTTCATCTAGGTTATTTGATTTAGTGCTAGGGTTTATCCAATCCCCATTTCATGTTTCATTGACTTTAAACATGATGCATGGATGATTATGCAACTATTTACAAACAATTACTAGGGGTGTGACATGATGATTGACCTGTAGAAAAATTTGTTCGCGCCAATGCCTGTGGTTCTTGCACTTCACGTTCAACTTTGCAAGCAAGATGGAATAAACGAGTGATATTGTTATATTCCTTCTACTCAAACATGGTCTGAATCTCTCTATTTAACCCACCCATGAAAGTGCAAAAATAGCTTCATTATCCTCAACAATACCACATCTAATCATGGCAGTTTGTAATTCCTGATAATATACTTCTACAGAAGTTTTTCCGTGTCTTATACACTACAATTTTCGAAGCAATTCACGTTGACAATATGGTGGAACCCAATGAGTATGCATAGCATTTTTCAAAGCAAACCAAAGTAGTTGGAATATCATCGTGATATAATCTACAATGTCCAGACCACCAAACACAAGGAAAACTAGTGAATGCACAAACATCAACAACAACACGTCTATCCTCGGGATACTGTAAACATGTAAAACATTGTTAAGTTTCTAACTCCAAAGTAAGATATACATCAGTAACGTATCTACCTTCAAATTGTGGAATATGGAAATTTATTTTAGGAACATGGTAATGATCTCGTACCTGAGGTGAGTGTGTAACCCTACCATTCCGATTATTTCCATGTGGACAACCTGGCGATGGTGCTGGTGGTTCCACATAGTTCTGATTTGGATCAATCTCATCCTCGTAATCGTCCTCCTCCTCTACAACAGCAGGAGCTGGAGCCACAGAAGCATCACACTACAAAAAAAATACACTTCCATGATGATACGTGTTTGTCATAGTAGGTCGCGTTTTTTGTCATGCATCTACATCCATGACGATTTTATGACAGAATCAAGATAGTCATACCTGTGCCGTTGTGGAAGTGTTCCATGACATTACCAAAATTATCATCATGGAAGTGTCCACTTCCATGACGATAAATCGCGTGTCACAGAAGTCCATTCGTTAAGGGTGACCGACACATGGTATCCACCGTAACGGAACGCCATTAAGCTATCAGGTCGGATTTTGGATCCGATAACCCGTTAACAGCCCTGGCCAATGGGAAATTTCCATGTGTAAAATTCTGATTGGCCGAAGGGAACACCTGTCAGCTCATCAGTGGGCCAGATGTCGCTCGTCCATTGTAGGAGACATGCCTATGATACGTCGACACGTGGCTGGGTCCAATAGAGGCCCATATAGGTTAAAAAGGCTGGCCCATTCAAAGGCCCGTAGTACTTAATCAGGTACTAGTGGTCCATCTCAATAACGGCCTGCTTAATAAAGGCCCATTTATGGCCCGAAGCTAGATCTGGCCCGTTAATTGTTCGCCCAATATTTGGGCCCATTTACGGCCTAAAGCCATATCTGGCCCGTTAATTGTTCGCCCAATATTTGGGCCCATTTGCGGCCCGAAGCCAGATCTAGCCCGTTAATTGTTCGCCGAATATTTGGGCCCATCTACAGCCCAGTGACTTTCGGCCTGTTAGAGGCCTGATGTAGACATGGGCCCATTTTAGCCCGATGTGATTTTCGGCCTGGGAATGGCCCGTGCTGCCCATGGGCCATATATGGTCCGACGGGACAACAGGCCCACTAACGGTCCGTGCTAAAGGTGGCTATAGTTAAGCCCAACGTGACCCTGGGCCTGTTAAAGGCCTGTCGCGTAATTCGGCCCGTTGATGCATGTACTAAGCTTTCGGATTCTTAAAGGCCCATGATATCAGTGGGCCAACTAAGGCCCGAGATATGTTTCGGCCTGGTAACGGCCCATGAGATAACTGGGCCCAAAAAGGCCCGGTCTACATTTCATCCTACTGAAGGCCTGTCGATGACTAGTGAAAATTGAGGCCCAACATGCATTTTGGCCTGCTAAAGGCACGTGGTTTCATCTCGGCCATAACAGGCCAGTACAATATTCAGCCTGTTAATGGCCCAACGCTAGCTGGGCCAAACTAAGCTCTGGGTCCACAAAAGGCCGGTGTAAGTTTGGGCCCGGCGCAATGTGTGAAGCCCCCAATCATTCTAGCCCAAGAAAGACGTAGGCCGGCCCAACTGTGGCCCGCTAAAAACCAGGCCCGTTAGAGTTGAATGTTTCAGCCCGGTCGACTACATCTGATTTTTTTTTCAGATAGCGAATGATGGCAGTAACTAGTAGGAATTAAGAACAAACCTACTCTATACAATAAATAAATTACGCCATAGTAACTAAGAATAAACCTACACTATACAATAAAGATTTAAGGTATATTACATCCACTGGGCATCGAAGTTGGCCACCAGTGATCATAAAGTGTAACGAAGAAGAAGATTACAAAAACTGGGCACCATTGTAGCGTAACAAAATAATACTGAACGGAGACCACTTCCAAGACATTTCAAGAAAGGTTAGCCTTGCGGGGGAACTGCTGCGCAAGCTGCTGAGCAAGGCTGTGAGACCGGCCTAGCATGTCGGTCATGGCTTCCAGGTGTAGCTATTTAGCGATGAGGTTCTCGTTGGTGTTCTCCGCAATCTTTCTTAGAGATAGGACTTCAAGTCGAAGTTGAGTTGCAGAATGCCTTTCTGCTAGAACTTGGGACTGAAGAAGTCGAACTGATTCAGACAACGAATTCTATGAGCTTGTCTGACTGTTAGTCTCAAGTAACTTGAACACTGCATCAAGACAAGACTTTGGGGTTGTCTCGCTATCTTCAAGATGTTTTGCCTTCTTTGCTGCAATATATGTTGGGTTTGTCTCACAACCTTTAGCAGACTTGTGCATGCCATCAGGCATATCACCCTGAAACAAAGCAGAGAGATGACAAGTTTTGCACCTGTATAAAAAAAGATGATAACTGTGTTGTCAATTCCATCCAATTTCAAATTAGAAAATAAAGAGTAAGTTCAAAATATCAATAGCATAATTTGGCATTGTTCATAATGTGGGGAGCTTCACCACACTACTGGATTACCGTGTCAACATAACAAGCATAGATGAAGGGTAAAGAAAATCATTGTATCTATTTTGGATAATGTGCATAGCATGTTGTTCATATCATCAGCCACATCAATAAGATAAAACAGGAGATGACAAGGTGCAAACGTGGGCTGCTTCACCACACACTGGATTATAGATCCATAAAAACAAGCATACATATAGGGAATATTAAGTAATGTGCATGGTGTGAATAAGGAATTTGGTTTTACAAGTAAAACTTAGAACTTACGGTTCTTGTGAACATGCATTTTGGTAGAAACAACAAACTAAACAGCAGTAAACGATAGGGAGTATGAGAAAATTAAACAGCAATTGAGGATAATGGCTTTAGAAGGGCTGACTTACATTAACAGTTAACACCGGTTTTTAGTGCCCTTCTCCATATCAAGGGAAGGATAAGTCAAGAATTTCAGCACAGAATCTTCTTCATAAGCATTGCATGTACTCTACATTTTGTAGAGAGTAATTATAGATATGATAATATTGGAAGGGATAGAGGATAATGAAGATAAGATGCACATTGATGCTACATAATCAACTACCAATCCCAACAAGTACAAGCATTACAGGACAAAATGTACTGACAAGAGCAATGGGCTACACTTTTGCACTGGCATTGTCTGTGTATTCTACTTGTTGGTAAGATTAAATATAGATATGATCTTTTTTAGTAAATGGTGGGAGAGGGAGATAAGACGCAGAATGCTACAAAATGAACCAATCCCTCTTCCCATAATACAAGAGTGTTTTGAACACTGGTGTACTGTACAAAACATTCTTATATTATGGGACGAAGGGAGTAGCTGTTAATGTAAGTACAGTGATAGACCACGTTCGGTCCTTACAAGAGGAATGCAGAGCTAAACCTCTTCAAAACCATTGGGTTGATTCTAAATTTATGTAAGAGTCCATACGGATCTTATAATGTCCACCAAATGGACGATTACGAGGCTAACATGTGCAGTGATGCTACATAATCAAACAGCTATGAAAGTAAGTATGGTCATATAGGGCAAGAGGTACTCACAAGAGCAATGCAGTGTGCAGTATAGTTGCGAGATTCTGTGGTCCCTTGAGAACGAATTTTCTTCTGCTAACAGTTTTTGTACAAGTGAGACATTAAGGCAAATGCAGAAATGTAGTTCAAATTGTGATGTGATATCATAGACAGTACCTTACGCTGCAGCCGAGACCAATGTGTAACAAGATTATTCCAGTCACCGTCGGATAAATGTAGCACCGGAGACTTTACAGAAATTTCGTTCAGAGGCTTGCCATCGAAGTGCGCTTGCCTCAGGTAGGAACGATACATCATCAACAAGTGCTTGAAAAGCGCAACCAACCCTTGCTCGTCATCACAATCTAGTTTGCTCCTTGCCTATTTAAAAGAATGAAATCTTGTGTCTTCTGTCAGCAGAAACATATGCAGTAATGACCATGAATAACATTAGTACATTTCTTACGCGTAAGTTGCTGCGGAAGACTGGAAATTGTTCTGTGTCTGCGGTATAATCTTTCCATGAAGGAAAGATGCGCACAAAGTTCCTGACAACAACATAAGCTTCGTCTTCTAAACTGGGAAGAAATGGAACATGTGTCCTATTTGCTGCAATTGGGGCTCTCTCTGGTTCGAAAAGGGATTTGGCAACTGGATTTGGTGTACTCTTTGCTGGAATGGGGGTTTTGCATCGTACAGCTGGTGCTGTGTCAACTGGCATAATCATACTGTTTGCTGCAGTTGGGGTCTGCTGAGTTGGGGCATCATAAATGACCAGTGTAGTAGGGCTAGAGTCTGCTAGAGTTGGGGTGTTTTGTGGGTCAGGTGATATTGCAACTACACCTAATGTGCTATTTGATTTATCAGGTGCCACTACCTTTTCCAAATACTTTGCTTGTGCTCCTCCATGATCAGCAATCGCCCTCTTCCTTTTGAACGTCTGATACACAAGAACAACATTTGAATGGATAAATATTGTATGATGACAGATGGAATATGTACTGAAAATGGATAGGCAGGGCGTATTCACATACACGATGTCTAAACTAAGCTAATGGTAGTTCAACAAAGTAGAAGCAATGCAAAGATCAGTTGCAAGATATGTGCGAGCAATGTAACCTTGGAAAGTTAGAGCAAGTACCTTGATGGGTGAATAAGATAGGGCATCTTCCTCTGACTCCTCCACTAGGGAGCTACACTAACGTAGGTCTCCCTCTAGCTCAGAATCACTGTTAGGATCATATTCTGAGCATGAATCTGTAGGTGGAGAGTGTTTGCATTGCATTGCATCCAGACTTGATTTCAGTCCCTTAATGCCAAATTTGACAGCCATGGCATTGTTCTTCTTTATTCTTTTCATGCACGCAAGCTCATAATCATTATGATGCTGTTCAGAATATGAGATTCATGAAAACATAAGAAGTAGTCAGAATTGTAACTGAAGTAAGAGAACATCCTAAAAGAATATTGACAACAAATATGACAAGGCAAGCATAGATGTAGTGAATCAATCATTTACTTGTGAGATTAGTAGGACAAGTATGCAGAATTGTAACTGCAGTAAAAGACCATCCAAAATCTGAATGAAGAAGTTTGTCTAGCACTTATTGTTTGCAACTAATCAACGTGAACAATTGGATATTATATCGAATGAGTAAGAAAGACAAGTAAAATTGTCAACAAACCTGGCTTGTAGTAGTAATTTGGGTTAATGTCACTACGACCAACAATCCAAAATGACTAGTGTGTGTTTCGAGGGCCGGAATTTTGAAAACCCTGTGAACTTTAGAGGTACTAAAGATTACCAAAATACATCTGAACCATTAAGTGTAGGTAGCACTGAGCACACAACAAACCCTAATGACAGTCCTGCCTAATGAGTAATGAATCAATTAGAAAATGGGTGATGAGGAGTGGCTGTTGAGGGTTGAGGACGTATCTCAGGATAAATCGGGTTGGCTTGGTGGGTGCTGCAAGCCTGAGCCCTAAACGGACTGGGAAGGTAGGCACGGCAGTGCGCCCGGGCAGCGGTGACGCTGTTGGGCGAGCGACTCCTGGCCTCCTGTTAGTCCAGCGTCTCCTCCTAGAGTCATGCCGTCCGGGGACGGCAAGTCGCCGGCGAGGTAGACGGCTGGGGGCGAGTAGACATCGGAAGCACGCAGTAAAACAGAGGGGAATCGGGGCCTGGGACGACCCAAAATCCCAGGGTGGGTAGGCCCACCGTGGGCACCCTGTAGGGATACACACCTGAGCGGTGAACATGCATTTTCAAAACTAATTTAGGAACATTTAGCTGACCAATTAAACAACTCTGTTTTAATAATATCAAATTCGTATTGGAACAACTAAGCTTGTTTAGCTTGATGGGTGGAGCAGTGTTACTATGACACGGAGCACGTATTCTGATCGTATAGTGATCATAAAAGGGGCAAACTCTAAGCATATTTTTTTAGCAAAAGAGGGTTTCCCCTCCGATTCTATTAAAGAAACCACCACGGAACCAACATGATCAATTAAACCCTAAGCAAGATCAATTAAACCATATTATGACTGTGCCATGGCAGATTTGAAGCTGCAAACCGGAGAAATGATATTTAGCATCCGCTGTTTGCTTCGAACTAAGAACTAAATTCTAGGAGCTGAAAAGAAAGTAGAGTAACCAAGTTAAGATATATTTTCTGGTTGAGATCAAAAAGTTGAGGAGAAATGAAGTACCACCTCTCTTGCGGTGCCGTGTAGGCATCGGGGGTGTGATGGTTGTCGGTGGCGTTGAAGCAGACCTGCGACGGTAGACGGGTGCATCGGGGGATAAGTCTTGTTGCAGTGGAAGAGAAGGTCGTGTGAGCGGCCCCGGCAAAGAGGACGACAGCGCTGATGAAGCGAGAGGACGCGATGCAAGGCTATTGGTCCGTCACGGTGGATGAGAAACATCCATCTCTAGCAGTGGACGACGCGGTCTTGGTAGGCGCTCCGACATGATGGAGGATGGTGGCGATGGATGTGGTGGAGGACGGCGGCGATGGATGGGGTGACGAACAGAGGTTGGTGTGGGGATGGGGTGTTCTAGCGCGGACAGTGTATGAATGGGAAAATGGAGGGAGAGGAACGGGGAACCATGTTTTTGGGACGCGCCTGTCTGAAATATGGGAAAGTTATGAACTTAGCCCCCGTTTAAAATTTGCACGTCTCGTCGGTTGGGGATTGGACAGTAATCTCGCATCTCGCCAATATTTGCCCAGAGCGATTTCGGGCGAGGAGAGGGTGGTTGGCGCCCATGGTTGGCGCCCACGGTGTATGAACAGGGCTGACAGGTAGGGCGGTTGTGTCATGTCTGAGTGAAGTTACAAACCTGCCCTATTGAAAATATTTGCCTAAATCAATTTCGGCCGAGTCGAGTTTGTTTTGCCACCCACCGTGTATGAATGGGGAATGGAGGGAGAAAGAGAGGTCTGTCGGACGAGCTTGAATCAAATGTGTTTTGCCGCCCATGTTTGACGCCCACCGTGTAGGAATGGCTCAGAGGCGGTCGTGTCAGGTCTAATTGAAGTTACTAACCCCTATTTAGAGCAGTGGAAATCGGGCCGATGGATTGTCCGTGTAATGGGTAGACAGTAATTTCCATCTCCCAAACACTTGGCTTCGGGCAGCCGACGTGGTAGTGGACATTTTGTTTCTTCTTTCGAATTTTGGGACAATAAGCATCCACGTTTACCCTGGAAACTAAATTCGAATCCATTTTGTATTCCTATATGAATCTTTATAAATCATTCTATGTGTTTTTATATATCTTCAAAAGGACGATAAAGATGTATTCCACTGTCATATATGAATATGGTTTACAAATGCCGATACTCAAATTTAGAAGCTAGAATCCAGTTTAAGGTGAATTCGAATATTTGGAACACTACGTGTCCAACTCAAATGTGACACGCAGCATAATGTGTACTCCCATTTAGATATGTACACAAGCGATGTATCAAGATTCAAATACCGAGTCAATCAACCAAGAATGTACAGAACTAACAAACATACAAAAACTAATATAGTATATGGATCAATAATATCAACTAACATACATAAGCCAGGCCAATGTACTTTTTTTTGGCTACAACAGCATCCTTTTTTTAGCCAGCATCTTGTCCCTTTCCGATGCGTGCCACTTATGGTCCATCTATACTACTACTATTGCTGAATGCACATTCAGCCCGATTGGCATATTTGTAGGTCCGGCACAACAATCCAAATGAAATATCTCCGAGTCTTATCAATTAATACAGACCTGTGCTCAAATAAAATTACAAACCAAAAAACAAAAAAACAATTATTACATGATCTCTAAAATGAATGGTTTGACTGATTACATGAACAAACAACACAAAGGTTATTCAACTACGGAAAGAACATTTCACCTATGATTTACCAAGTAGGAATTTAATTTCCTTTTTTCCTTCAGGACCTTAACAATCTGGTCAGTCTTAGCTTGCTTCGTTTTGAAATCCACCAAATATTTAATGGTTGTCGTGAGTACTGCTTGTGATTGTGTTGTTTGCTTCCTCAACATGTCAACTTCATCTCTAAGTGCAGAAGCAGAATATCATTCTTCCACTAGTTTAGCCTCTGGAGCATCAGCAGTTGGCAATTCATAATGCACGATTGGGCCGATGCCACTGCCGTGGGATGATGCAACGTCTATGGGGACCTCGCTCTTTGATCTTGCGCTAACCTATTTTGCCATTAAAGTTGAAGTTAGCAAAAACTCTAAACTGGGAGTTATAACAGCAAACCAGTTAAACAAACAAGGAATTAAAGAATTTCAATTGGATGCTGAAAAGTAGTTATTAACATCATTGGAACCCGCTATTGCAGCAACAAAGCAGTTAAACAAACAATTAGATATTTAAGTTAAGGCAAACATGTAATTCTTAACAGTAAGTATCAAACACATAGATAGGCACAGTCTACAATATGATTAACAGGCTTTGGCATTATGTAATTAGTAGCAAACTAAATTAAGCCAAGCAACGTAATTGAACAGTTTTGCAATAAGTGGCTAACTAAAATTCCGAGAAGCAGGTAACTGAACTTATGCTAGTTCTTTGTACAGGCACACTGCAACTTCTTTTTCGCTTATAAGGTTGTACGAAGGAGTCCATGGCATCAATTGCTTGGATACGCAGTTCCAATACTTCTTTCTTCCCACACTGCATTGGTAAGTTGAATAGTTAATCTGGTAAGATGGTGCGTCCTTGATATGTTATATGAGGACGTGTAGTCAGACTAGTTGTAGCCACACACATCACACTGGCTTTTACTGTATATTTCATGTGATTACTTTTGGCATATCGAGATCTAAGCAATCTACAATAGGATGAAAAGGCTGGCATCCTTCACATTATTGGCGAACTCAATTCATAGAAACAAGCAACTCAACCATTATGTGGGTAAATCAAAAGCGCCACTGGAATATTTTTCACTATCCAATCATACACGCAAAAGGGGGCGACGCCACCATAGGGGCTGGTATGGGAGGCCGCCTCAGGTGGCTGGAAAGTTTGCACCTAGTTTGAGTCGTCCAGGTTGGCCCACACTAGTTTTGATTGTCCCAACGCACCAGCAGGCAATGTAAAAAATGAAGAAAAATGTTTCAATTTGGATGGGCCAATAACATAAGTGCAAGGCAGGCCCTATAGCAGGCTCACGGCCCAAACGAGCGCCTCCCATATCGATCGACAGCAGGAAAAATCCCAATTCATTCGCTCCAGCCTCCAGTCTGGTTCGCTCCTAACCAAGCCGCCGCTGGACAGACAGACACAACACTTCCTCGTGCCCTCATTGGAGGGCGGTTGCCGGGCTTCAAGCAAATGGAAGGACAAGAAGATGAAGATCCAACCCTGGGTGTAGCCTGCGTGGGAGGCAGCGGCGGCAGCACGGGCATGGCATCGAGCTTGCGCAAACGGACAGTCGTAGCTTGCAAGAGTAGCATGCGCAACGAGCAGGTACATCACATCCCTGATTATATCTAATTCAACTCTTCAATTTCTGGCCAATAGTTAAGCCCGACGGTGTTGTAAAACTTCTTGTATGTAGGGATGACAAAATGAAACCAATTTATACTTATTTTATAACTCCCCCAATCAATACTGAACTGACTGAATCTGATGTATCTAATCAAGTTTCCGGTGCAAACATACAAGCTCATGTTGTTCTTGAGACTGAAGTGTCTAATGAACAGACTGCTAATGAAGGATTTGATGCAAACATTTTACATGCTCCTGGTGATGAACATATAGTGTCTAATGATGGATCTAATGCAAGCATTTTGCAAGCTCATTGAAGGATTTAGTGTCTAATGATGATATACTATGTTGAGAGAGATAGAGATTTGCAGGCATTGATGACAAGCAAATTATAGTGCACTTTCATAGCTTGAGGAAACGTCGAGGCCATCTACTAGAAAGTCCCCGTATCATGACAACATAGCATAAATACTTTTCTAATCTGTTGTCTGAAACTATTGTCATACTTGTGCAAGATAGATATATTGATATGCAGTTTGCGCACTGGTTATAGGTGCAATTACACTTCGATATTTCAAGCGGATACAGACCATGTTTGTAGTCCTTGTACACTATGATGCATTTTGTGTTTTTTGGTGCTTGCATCATTTAGTGCTTATAATCTGAACTACTTTGGATCATTAGGTGGTTTCCAAAGTGCATGTAGCTTCACATTTCTCAAGTTATGTTGATTTCCGGAGTGCAAGTGCCTTCGTATTTTTTAAGTTAAATGTTCTCCCCTGGTAACTTGAATTCGTGGATCCGCCACTACACACAAATCATACACGAATGCCAGTACGAATTTAATGAAATGCAGGAACTTACGCTAGCTCGTTGTACAGGCTCACTGCAGCTCTGCTTGCGCTTGGGATGTTCCATGTACAAGTCCATGTTACCACTTGCTTGGATGTGTAGGCCTTGTGCTCCTTGCATCTCCCTCTGCATTTTTGACACGGCGAATGGTTGATCAAATAAGTGGAATCAACCTTGATGTTGGACCGGAGGACAAATACTTACAAGGTTATACGGGTGTGGAGGATGTGTACCAGATCCCGTAGCACCGTCATGCTTCGCTAAAAAATGGATTTGCTTGTTTCAGATGATATCTCCAGAAGAAATAAGAGTTAAAGTCAGAGTTGCATAGGCGTGTATGCTAAGAGAGTAGTGAAAGGATATCCAAACATCATCAGAATAGTACACAAGGGAGTGATGTGTGGATACCTAGTTTGGGCCGGCGTTTGGGCATCCTCGCCTAGCTAGAGTGCAGGTCACTTCAGAGCCATTGAGGGTGATGCGCTGGTGTTGGATGACCGCGCACGGATGCAGATCTTGAGGGGCAGCGGAGCACTACGATGCGGTGGACGAGACCGTTGGTGAAGCCCAACGGCCTCGGGGGGCGGAGGTGCGACGATGTGCTTGGTGAAGTAGCCCCGGTGAGCTGGAAGACGGCGTCGGTGAAGCGCACCTGATGTGGCGGAACTAGGTGTTTGTGAGGCACGTCGGTTGCGGCGGCCGACGTGGTCGGTGGACCACCCGGGGTGGTGGACGAGGGCGTAGATGAGGTAGCTCTGGTGCGGTGGTGAAGCGCGACCGTCGTCTTTGTCGTTGTCGTGTGGCATAGAGGTGGGGAAAGAGATGAGATGAGGGGCGATTCGAACTTTTCTTGGGTTGGCGGTGAATTAGGGATTTGAGCAATCTGGGCGCGGAAGGGGACGGTGGCGAAGACATATTTTGCAGGGCTGGAATTGGGGTCGCCAGATATTTCAATCTGAAACATGGAACCGCGAACTTATTTTGTCGTCGTCCTTTTTTTTGGCGGGGGAGGGGTGGGA
>NC_041383.1:304368685-304369568 GCF_002162155.2 Triticum dicoccoides | reverse complement strand
TTAAGGCACCGAAGCAGCGCCTACCCCGACACGACGCAGGTCTTCCTGAGAATGCGAACGAATCTTCTTTCATTTGCAAACGAATCTGTATGTATTACCATGCCCGTGTTTTCCTTGCAATAATTAGTCATTCGAAACGAGATACTCCCTCCGTTCACTTTTGTATGTCATTTCAGACAACTTAAAATGAATTGTTTTGCACATTGTCTGAAATGTCTTTAAGGTCTTATAAAAGTGAACAGAGGGAGTACTATAAATTAATTAATGAGGAGTTATTTGAAAAAAAATCAAAACGGTATCCACGCTAACGTGGATTAGAGTGTGTGTCACATAATTAGGTATTTGAATTAGAGTGTGTGTCACGTAGCGATCTCCAATTCTAACGTGGTTTTCGCATTTCACTGTATCCATGCTACTTTTTTAATACAAATTCATATGTATATGATGAACACCATGGTAGTGAGAAAACTTTTGGATGGATTCAAACATATAACCTACAAAAAAGCACAACAAATTGAGTCAATGTCAACTTTTCGAAACTTAGTATGGCACGAATCCGAAATAATTACCCGTATGCATGGTCCTCGGTTCAAATCTTACAATGTACACCGAATTGAAACATCGATATTAAGTCCCGTACTATGTACATTCAAATGTTGTTTTTAGCCCCCCCCCCCACCGCACAAACGCTACATACTTCCTGTATCGGTCAATCTTCCTCTCCAAACCACCTTAGGAAGCTATCGATTTCCAACACGCGTTCATTCTTTCTCTCCATGTTTTGACCCCTTTTTCCATTCTGTTACCAAATGTATTTACCTCACACACCCACCATTACACCCCATGCTGAGCTCTCTCTCTCTCTCCCCTCTCCCTCTCACCC
>NC_041383.1:304319176-304368447 GCF_002162155.2 Triticum dicoccoides | reverse complement strand
GCATTGCCTATCTAGCCCCCCCCCCTCAACCTCTCATCTGCACGCACGCACGTTGTATATCTAGGTCACTCACTCGAGACTGTCTCACTCTTTCTTCCGCACGGCAGGCCACACTCGCTCAATCTCGCTCTCTTTATCTGAGTCTTGTTTAACCTCGTTTTCTTTCACACACAAATGATATATCTCCCTGTTCGGGCCTTGATCGACACAATCTATACTCTCTCACGCAGATTGTCTATCTAGGTCAGTCCATCCAAGCCGCCGCCACTCTTTCGACCTCATGGTGGGCCATGCTCACTCAATCTCTCTCTCCTCTCTCTCTCTCTCTTTGTATGTCTCGATTGACCTCGCTCTTTCTCGGACAAAAACGATATATCACCATGTTTGAGCCCAATTCGACCTATTCAGATTGTATACTCTCTCATGCACATTGTCTATCTAGGTCACTCTCTCCAACCCGTCTCACTCTCTCGATCGCACGGCAACCCTATGTGATCGGTTGACCTTGCTTCCTCCCACGCACAAAATATATCTACACGTCTGTGACTCGATCATCTCTCAAGCTCTATCTTACAGCCCTCATCCTTGCCAAAAGCTCAATCGGACAATATCTCTCCAGAGCATATATATTTGTTCAATGAATGTCGGACCACACTCACTTTGTCTCTCTATCTATATGTCCCTAGATTGACCTCGCTTTCTCACACCGTATCTTCCACGCATTGAAGCTACTACCTCTCCATCCCTCGCAAAGCCGGAGCTATTTACATTGCGAGGGGAACTCCAACCTTGGATTAATTTGTGTAGGCATTTATTCCGGTCGGTTTCGATTATATTTTCGTAGCATTCGGCCCACAACTACTCCAAACACCGTTGCAACCCACGCAACTCCCCTAGTTGATTTCCCTCTGGCTCAGTCATCGCTCTCTCGCACGTCCTTTCTCGCCTTCAACGTCGCACCATGGTATTATTGAAAAAACTATGTTGTTCTCTTTAATTATTATAAATAAGCTACAAAACTACACACCGATAGTCCACTTGGAATGGAACAAATTTCGACCCACAAATTAAAGTGCTACAAACTACACACCGAGGGGCCCACATGTCATGAAACAAATTTGGACCCATATACAAATTAAAAACTAAAGGACGAGGATCGAACATGCGACCAGGCCTTCAAGCCGCACGTCAATAGGCAACCTATGTAGAACACCAATGTTTGTTGTACCCCCGTTTGTTCACATAATGTTTTTATATTTCCACAGCCTAATTAATGGATAACATGTAATATTATTTTTAGTACTATTCGCCTTCACTTACTGGTGGGTTCCATGTGTTCTCTCTCTCTCTCTCTCCTCCCCTTCTGCGTTTAGACGCACGGGCAAACACGAAGAACTCACGGGCGATGTTGCCGTTGACCATATCTGGACGCGTTCCCAAGTCACAGCACCAGTTTCACGTACTAGCAGCACTAGTTAGTGCATGTTAATTTGGAAGTATATTAAGTGCATGCGGACATTAAGTACTAGGATATTATTTGCATTTTATTATGTGATTAGCACTATTTTTGGCATGAAATTAACTGCACGCTAAACGTGTTGAGCGCTCGACATTGAAGCAGTCTAGGTCGTTGGATGACAAGGAATACATGTGGCTTGATGAAGTTTTATATTTAATTTGATACAGCTCTAGCAGAACATTCAATCGATCAAACCATAAGTCTGACTCTGACTTTAAATTATACGACGATCGATATAAAATAAACGGAAACGATAAACGTTCAGATTTTAAGCATGTCAATCCGAAAGATTTTCAATGCAAATTTAGATTACGCGGCGGCGGCGGGGGCGTCTCGCGGTGGGAAGTGGCTGCTCTGCCGTGCTCATGTGTCGTCGGGCCACTGACCGACGGTGACGGCGACGTCTTGCGCCGTTGTTGGCGTACTCCTGGACGATGGCCTAGCTTGAAGGAAGGCCAAAAGGTTCTGGAGTTTAGAGCGATTCAACTGGCGGGAGGAGGCGACTGGCGTTGGTGCAAGGAAGCGGTCGACGGCGGCCGTCCATGCCGCTGAGGGGGGCAATGGCACCCGCGCAGGGACAGGCGCTGTCAACGGCGCGGCGGAGACATTCATGTGCACGGGCACTGGCACATGCGCGCATGTCAGTGCACGCGTAGGCGCATGCGCTGGCAAGTGCACGGGTACCGGCATGGGCGTGCGCGTTAGTGCACACGCAGGCGCATGCGCTGGTAGGTGCGCGTGCGCGTGAAAGTCGGCGGGGAGCTCGTGGAACCCCGTGGCATCAAGCTCGACGACAATGTGCGGCTCCAGCCCATCAATGCTGCGGGATGGGCGCTAGCGCAGTCAGGGCGACGGGGGCCGGAACGGGAGCGGGGACAGGCGCGACGTCTTCCCGCAAGGCCAGTTCAAGCTCGTCCCAAAGCGCCTTATTTTCTTGAGAATCCATCTGGGTGTCTTCCTTAGGAAACTGGAACACTAAGGGCAGACCATCGTGATGCAGCATGGCGTACGTTTAGGTCTGGCTAGTTGGAGGTAGACGACAGGAGAATCAGAGAGGAAGAGAGATGATTGTAGAGATATCAGGTAGTGCAGGGTTGATTTTAAACTGCGGCGCCGGCGACATTAAAAGTGGGAGCAGTTGGGACGACGGTGGGCGGCGGAGCCTGGTCAAAGAGATCGCCTCCCGGTGAGTCTGCATAGTGGTCTGCTCACACGCCTCCCTGACAGCCGGTGCAGCGGTCTGCTCGCACCCTCCCGTTGACTCACGCGCTTGCTGGGACGGCACCTGCCAATGAGAAGCAGGGACTTGTGGTGGCACGAAAACGCCCACGGTTTCAATAGTGAAAGCGTTCACCTTAACGTGACAGGTCTTTGTTCCAAAATACTTTGGCTCTTCATTTGTGCAGCTTGTCTCGAATTGAAGAAACAACTTACGAAGTAATATTTGTGCGATATCACCCGACCATGCTCAGTTTCAAGAATTTATGCTCACTTCTGGATTTTCTGAAATTTAAGATCCAGGATTCGAAACAATATCATAACCTGCATCATACAATAAATTTTCAAGCCGTACATCTATCCTGTTGTATTTCTTAAGAAAGGATTTGGTCAAACATTTTGCTTAGTTAGACTTCAGACAATTTATATATGCAGAGTAAAAGGATAATCCCTCCGTACCAGTGCATTGCCTGATATATTAACTCAAGTACTAGGCACGAACAAATGGGCTCAATTATGTGCTCATCCTGGTGTAGTAGTAGTAGTACTAGGCAATGCAGTTGACGGGTGACCTTGACAAGCGGCGACCGAGGGAATTGAACCGTTCTCGGCACGGTAGGTAACGTTGTCTAGTTACTAAAGCATCCCTCTGTTGTTCGTCGGTAGTCATTATGGACCGGGGACATGAGGGGAATTTCCTAGGGCTAGAATTCTGGCCGCCAGATATTTCGACTTGAAACGCTGAGGCTCGACTGGTTGGGGTTGCCTAATGTGCGTACCACACACGCCACCGAAGGACACGAGCCCGGTTTTTTTATTTCCTTTTTATTTTTGTAGGATCAACACGAGCCAAGGTCTGGCTGGTACGTCGTTGGGTCCTACCATTCGAGAATATGAAAGGAACCTTTTAAATTGCCAAACGAATCTATGTGTATTACAATACCCGTACTTTCCTTGCAAATACTAATATCAACATGGTAATTGATTTATGACGAGTTATTGAATTAGAGTGAGTTTGTGATATAGTGATCTCAATGTGGATTTCACATTTCATTGTATCCCTAGTAAGTTTTCCAATGCAAATTCAAATTTAAAAGATGACCAATATGGAGGTGAGAAAACTTTGTATGTATCAAGCATATGACCACACACACACAGAGAGAGACACACACGCACGAACACAACAACAATCCAATAAGTATAGTGCATCTATTTTTCCAAACCATGCATGTATGACATGAATTCAAAAATACTCCTTCTATTCCTAAATATTAGTATTTTAGAGAGTTCAACAAGTGACTACATACGGAGCAAAATAAGTGAATCTAGACTCTAAAATATGTCTATATACATCCGTATGTGCCAGTCCATTTGAAACCTCTAAAAAGACGAATATTTAGGAACTAAGGGAGTAAAATGTAAGACATCCATGGTCCATAGTTCAATATTTAAAATGAACATGAAACTGAAACATGAATATTAAGTCTAGTACTACAGTACATGCAAATGTTGTGTTTAGGCGAAGCTATAATTGTCGGGGGTCAACCCCTCGACCTTAGATAAAATTGTGGAGCTCTGTTTAGGGTTGTTTATATTATATTTGTCCCCACCCTCCCAACCACCGATTGGTTGTGCAACCCCCACCCCTCCTCCCTGGGATAATATCATGTGCCCCCATACCTTAGATGCTATATGCCGATACGAGTTGCTTGGAGCTTGTAGATCTGAGATATAGCAGTTCACATGATGTGTCTAATTTTTTTTGCATGAAACCTTAATGAGTTTGAGAATTGCACACAATTTGTACAAAAACTACTCAGATGCCCTTGGATCCCATATCCAACGACCTTGAAGCTCGTATCACCGTAGCATATCTAAGATGAAGGAGGACATCATATTCTCTTGTATGTAAGAATATCATGTGCTACCACACCTTAGATGCTTTGGTGATACAAGCTCTTCGGAGTCGTTGGATTTGCAACCCAACACCTCCTCGGTGGTTTGAATGTTTTTTTTGCAGAAAAGCCCCAAAAGAGTTCAGCCATTTGCAACCCAATCTCGTATCACCGTAGCATCCAAGTTGTGATATCACCTTATGTTTTCTTGCATGGGAGAATATGAGGTGGTCCCGCACCGTAGATTCTATGGTGATACGAGTTCACTGAGATCTAACGGCCCACAGTAGGAGGTTTGAATATTTTTGCAATATACTGCTGATAGAGTTTGGGAAATGCGCAGAAAGTACAAGTACTACGTATGTGCCATCTGATCACTGATCATACGATCTAGATGCTCATATCACCGTAGCGGGTAATTAAGCTATGGGGATCACCTAATATGAGCACCGGGGAGCCGTTGGATCGAAGATGCAACGGCACACATGAGGCCTGGATGTTTTATTTGCAAAAAAACCTTTGGAGACTTTGGAAATTGCGCATAATTACAAAGACTACTCCCAAGCCATTGGATCTCACTTCCAACGGTGCAAAAACTCGTATCACCATAGTATCTAAGCTGCGGGGTGGATGTGATATTCTATGCCGCTGCCATTTTTGTTCATAAGTTTGCAAAATACGTGCAACTCGTGTCGTTACTTGTGTAACCACGCAAAGTGTTTGTT
Source organism: Triticum dicoccoides (assembly GCF_002162155.2). NCBI lineage: Eukaryota > Viridiplantae > Streptophyta > Magnoliopsida > Poales > Poaceae > Triticum > Triticum dicoccoides. The sequence continues at coordinate 304,363,090 of NC_041383.1, read as the reverse complement.
CAAAAAAACCATCCTACACTGAAATATCGGAACAACACACAGGGTCCCACTTGTCATTAATCAAATTTGGACCTAAAACTAACAAATCTGAAAGACGAGATTCGAACTGGCAACGTAGACTACAAAGCGTAAGTCAATAGCCTGAAAAAACGAACAATTGTTGGCTTTATCCCATAACTTGATTTTATACAGTACTTGCATTGAGTAGAGTAGAGGGAGTGCCTCGTCAACACGTGAATGACCGTTGTCTCACTTACTGGTGGGTCCCAGGTCTGCGATCTCTATCTCTCTTATCTCCATCGTCTAACCTTTGCACGGGCACACACGAAGAGCGGCGCTAGCTTGCCGTGGTGTTATTACAACTAAAAAAATCTTGGAAAATAGAAGAATCGCCAAGAACAAGAGACTTTGTGGCTGGTCGAGACGGAGCTAACCACATCTATCCTTCGTGCCACGTTTGCATGATGAAGTTGTGTGGCTACTGGGGTGTTTTCGACCGATTGGCTGGGTCCCGAGGTCAAACCATAGGTACTACGTCTGATACAATATATTTTTACACGCACATTTTTCCTCCGTGCCGAGACGTGGCACACCCTACCGTGCGGTTTCGGGGTCCTCCCGGGTGGTGCACGCATATATTGTTCCTGACATGGGACGCCCTACCGCGCGTTTTCTGGGTCCTCCTCGGTCATAGCACCGAAGCAAGTAAATGAGTCGTCAAATCATGAAAGACCAACTTTCCCGCCGAGTACATCAGTGAAGCACGGTGGCTAGCTAGTTTGGCTAGTTCGACCGATTATCTAGGCCGCCGCCACATTTGTTTTTTCACCTCTTTTTTTATCTACTTGCCGGCATGTAAATTTAAATATCCACCATGCGTTGCTCTGGTGTTTGGGTGCGGCAGGATTTTTAATTTTTTGATTGATGGGAGCAGGCGCGGCAGCAATTAGTCATGATGACTCCGCCTGTAAAACCCACTGCTCCCTAATGTGAGAAGTCGTCGATTGGTGTTTTACCGTGGTGAAAACCAAAAGATTCCCCGCTCCTTGGCTGGCTCCCTCCGCCTTCCCGTAGATTGCATTGCCTTTCAGGCGTTTCGCCCCCTTTGCTTCCTCTCCCCATTGCTTCTACCTGGTGCCATGGCGGCGCAGCAGATCACGGAGTGTGAGGTGAGGCGCCTGACACAGTAGCTCCATGCCAAGGATGCGGAGCTCAGGGCCAAGGATGTGGAGCTCCGTGAGCTGAAGGAGGAGAGGAGTGCCATGCTCCTATGTTATGTGCGGGAGTTCACGGAGCTTAAAAAGCGGCAGGCGTCTACCACAAAGATGCTCGAGGCGTCGTCAGCATTGCTACAGAAAGCAGGAGATACGATAGGCCGTCAGGGGAGCCGTCTGGAGCGCGAGTGGGCCGATCGTGACGAGGTCCAGGATCTCCTCAGCCAGTTGGTGAACCAAGTTGCCACGCACGTGTTGTGGCTGCGCAATGCCTACCGTCGTGCCAGCGCGACGATGCCGGCCGTCGGGCTAAACCGGTTTGACCACCCGGTCGACTTCAACGAGCTGCGACTTCCTGACCTGGTCTCCTTCTTCACCTATATCTCTGAAGGGATGAGCCATCTCCGCGCGATGGTAGGGGCTGAGCTGGACAAGGAGGGGTTGCAGGCTGCCGTCGTTGTTGCCGGGCGAATCCTTTTTGGGCTTCGTCACCGGAATCCATTCGTGCCATTGGACGCTGTCTTTGATGAGCTGGCTCTCGTCGACCAAGAGCAGGCTCTGCAGGCGGTTGCACCCTGAATCACCAATGTCGTGCGCCTAGAGAAGCAGAGGGACTTTGGTGGTGTTTCGGCGCCCTCTGCATGGGCATGTCCATGTCTTGGTGCAACATGACCGTTGGATCAAACTCAGACGGTGCAGATCAGTCACTATAGCACAAAGCGTGTGGGTGTGTTTGGTTGCATTCTCATCTCAATATAGTTGTTTCATCTTCGTGTATTTTTGTCAACCTACTAGTGTGGACTCATGCACCCTTCATGCACTCTGCCAAACACCCAAAAGTGGGCCGAGAAGGGAACTTTTGCTCCCATCCCGTGCACCCTTCATACACCCTGCCTAACACTATTCATGCTTCATATGTTTCATGTTTCCTGGAGTACTGTAGCACTGTACTCTCCGTGTGTTGTGGACCTAGTTATGTTAACATTGATCTCACCATTCATTCTCGACCAGACAGTCGAAAAAGCGGTACTATGTTACATATAGAAGTAGTTGACATGCGCACAACATCATTTGTTATCGTCATATCTTACTACACTAGCAACAAGATTGTGCAGTACTGACGTATGAACCACTACACATGCCTAGTAGTAGGAGCACTGTGTATGTTCAAGTGGCTACCGTGTTTCGCACTCCTCCATCGTAAGAGTCGAAACGCTTGCTGTAATCATTTTTTTCTTCAGAAAAACAGGGGACACGCTCTACCGTGCGGATCCTCCTCCAGCCATGCACTAAATTACTCACTTTCGCCAACGTGTGGGATAGCCAGCACCTGGGTCCACCAGCCATGCACTAAATTACCCCGTAGTAGAGTGACGGTAGACTACCCCGATCAAACCGCCGTAGTAATGCCCAATGAGCCGTCAAATCACAAAACCCCCTCCTTTCCAGCAGTAAGTTGGACGGACGAAGCAACCATCATTTCACTCTTCTCTCTCAGCTTCCTCTCTTGAAGAAAACCCTTACTCGCTTCGCTTCTCCCTCATCTCGTTCCTACTTTCACTCTTCTCTCTCAGCTTCCTCTCTCGGATGGACGCCGGAGCACCGGCCGACGTGATGTCTATGGCTCTGGCCAAAACCGTCGAGGCTCATGGTACGAAGAAGCGCAAGCACCCCGCCGAGAGTACCATAGACAAGCTCAAAGCCATCGCCCTGTCCAAGCCCCCCTCTCCGGGATCCCTCATTAAGCAAGTCCAGGTAATGTCTCTTGTTGACGATCTTTTTCTCGATCTTGATCGTGTTTTTTCATCTAACAAGCGGTACTAGTACTGGTAGTACAACTTTCTGGGTGATCTTGCATGTGATTTTAGTGTGCCAAATGATGGTTCTAAATTCCTCTTTTGTCCAAAACATGCAAGAGGTTGACACTGATTTCTTATAGATTAGTTTCAACTACTCCCTCTATCCCAAATTTCTTGTCTTAGATTTGTCTAGATACGGATGTATCTAATACTAAAATGTGACTTGATACATCCATATCTAGACAAATCCACGACAAGAATTTTGGGATGGAGGGAGTACTTTATGAACATCAATGCTATGTTTTAAGAGGGTACATTTGCCTCAGTAACTTGTGTTATGGATATTGCATGCAATCCCTCTGCTCTCATGCCTTTGAAGACATGTTCTAGTGTCTTTATTCACTCATTTCTTGCGTATATGTAGTCATATATGGAGTATAATATCAAAAATCATCTTATATTTCTGAATGGAGGTAGTAATAAAATATGGTTTCTGTTTGAATTAGAACCAGGTCCGCGGTGGAGATGAATTTCTCAAAGTCATGCCGTGTGTACTGGAAGACCTGATGATGAGTTCTATTGCTGAACTATCCAGCTGTTGTGTCCTTGTCGCCACGTGTCCTGAACTCGTGTTTTCCTGTAGCATTGTTGCCAGGCCTTCAATTACAAAGGGTGTGGTTCTTGTAAAGCTTCCCAACAAATCTGATGCGGCCTGTCCTCATCATCATGTTTATGAGTGGAAAGACCACCCTGTTAGTTTCTCCAAGGTTGACAAGATGTTGATGGTGCATGTAGACATCTCACACGAAGTCCATGGCCTAGTCAGTTATGCGGGGTTCATCATGTAGGTCGGTGGCAAGAAATAGTCTGCAGAGTTTACTTAGTGCAACTTTTCTTGTCTGTAGTAAGTACTATTGTTCAGTACTTGATTTGTGTTTGTGAACCCTGTATTGTTTATTAGTACTGCCGCTTTTGGTGTGTGGTCAGTCCTGAGAACGGTCTATGTTAATGTCTGTCCACTCAATTCAGTTTGTATCTTTTGAAGTATCCAGATCATATTTTTTGTGAGGACGGTTTATCAATTATGGTTACACTCCAATATCTATATGCATTGCAGGGTTTATCGCACCCACCAGGATTTCCAGTCCCATGGATGTTCGGTCCATACGATTTTTCACGACCTTCTGACTGTCCTGCTTGTGGGAGTAGGCGGGGGCCCTGCATGCCACGCGTAGTTGGACGATCAATCTTCTCTTTAGTACTTCAACATAGTGATTTCCTGGTAAGGATTCACTCGTGTCACATCAAGTAAATCTTATTGATTTACTCTCTAAATCTTATTGATTTAATGTCATTTTTCGTTCTTTTCCTGCAATTTTATGATGCAGGTTTTGCCATGTGACATTCATCATAGAATAAACCGTTTGGTTTGCTCTACGATGGCTATTTTTGCAGGTTTCACTTCTTATGTCGTGTCAGTAACGAAGGCACTATCCATCACTTATATTACCTGAAAAAATTGGTCAGTCTGTTGTCTGAGTACAAGCTGAATCCCTATGATGAACTGCAGTTTGGTTTAACAAAAACGCCACAATTAGTCCTTCTCGTGTTTCAAAGAAATGAAGAAAAAACTGGATCACGGTCACGGATCCTAGTCAAGTTAGAAAGCTGATCATAGAAGACCAGACATGATCGCCGCTGTCTCGCACATCGGTACCACCTTCAGCAACGGATCGAGCACCGACAGTTCCTCTAGCACTGACAGCAGCAGCAGCTCAGTTTGATCCAACTGAGGATTGGGCATTTACCGCGTCAGCGGATCAGTCTGATCTACCGGAGGATCGGGCATCGACACCGGCACCTGCTCCGACACCGGCACCAGCTCTACAAGGACCACCATCTTCGGCAGCAGCAGCGGCTTCGGCACCTGCACCAACACTTGCACTTGCATCTGCTCCGGCCAGTGCAGTTGCACCGGCAATAGACTGGGCTGCAGTTTGCACTTCATATACCAAAGTCCTTACAAAAACCGACATGTCCACCTTCTTGGTAAGCATTGGCCGCCCAAGTGCTTCGTTCTTTTTTCTTTCCATGTTGTTTCACATGATTCACTGTGTTGATCTAACTGTTTGGGTATGTCTTCTTGTTTGCAAACAGAGAATTCCTAGAGCAATGAGGGAGTCGTTCAACAATCCGGGCGGCCATGGCCAATTTTCTCTTACCATGCGCAGCCTTGGTGTGAATTAACCTGCTCAATATACCATAAGTACAAAGGATGGTCGCATAATGATTGATGCTAAAGGATGGTCAAGGTTCAAATTTAAATCATATCTTGCGGTAGGGGATGATGTCAAAATCGAACTTTCTCGGCAAGGAGAGTTGGTCCAAATCAACTTTGAAATTCTTCCGTAGCAGCACGCAACTGCCGAACTGATCTATCCTCCGAGAGATTTTGATGTAATAATCTGGCATGGTGATACAAGTGTCCTGTGTGTATAAGTAGTACGGCAGTATTATTTATCACATGGTATATCATTGATAGAATTGCAACTCTGGTTGATGGTTAGGAACTATCGTTCAATTTCATTCCAACAGCTGTCGTGCTTTATTCAATTTTGTGTATTCGCCTCGCGACAGCATCTAAAACCAGCGCTGTACCGATCGCTTGCAATATGAAAAGCGCTGAGGTAGAACACATGGGCCCCCAATCATGCAGGGTCGGCCTGCGGCCCAAATTCCAGAACCATGAGCCTAACTGAGTATTATATTCTCAGCTGAACCCCCATAAAAAAAGCCGAACCCCCATAATGCTCGTGCGTTCCAGAGGGAGTATATTTCTCAGCAAGGTGAGCTTGTGATATAAAAGATTTGTATATTTCTTTACAGAGGGAGTATCTCTCTGTCAAAAAATATATTTATGTGTAAATAGTTACTCCTGTCTTTCTACTTCCTTTCGCTGATATGTGGGGCAACCGACAACGGGGTCCACGTGCCATATGCACAAATTAGAGTGCACAACTTCACTTTAGACACACCCCGGTCGTAGCGCCGCAGTAATGCCCAATGAGCCATCAAATCACAACCCCCCCCCTTCCAGCTTTAGGAGTAAGCTGGACGGATGAAGCGGCAATATTTCACTGGGCTTGAATCCCCTTCTAACTCGTCTGCTTGTTCAGAGAAAACCCCCTCTCGGCGATTGCATAGGGTTTTCTCATGGAGAACCAGGTACGAATTCTTCATCCATCCCCGATAAATCCAAGTCCCTTGGACGCAGGTAATCCTAGGATGGCAGCCGCCTCCGTTGATGCATTTTTCTTCCTACTGAATCTAGTGTGTTTCATTTGCAGTGCCCAAAGTGAGAGTACCCTACAGGTTTCTGTTCCCTCGGCGAGACGCCACACTTGTTCCTTCTCATCCTAACACAACATTTTGAAACGCGCACAGTATGTTCCTAGAATCCTCTTTTCTATCCGGGAGGGTGGGTTTTTTTTGAACATGTTGTGTTCTCATATTATTTTTCCTGCAGTGTATTATTTGCTCTGCCAGAACACATGTACTCAAGATGCTCGGCCTTGCCATAACTGAATACACTAGTTTAATGGTCACAGTGAAGGCAAGCCATGCATATAAGTTCCGAGTTGGGTTCATGAACCAAGAAGATTGCTGCTTTTTTATGGCCGAACTTGGATAAACATTCTCAAGTGTTACAGACTGAAAGTTGGTGCATGAATGTTGATGGAAATAGAAGAACCTGGTCTCATCTTCACTGTGATCTTCCACCCCGACGTCGTTCCAATTGTTCATCCATGTTAGTTTTGCATCTGGTTCTTGCTTGTTGCGTCGATTACTTCTTAATCCACCTATTCTGTCTAACTAATCACAATTTAACTTTAGAAGTAGCAACAAATCTCTCACGAAGATGCTACTTCTAACTAATATTTTCTTATAATTGGTGGCACGTGTAGGTTTTTTCAGAGTTAAGCAGTCTACTCGTTTGTTACTCTGTAATAACTCGCCTGTTACTAATGGCACTGAAGTTGACTGGATCGACATCCACAAGTTCCTACACCTTATTGATCGTCTTGAGGTCCTTGTGGGGCGTTTCAATGGTGGAAGGCCACGTTGGATATGTGTGCCACTGCTGCACTCGTTCAACAGGTCCAACTATGTCAAGAAACTTATGGTACGAGCTGTTTTCTGTTATATATGTTGTTCATAAACTATTGCTTATACACAGTTTTACAGCTGTGATCTTCTTGAAATAGGAACTGCCGAGTTCTATTGTTCCTATACAGATGCCTGACCATGGTTGGGTCAGACTTGCGCTTGGTCACAACATGATATTTATGTCGACCTACTCAATTCCCCTTGGAGGTGAAAAGATACTTATTCATGGGTGGTCTCAAATAATGAAGGCCCGTCCATCTTGGAGAATACGACAGAAGATTATGTTCATGCTTTTCCATGGCTCTAAAGCAAATATCCAGTTTATTGACCATGTTGCGAGATGAAGCCGCTTTCAGAAGGTTCTGGATGCGCAGGGTGGCTCCTGGGCCTTGTCCTGGGGCTTGGCGGCCTCACCCTTGGTTAACTTTAGGCAAAGTAGCACTGTTCGAGGCCTGCTTTGTACGGTTGAACCTGTCTAAGTACTCATACTGCTTCCAGCTTTGGTTTTTAAGTGCCCCTGTTGGTTTCAGTTAAGGTTGTTAAGTACTCCTGCTGCTTTTACAGTTTGTCGTGTTTCTACAGTCCTGTCTTCCTCCAGCCGCCAAAACCAAACCAGCGCCAGCGGGGCCACCTGCTTCCTCCTCCCAAGGCTGTCCGCGCCTCAGCGCACGCATCGCCGCCCCCACCATCTCCTAAATCGTTAATGCCGATGTCCTCCGTGCACTTTGGTGTGCTCGCTGCGGCACCGCCCTCTCGCGTTGTCAACATGGTGAACAAACAACATGAATCGGCAGAAGTATGTGGAGAGGATGACAGTAGGGGCCCACCACGTCAGCGTATGGAAAAATAAAATGCTTCCTACTAGTGTTTTCGTGACATCTAGGACCCACGACATTGTGAGCGTGTATAGTCAATAGACAAGAGAACAGCACAAGATCGGCTGACACCTGGGACGTAGCTACTCGAGCAGTATTTTTTTTGTTTGGTATTGTTGAGACGGAGCAGGGTTTGAACTGGGTTGTGGTCCGTCTAGCCCAGGCTTATATTTTATGTTCACCATGTGACCAGCCCAGCTATTTTTTTCTTTGTGAAAATGAGCCCAGTTTATTTTTTCTGAAGAATACCCAATCTAGGCCTACTTATTTTTGTACGCCCTGATGTGCTGCAACTCTTTCAAGACGCCTGCAAATCTTGAAAGTAATATGAAATGGGTTGTAAATATAAAAACAGATGACAAATTGGCAATTACTTTATAATTTCTGATTTTCACATTTTCAGATTCCTATTTCACCGGGCATTAACCTAATTTAAATATATCTTCAAAGTACTTTAAATCTGGCTTGACATTTCAGTATTAAAAATAGTTTGGAACCCACAGAAATATGTGAATTTGGCCCTGGCCAACCAAAAAAACGACTGCAATAAATTGCATAAGAAGTTGCCATGAGCTATATATATTATTAAAAAAAGAGGGAGTGGTCTGACTTGTGGGCCTGTTTAGTTGACGCATATGCAAGATTTTTTTAGTTATTATATACATCAATAAACGATTCTAGCAGACGTAACCATTGGATGTCAATCCAACGGCCGTCGTGTTTCTTCAATCTCTGATCTTTGCTCCAGCCGCCAAAGCAGCGCCGGCGGGACCGCACAAAAAAATAAATACCCCCCTGCTAGCTGGGACCCACCTTCATGGGAGGCTGACTTGTGGGCCTACTAAGTTGACTGGGATGGAGGCCTTTGTCAACTTTAGTCAATATATGAACGATTCTAGCTCCAGTGACCGTATGATGTCCATCCAACGGCCATAGTGCTTCTTCAACCTCTGGTCTTCTTGCTCCAGCCGCCCAAAGAAGCACCGGTCGTGCCGCCTGCTCCTGCCGCCCATGTCCGGCTGTGATGCCGCGGAGGCCTCACCGCCCCCTACTACTCCCACCGCTGGCCAGGCCAACCCTCTACGCACCCATACCCCCTGTTATTCTACAACGACGCCAGCCTCACACCACAGCCAAACGAGTGAACCCTCATACTCCTCTACGCATGGGCATCCACTGCCGCGTCTTCCCCGGCTCCGCATTGTCCCCTTCCTAGGCCTCGCCGTCGTCCACCGCCCTGGTGCTCTCGGCGCGGCATGGTCAACGTGGTCAAGGAACGGCTTCCATCGGACGTGGACTGTACGTGTAGAGGATAACAGCTGGGTCCATGGCCGTAGCAAGGAAGTGCCTCCTTAGTATGCGCAAAATAATTATTCCTCCACCTGACAGCGAGGACCCACCGGACGGGCCGCCGTATTTCATGAAAAAATGTTTCCCCCTGACTGCTAGGACCCACCAGCTACATCTTCGCACGCAAGGAAGTGCATCCAGGCAAAAAAAAAGATTCTCCCCCCCGACTGCTAGGACCCACCAGCTACATCTTTGCAGGCAAGGAAGTGCCTGACAGTCGGGACCCACCTAGTCGATGCGTACGTAGTGTTGTCGTTCTGGTCGCGAATGTGTACGTACATACTAGTCGACGTAGAGGCGTGCACGTGTCGTTGTAGAGGTGCACACGTGTCGTAGTAGAGGCGCGCACATAGCATGTACACGTACGTACAACGTCCAGGGTGCAAGAAAGAAAATACGGCCACATATGTGTACATACGGGCGGGGTCTCGAACGCCTACTCACGCATACGTACGGCGAGGGCTCGTGTACATGGCTGGGTCGGAATGGAGAAACAGTGTCATCGTCGTGTTCATGGGATGCAGCGGAATGCGTCGTATTCATGGGGAGGCAACGGAATGCGTCGTGTTCATCGAGAGGCAACAGAATGCGTGGGAGCCAACCGGCTGGGTCGGAACATAATGCGTGGTCATTTTCATCGGGAGGGCTTGGATGGAACAAGCGATGGAAACGAGGCCTGGCGTACCGCAGAACGGAGGAAACAGACTTCCTATGTTCAGAACGAGGTCCTGTTGATCGGGAGGGGTGTGGCGTACCACAAAACAGAGGAAACAGACCTCCTACGGTCGAAATGGGGGTCCTGTTCATCGGGAGGGGTGTGGCGCACCACAAAACAGAGGAAACGGACCTCCTACGGTCGAAACGGGGGTCCTGTTGATCGGGAGGGGTGTGGCGTACCGCAAAACGGATGAAACGGACTTGTGTTGGAGCACTATGGTCGAAACGGTGGTCCTGTTCATCGGGAGGGGAGTGGCCTACCGCAAAATGGGACTCCATGGGATACTGTTCATCTCCATCGTCGACCTCCTCCAGCCTCCAGGGGCTACTGCCGACCTCCTCCGGCCTCCACAGGCTCCTGTTCATCCAGCCTCCACCGCGCTCTACTCCACCGGCTACTGTTCAACCACCCCTCCACGGGCACCCCTCCATCGTCTACTGTTCATCCAGCCCTCCACACCACGGGGTCCTGTTCAACCACCCCTCCACGGGCACCCCTCCATCGTCTACTGTTCATCCAGCCCTCCACACCACGAGGTCATGTTCATCCAGAGGCAACGCCACCGCTCACTGTTCATTGAACCCCCCCTCCCCCGCAACGCTCAATGTTCATCCAATCGATTGGCTTCAGTTAGCAGCAGTAGCGAAGGAATCTCTTGATCGGGTTCAGTTAACAGCCATCGATCGATCGCTCGGGTTCAGTAACACATAGCCTGCAGTGCAATCGCTCGGGTTCAGTTAGAGCCCAACGCCTCGCTCGGGTTTAGTTATAGCCAACGCCTCGCACACACGCGCGTATGTGTACAAGAGAAACGTGCATCGCTCGGCCCCCCGACCTCCCACCGTAACCGAGAACTCCCCGAAATTTTCCTCGCCCTCACTTCTACCACGGTTTTTTCCGTCATGGATGGCCCAAAGAATGTCATGCAGCTGCGTCTCTGGCCCGCCCTAGACGAAAAGCCCATTTTCTGTCATGATTTTTTGTCATAGAAGTAGGAGGCCACCACATCTATGATGATACCGGGTTTTGTCACAATTATCGTCATAGAAGTGTCATATGTATGACAGAAAAAAAATTCGTTCGGCCCAAAATGTCACGGATGTGTCTTTTTTTGTAGTGTCAATAGTAGGTGCCGCGGCACTAGAAGTTTAGCCGGCCTCAAGAGGACCATGTTTTGCTCATCCTGCTAGATTGCGATGTAAAGGTGGTTTTTGATGTTGTTGCAACGATGCAGCAGAGGCAGTAGGTGGTGGGAGACGCGCGAGAACTTTAGTGAACTTCGCATCCAACTTGGTGTCAATTGGCCTCTCAATGTCATCTATCCTCTGTAGTGCCTTGCCAAAGATACTCATTACGTCTTCCACCTATTGACCCAACATGTGTTGGAATTTATCATGGAGCTCCTTGTTCGTCATGTTCTCCCAATCCAGCTCGTCGGCTTGTGATCTTGTCATGGTTAGCAGCAATAGAAACACACAAATATGATCCTACAGACTAATAGGAAATCCGTCAAGCCAATCTCAAATTCTTACTAGTTCTAACCAAGTAGCAGGCGGTGATCAACAACCGTTGTAGTCCAAACACTCAAAGCTTGGATAAATCAATAGCCAGGTAGTATGAAACACACGATGTAGATGTATGTGGAGCTGGGAAGGCTTATATCTGGTAGCAAAAATGGTCAGCAATAATCCATTCAGAGATACAAAGTTGAATAAATGCTCAATGATAATACTATACTAGTCTTAGTCTAGACCGTGCTAGAGACGCAAGCCTAGAACACTATCAAAATCACAGTGCTTCACGCAATCAAGGGAAACCACACTCTGAGTTTTTTATTTTCTCTTTGTTTAGCGCTTGTTTTTGTGCTTCTTTTTTTCAGAAAATTGCTATAATGGAGAGTGTCTCAAAACTCTTCCCAAGATCTCAAAAGAGGATAGGCATGATTTTTTATTGCCCAGACCAAAAATAGGAACTGCTCAAAAAAACTTTCTATAATGGCAACTGTCTCAAAACGCTCGGAAACACCTAAAAATATGATAGACAGAAATGTTTTTTTCAGGTATGTTTTTTGAAAATTTTAGGCCTAAATGGAGGGTGGTTTCCGGATTCTTTTTTTGGAAATCACCCTCTTCTATAGATACAGAAAGATTGGTGAAATCCGAAACCTACTGAGACAAGGCAACATGAATCTGGCAATAGATGGATCTCACAAGAAAACCTGAATATGTGACTCGGACTAGTAGCGGTTATGAGATGGAATTGGACTCAGATTGGTGGTGGTATATGTGGACTCGTATTGGTGGTGGTATATGGCAGCGGTGATGTATATGGTGGGGTGGTGGTATATGGAAGCGATGATGTATATGGTGGGGTGGTGGTATATGGTAGCGGCTATGTATATGGTGGGGTGGTGGTATATGGCAACAAGGAAGGTGGTGCCGGTGGCGTGACAACTTGTGTACAAAACTCGAAACTCTGAAGGACTGGATGCTAAGACCAGGAACTTGACATGACGATGCAACCGCATATTCAACAAAGAAAAACACCAAACAGAAAATTACAAAAGGCTCAGATTGGTTCGGATATGATGAACTAACCCTAATTTTTTTGTGCTTTTTTCGTGGACTGTAGGTATGAAGAACAAATACGATCTGAAGTACATAAAACTACAAAATCTCACTGAGCAACTTGGATATCTGATACCACTTGATATACGGAAAGGTGTCCCATCTTTCGATGAGATGGTGGCTATAGTTTTGGTGGAAGTCGACTTTTATGACCTGACTACAAATATTGAAGACATCATGCCTTAGCAATCACCAAACCAACTCCGAGAGGTTATTGACCACGCCGGAGCATGATCAACATGACCATAAGGGTCTATTTCCTGCAGGAAAACTAAGAAGCAAGAAACTGAGATAGCAATCTGGATATTGCGAATATAAGATGCAAGCTTTATTGATGAAAGTGGGGTGCTTTGACGTCTTGGTCTGCCCTTTGAACACAAACGAAGTACGCGACTTGTAGCTATGGCGAACTTTAATCTAAACAAAATACAAAGTCTAAACAATGCCCTAAGGGGACATATGGAGGAATATGAGGGAATTTCGTGACTCCTTGGAGGAATGGTCTGAAACTAACCCTAACTCTGTTTCCCGACACATAGTGACTCGAAAAATAGCCTATACTGAAGTATTTTGAAATTACATGGGCCTCGCCCACTAATAAGTTTACACAACACCTATAATAGCCTCTGGATGAAATTTAGAAGTAGCATCTTGTATATTTCGTCCAAGCCTTCATGCACTCAATATGGTGGCTTGAAAGTCCTGAAATCATCACTTGAAACTCCGTTCGGTTCCCCTTGCGCATGCCATCGTCTCCATGCTTGATCTTGCTCCAATGTTCATCCTTATTTTCCAAGCTAGTCCCTTCATTTGTAAGCAAAACAAATGTATCCTATTTAGGCAGCATCATATTCTCATGAACATTAGAATCATTACCAAGAAACGGAAGTACCTGATAATTTAATTGGCGTGCACGAGCTCTAGTATTTGGTCCAGTATATTTAGCTGCAGGGATCATGGGTGTAACTGTATTGATGTCCTCATTATAATAGCAATGGTGGGGAGACAAATTGCTGTTGGGCAATTGATAGAAAAGGGCATTGTTATGATGATTCTTCATGGCATGATCAATATATAGGCATTACGTTCATGACAAGTAGTCATTAATCTTACTGATGCCTACTACTATTATTCCATCCCTTGACTTCTATCCAGCATGCATTGCAAGGTATTTTGTTCATCACAAACAAAGTAATGCTTGAAGTATGATGGCATAATGTAGACAAAGTGTCGGTGCAGCAAACATTTGTGTTTGCCACACGAACTTGTGCACAGGCGTGCTGACGATCATGCACCAATTACCAAGACATGACACAAGATAAGTCAGAGAAACTGCTCTTCGTGAGATCAAGGAGTGCATTAAAAATATCAAGTCAACAAGAGAACCCCTCTGGAAGGCCTCCCTTGCGAGGAAGGAGAGCCCGGCCAGGCCGCCCATGAGGGACAAGACTAGATCGCCTCGGCGAGGCTCCCGGAGCCATAGAACAAGAGCCCGAGAGGCTCCATACTGGCAGACCCCTGCCAAGACGTCACTGCTCCACCTCATCGCATGCAAGTCATTAATTAATGCGATGTCGAGCTCTCAAGTGGCTAGGTGGATCTTGCTAGATAGGTGGCAACCTGCTGGAGAAGAGATTAGCTTCATTTGACACCTGTTCGGATGGCGTGTCACGCTAATAAGGAGAAGATGGATAAGCGGTGCGGCCGGCTTGCCAGGCTTCAACCTCAGCATGACACCTAGCAGTGCATTTAATGCGCTTGTCCTAACTGCTAGAGTTAGATATGATAACACTATTAGCTATCTAATCCTACCATAATGACTGTTTTGCCACTATGGTTGCCCCTTTATATATAAAAGGAGGCTCGAGGCCACCTAGCAAAGTGTTCGAACATTTGACCCATCAATGCTTGTACGTGTGCACTGCTCTTCCCGAGTCACCTTTGCCAGGCTTGAGATCGCTATGTCTTCGTGCTCCTCCAAATCAATCTACCATAGTTGGAGCAGGGTTTTACGGAGCAAAGCGGCCCGAACTTGGGTAAAAGAGAGTTTTCAATCATCGTGATGCCCTGTTGTTTCTGCTCTTTGTGCACTGTGACTGTCCCCTTGCCGAACCACAAAGGGGCAGCATTTCCCCATAGGTGATCGTGCTTCCATGCCGACATCTTTGGCGTGCCGGGTAGGGGACTGGTTGCTTGTGCAGATCTGAGACTGTAACTAGCGTGTCGATCTTCATCACCTTCTACATCGTCAATGGCTCCCAAGAAGGTGTGACATCACCTCCTTCCGCCTCGAAGGCCTCGTCACCTGCAGCTGCGGGTGCTGTGGACACCACAACTACGATGGGAGCACCACGGGCAATGCAGCTAACACTCCCACCGTGACTGGAACGGTAACCGGGGCCACATGAGTGGCCCAGCTTCCTGAACCTACTAGCAATCATACTCACGTTGATGCAGGTCAGGGTGAAGCCCAGCTTCCACCTCCTCGCCGCACCAGCGAGCGCGACTAGCCTAGCATCCACGCCAGCTCTGGTGCCAACCAAGATTCACTAGCTGCTCTGTCGAGAGGGGCGACGACAGGGTGGACGCTCCGTCCCGCATGGAGCTAGCATGACAAGACCCCGAGCAGAGCCGTTGATCCTCCACAACTGCATCCACATGGGAAAGGCCCAACTGATCAAGAGCCTGGCCACCAAGAACAACCTCGGCAAATGCTAGACTGCCCTTGTGATTGGTCTAAGGTGGTAGGAAAATAATGACGCTCCTTCTGGTTGCACCAGGAGTCGAGCGGCATCGCGCTCTACTGCCCACGCTATGTCAAGGACGGTGGCTGAAGCAATGGCGAGAGCTCAGCTATTGATGAACTTCCCCCAGCAGCAGACAAGATGGATGAATGGAGAGATACCATCTAGAGCCTCATAGGGTTTGCTGAAGCCAACAAGTCGCAGGTTGCGGAACCTTCACGACGCCAACAGCCCCCACTGGTGGCCAAGTTGAGAGGACTACACCCATGGTATAGTCCCCTCTGTGGTAGCTCGCTCAAGGGAAACCATGGCAGGATCAGCAAACCCAGGATGTGGACGAGCCTAACGAGGCGTCAATGGCTTCATTCGAACCACAACTCTAGCGAGAGCAATGCCATGTTTTGAAAGACAGGAGGAAGGAAGGCGCCCGTGTAACCATTGATTGGCATCATGAGGCACGCCGTCAATCAGACAGGCGTAATGGACCCGATGTTGATGAACCCGCATCCAGTGTTGAGAGGTACTTGCCTTATGAGGTAGGGTGCCCTACCTTCACTCACGAGCTTTGGCAAGTCCGTTGGCCATCCTCTTGCACCTTCAAGCCTGATCTCCTGGGGAAATGACGGAAAATTGAACCCAGTAAAGCTTTTGGGCATCTATACGATTGCTGTTCAAGGTGCCGGGGAAGAGATGAGAAAGTACTTGCCAATTACTTCCTGTTGGCTCTCAAGCCTAATGTGATGTCTTGGCTGATGCACCTGCTGGAGGATTCAATTTCCTCATGGGCAGACCTGTGCAGCGAGTTCGTTAGCGCCTTCACAGGTGGCCATCAAGAACCTGGACAACCCAGTGACATGCAAGCCCTTCTACAAAAGGAAGGGGAGAGTTTGCGTAAGTATCTAAAAAGGTTCAGCCGAGTGCACCACAACATGCAGAAGATACATCCAGCAGCTGTGATTGCTACATTCCACAGGAATGTGCGCAATCGAAGGATGCCGTCCAAGATGAATGTTCAGCTTCGCAAGATCGTCAACGAACTCTACATGTTGGCGGAGATATGTGCTTGTGCTGGAGAAGGGAGAAGACTTCCAGGCGAGGAGGTTGGTGTCGAAGTCGATTCGGAAGACGATGACGACGCTGCCACCCCTAGGAAGAGGAACATAAAGCGCAACAAGAAGTGTAAGGGGAAAGCAGTGATGGCTATTGAGAGGGTGATCTTAACGCTAGAAAGAAAGCAAAAACTGAGACATCTGGCAAGGAAGCCGCTACTTTTGATGATTGTCAGGAGGCAGTGGTAGCTGAGAAAATCGGCAAATCCGACGGGCCATACTGCAAGATCCATAGGACCAAGGACCATGATCACAATATTGCAAGCAAGTTGAACAATTGGTTGAAAAGCAGAAGGCTGAGTATGAAATGCATGATAAGGAGAGAGGCCGGGATGGCCCTGGCGGGAAAGGCCATAATGGCCGCGGTGGGCGCCGCAGCAAGATCGATCGGCAGAAGGAAAAAACTGCCAGGTGCCATGAGAAAAAGGAAAATTAAGATGATAGTGAAGAAGAGGATGATGAGACCAGCGAGGAGGGATTTCAGAAAGCTTCCGAGGCTATGTGCATTGAAGGGGGGGCATCCTTGCACTCTCTCACCGCCAACTCAAGCAGTGGGAGCGTGAGGTCAACGCAGTAGAGCCGATGGTCAACGCTCGAGAGCCACTCAAGTGATCGCACACGCCCATCATTTTCGATGTTGAGGATCATCCAGATCACACTACTCTGGTTGGATGTTTGCTATTGTTGGTTTCAGCAACAATCCGTCACCAAGATGTTGGTTGACGGTGGAGCGGGGTTGAACCTGATTTCCCCTGACGTGCTCAAGAAACTTCAAATTCCTGACGAAGACCTAAAGAAGACTGACACTTTCCAGGGGATCAACCCAGGAAGGAGCCAGCTAAGGGGAAAGATTACCTTGCTGGTGACGTTTGGCGGGAAAATAAACTTCAGAAATGGAAAGGTTGTGTTCGATGTTGTTGAGCTTCCCCTGCCATTTAATGGAATCATTGGTCGCCCAGCCTTGGCCAAGTTCATGGCGGCGTCCTATTATGCATATAACACCCTAAAGATGTCGGGCCCAATGGGAGTTATCTCCATCCCGTCCGATGAGAGGGATGTAGTTATATGCGTCGACAAGATATATAGAGATGCGGTAGTAGCTGAGGCCAGCAAGGCTCTAGCTCCCGCCACGGAAGAAAAGAAGGTTAAGAAATCTAGCAAGGACGTCTACTCGGACCATGGGAAGCATGCCTCTTCGAAGTGTGCCACACCCGGTAGTGATTTGCCAAAATGTTTGGTTAGCAAGAAATCCAAGGTTGCCCCTTCCACAACAAAGAAAGTTCCGGCGAGGCAGGATGGCACTGATGATACCTTCTCCATTAGTGACACCCTTGATGACAAATATGGAAGCGTGCTCGTTTCCTTCCTATGGGCTGATGTCGATGTGTTTGCATGTCAACCATCTGAAATCCCTGAAGTTCCTAGGGAGGTAATCGAGCACAACCTTATTGTTTGTCCTCATGCCCGTCCCTTCAAGCAGAAGGTTAGAAAGCAAGCCTTGGAGCGGCAATAATTCATTTCCGAGGAGATTAAGAAACTTGAAGTAGAAGGCCTGGTAAGAGGAGTGTTGCTCCCAACTTGGTTAGAAAACCATGTGGTGGTGCGCAAGGCAAATGGGAAGTGGAGGCTTTGCATTGACTTCACCGACTTGAACAAAGCATGTCCAAAGGATCCCTTCCCCTTGCCGCGCATCGATCAAATTTTTGACTCCACTTCATGACATGATTTGCTCTGCTTCCTTGGTGCATACTCCGGCTATCATAAGATCTTCATGGCTAAGGAAGACGTAGAGAAAACCGCTTTTATTAGCCCATGTGGCACATACTGCTTTGCATGAATGCCTTTCAGATTAAAAAGTGCTGGATCGACGTTTGTGAGGGTCGTGCAGATTGGTTTTGAGCCTCAGCTACACAAAAACATAGAAGCCTACATGGATGACATAGTGGTCTAAACCAGAGATAAGTCTACACTCATCCAAGATTTGGAAGAAACTTTTGCAAATCTATGAAAGATCACCTTGAAGCTCAACCCAGATAAATGTGTGTTTGGCGTTCCGTCCATAAAGCTCCTTGGGTTCTTTGTGTCTTAGTGAGGGATAGAAGCCAACCCCAACAAGATGAAAGCAATAGAGCATATCTGAGCCCCGAAAACCATCAAAGATGTGAGGCGTCTGGCTGACTGTGTTGCCGCGCTAAGTAGGTTCATTTCAAAATCCACTAAGCATTCCCTACCGTTCTTCAAAATCTTGAAGAAGGTTGGCCCAATGAAATGGACTCCGGAGGCAGAGGCAGCACAGCGGGATTTGAAAACCTACGTTTCCTCCGCGCTAACGTTGGTCGCGCCTAAGATGCAAGAGCCGCTATTGCTATATCTGGCAACAACGAATCAATTGGTTAGTGATGCTTTGGTGGCACAAAGAGAAGTGGATAGCAAAGGAACCAATGAGGATGAGCCACCCAGTGATGAATCAAACATGTCCCCGGCGAGCCCTGATGTGGATGGTGCAGGGGGAACACAAACATATGCTGATAATCAGAGGGTATTAGCGAGGAAGAAGATGGTGCAACGACCAGTTTACTTCATCAGCTCCCTTTTGCAGGGGACTAAGTCAAGGTATTATGGGGTTCAAAAATGGATCTTCGGCCTTCTCATGGCCTCAAGGAAGCTACACCATTACTTCAAGCTCACGAGGTCATAGTTGTGACTCGCCTTCCATTGTAGCGTATTGTGAGGAACCCCGAGGCTACCGATAGGATAGTAGAGTGGGCACTAGAATTTTCAAGCTTTGCATTGAAGTTGGAGTGTACGGGAACTATCCAAAGGAGGAAACTGGCAGAATTTATTACATAATGGACGCCAACACCTGATGAAGAAACACAGAAAACAACTCTCCCCGGCAAGGAGACCCCTAAGGAATGGATAATGTACTTTGATGGGGCCTTTTTGCTGCAAGGCGCTAGAGCCAGAGTGTTGTTGGTAGCACCCAACATAAAGCACCTGAAGTACGTTATCAAGATGCACTTTCTTAGGTAAGGCGCTACCAACAACACAACAGAGTATGAGGGACTGCTTGCCGCCCTCGGGATTGCGATAGGGCCAGGGATAAAAAACGTAGTCATCCGTGGTGATTCCCACCTTGTTGTAGAGCAAGTAAATAAGGATTACCAGAGCCCACTGATGGAGGCATATGTGGAAGAAGTAAGGAAGTTGGAGGAGAACTTTGACGGGCTTCAAGCAGAGCACGTACCCCCTGCAGAGAACAACATCACTGACCACCTGTCAAAGTGCGCTGCTCAGGAGCTTCCTGTGGAACTAGGAACTTTTGCACTCCATCTGACTCAACCATTAGTCTCTACATCATCGTTGGCGTGGAAAAGAAGAAAATTAAACACCGGCAAGCATTTCCCGGTAGAGCTCCCTGGAGCTGCTGGTGAGAAGGTTGCCAAAGGAAGCCCTATGTTAGTTGGTGAGTTGCATTCTTCGGCGGAGCCTCGAGTTCTTGCTGTTGAGACTAACGCTCCCATGATAGAGGAGATTCTTTTAGTCCTCGTTGTCTAGCCCTAGGCTCCGGCATGGGCACATCATATAGTCTGATTCTTGCAAACTAGAGAACTCCCCAATGATCCAGAGGAATCTGAAAAGGTGGCTCATAAATCAAGTATGTACCAGTTTGTAGATGACACTCTACACAGGAAGAGGCCGAAAGGTGTGAACTTGAAGTGTATCAGTCAAGAAGATGGACTAATGTTGTCGGCAAAGATACATGGAGGTGTGTGTGGCTCGCATTTAGGATCAAGAGCCCTTGTCGGGAAAGCTTTCCGGCAAGGATTCTATTGGCCCACTGCCCTCCGAGATGCATCTGAGCTCGTCACTAAATGTGAAGCATGCCAGTTTCTATCCAACAATATTCATCAACTAGCCCAAGCCCTTCAAACAATCCCTTTATCCTAGCCTTTCGCGGTCTGGGGGCTCGACACCTTGGGCTCCTTTCCCCGTGCCACTGAAGTCTTCGAATTCTTGTATGTGGCAATCGACAAGTTTACAAAGTATTCCAAGGTGGAGCTCGTGAGGAAGGTGACTGAGCAATCAACTATCAAGTTCTTTGAAGGATAGCCGTTTTGCAGTGCCCAACAGGGTGATCATCAGCAATGGCACCCGATTCACAAGCCACGCCTTCATGCAGTACATCTAGAGCCTTGGAAGCAAGGTCTCTTTTGCTTCCATTGCCAGTCCCAAGAGCAACGGACAACCCGAAAGGATGAACGCTGAAGTGTTGCGAGGGATCAAGACAAAAACTTTCGATAAGTTGCGAACATGCGGCAAGCGCTGGGTTAACGCAGTGGCGGAGCCACCTCCCAGCTACCCGGGGCAGCTGCCCGGGCTCAGCCATGCATTCTAGTTTCAATAATAGCAATAAATGGAGGCTAATCACCATTGTATAGGGGCAAACAACTGATAGACAGCAGCTCCGTGTACTTTGCCCCGGCTCGCCGGTCAAGCTGGCTCCGCCACTGGGTTGATGAGTTGCCGATGGTTCTTTGGTCAATCAGGATGACACCAAATCGAGCTACTGGCCAAATCCCTTCTCCCTAGTATATGGTGTAGAAGCAGTGCTCCCCAGGAACTCATATACGGGTCACCTAGAGTACTTGCCTACGATGAATTAGTGCAAGAAGAGCCGCGGCATGATGATGCCACACTCCTCAATGAAGATCGTCTCTAGGAAGCTATACGTGCTGGACGATACCAACAAGCCCTATGTCGCTATCACATCCGCAGGGTTCATGCCTGGAGCCTTGAGGAAGGTGACCTTGTCCTTGTTGGGGAACGTAGTAATTTCAAAAAAAATCCTATGATCACGCAAGATCTATCTAGGTGATGCATAGCAACCAAAGGGGAGAGTGTGTCAACGTACCCTTGTAGGCTAAAAGTGGAAGTGTTTCAATAATGCAGTTGATGTAGTCGAACTTCTTCGTGATCCAACCGATCAAGTACCAAATGTATGGCACCTCCGCGTTTAGCACACGTTCAGCTTGATGAAGTCCCACGAACACTTGATCCAGTTGAGGTCGAGGGAGAGTTCCGTGAGCACGACAGCATGGTGATGGTGATGATGAAGTTACTGGCGCAGGGCTTCATCTAAGCACTACAATGATATGACCAAGGTGTGTAACTCTGGAGGGGGGCATCGCACATGGCTAAGAGATTGTCTGTTCTGCTATTGGGGTTCTCCCTGGCCATGTATATAAAGGAGGGAGGGAGAGAGGAGGCCGACCAAGTTGGGCGCGCCAGCGGGAAGTCCTACTTGGACTCCTAGTCCAAGTAGGATTCGCCCCCCCCCCTTTCCTTTCTTCCACGGAGGGAAAGGGAAGGGAGAGAGAGGGAGAAGGAAATAGGGGGGCGGGCCCCTCCACTAGTCCAATTTGTTTTGGGCAAGGGGAGGGTGCTCCCCTCCCTTGTGGCCTCTCTCCTCTCCTCAAGTAAGGCCCAATAGGCTCATTACTTCTCCTAGGGGGTTCCGTTAACCTCTTGGTATTCCGGAAAAATGCCCGAACCACTTGGAACAATTCCGATGTCCAAATGCAACCTTCCAATATATGAATCTTTATGTCTCGACCATTTTGAGATCTCATCCGGGACTTCGAATAAACTTCTATCATCAAATCGCATAACTCATAATACCAATCGTCATCGAATGTTAAGTGTGCGGACCCTACGGGTTCGAGAACTATGTAGACATGATCGAGACACATCTCTAATCAATAACCAATAGAGGAACCTGGATGCTCATATTGGCTCCTACATATTCCAAGAAGATCTTTATCGGTCAAACCGCATAAAAACATACATTGTTCCCTTTGTCATCGGTACGTTACTTGCCCGAGATTCGATCGGTGGTATCATCATACTTAGTTCAATCTCGTTACCGGCAACTCTCTTTACTCTTTCTGTAATACTTCATCCTGTAACTAACTCATTAGTCACATTGCTTGCAAGGCTTACAGTGATGAGCATTACCGAGAGGTCCCAGAGATACCTTCGGAGACACCTGTAGAGCACCTTTATAATCACCCATTTATGTTGTGACATTTGGTAGCACACAAAGTGTTCCTCTGGTATTCATGAGTTGCATAATCTCATCGTCTGAGGAACATGTATAAGTCATGAAGAGAGCAATAGCAATGAAACTCTAACAATCATAATGCTAAGCTAACAGATGGGTCATGTCCATCACATCATTCTCCTAATGATGTGATCCTGTT
The DNA here is from genome assembly GCF_002162155.2 of Triticum dicoccoides. Classification (NCBI taxonomy): domain Eukaryota; kingdom Viridiplantae; phylum Streptophyta; class Magnoliopsida; order Poales; family Poaceae; genus Triticum; species Triticum dicoccoides. The sequence continues at coordinate 304,340,224 of NC_041383.1, read as the reverse complement.
CATCAAATGACAACACATGTCTATGGTTAGGAAACATAACCATATTTGATTAAGAAGCTAGTCAAGAGGAGGCATACTAGGGACACTATGTTTTTTCTATGTATTCACACATGTACTAAGTTTCCCGTTAATATAATTCTAGCCTGAATAATAAACATTTATCATGAAATAAGGAAATAAATAATAACTTTATTATTGCCTCTAGGGCATATATCCTTCAGTCTCCCACTTGCACTAGAGTCAATAATCTAGTTCACATCACTATGTCATTTAGCACCAATAGTTCACATCTGTATGTGATTAAAACCCAAAGGGTTTACTAGAGTCACTAATCTAGTTCACATCGCTATGTGATTAGCACCTAAAGAGTACTAAGGTGTGATCATGTTTTTCTTGTGAGAGAAGTTTAGTCAATGGGTCTGTCACAATCAGAGTCGTATGTATTTTGCAAATATTCTATGTCTACAATGATCTGCATGGAGTTACTCTAGCTAATTGCTCGCACTTTCAATATGTATCCATATTGAGACTTAGAGTCATCTGGATCGGTGTAAAATCTTGTATCGATCTAACTCTTTACGACGAACTCTTTATCACCCCCATCACTGAGAAACATCTCCTTAGTCCTCACTAAGGATAATTTTGACCGCTATCCAGTGATCTACTCTTAGATCACTATTGTACCCCCTTGCCAAACTCATGGCAAGGTACACAATAGGTCTGGTACACAGCACAACATACTTTATAGATCCTATGACTGTGGCATAGGGAATGACTTTCATTCTCTTTCTATCTTTTGCCGTGGTCAGGATTTGAGTATTACTCAACTTTACACCTTGTAATACAGACAAGAATTCCTTCTTTGACTGATCCATTTTGAACTCTTTCAAAATCTTGTCAAGGTATTTACTTATTGAAAAATCTTTTCAAGTGTCTTGATCTATCTCTATAGATCTTGATACCCAATTTTTAAGAAGCTTCACCAAGGTCTTTCAATGAAAAACTCTTATTCAAGTATACCTTTATGCTATCCAGAAATTCTATATCATTTCCAATCAACAATATGTCATCCACATATAATATTAGAAATGCTACAGAGCTCCCACTCACTTTCTTTGTAAATACAGGCTTCTCCAAAATTCTATATAAAGCCATATGCTTTGATCACACTATCAAAGCGTTTATTCCAACTCTGAGAGGCTTTCACCAGTCCATAAATGGATCGCTGGAGCTTGCACACTTTGTTTGCACCCTTTTGATCAACAAAACCTTCTGGTAGCATCATATACAGCTCTTCTTTAAGAAATATCCATTTATGGAATGCAGTTTTTATATCCATTTGCCAGATTTCATAAAATATGGCAATTGCTAACATGATTAGGACGGATTTAAGCATTGCTACAGTTGAGAAAATCTTATTGTAGTCAAGACCTTGAACTTGTCGAAAACCTTTTGCGACAAGTCGAGCTTTGTAGATAGTAACACTACTATCAGCGTCCGTCTTCCTCTTGAAGATCCATTTATATTCTAGGGCTTGCCAATCATTGGGCAAGTCCACCAAAGTCTGCACTTTGTTCTCGTACATGGATCCCATCTCAAATTTCATGGCCTCAAGCCATTTCGCGGAAAATGGGCTCGTCATTGCTTCCTCATAGTTCGTAGGTTCATCATGGTCTAGTAACATGACTTGCAGAATAGGATCACCGTACCATTCTGTTGCGGACCATACTCTGGAAGACCTATGAGGTTCTATAGTAACTTGATCTGAAGTTTCACGATCATCATTAGCTTCCTAACTAATTGGTGTAGGAATCACTGGAACTGATTTTTGTGATGAACTACTTTCGAATTTGGGAGAAGGTACAGTTACCTCATCAAGTTCTACTGTCCTCCCACTCACTTCTATCGAGAGAAACTCCTTCTCAAGAAAGGATCCATTCTTAGCAAAGATCATGACTTCGGATCTATGATAGAAGTTGAACCCAACAGTTTCCTTTGGGTATCCTATGAAGACGCATTTCTCTGCTTGGGTTCAAGCTTATCAGGTTGAAGCTTTTTCACATAAGGATCGCAGCCCTAAACTTTAAAAAATGACAACTTTCGTTTCTTGCCAAACCATAGTTCATAAGGTGTCACCTCAATGGATTTTGATGGGGCCCTATTTAAAGTGAATGCAGCTATCTCTAATGCATAACCCCAGAATGATAGTGGTAACCCGGTAAGAGACATCATAGATCGCACCATATCCAATAATGTGCGGTTACGACGTTCGGACACATCATTACGATGTGGTGTTCCATGTGGCATGACCTATGAAACTATTCCACATTGTTTTAAATGAAGGCCAAACTCGTAACTCAAATATTCTCCTCTATGATCAGATCGTAGAAACTTTATTTTCTTGTTACGATGATTCTCCACTTCACTCTGAAATTCTTTGAACTTTTCAAGTGTTTCAGACTTGTGTTTCATTAAGTAGATATACCCATATCTGCTCAAATCATCTATGAAGGTCAGAAAATAACGATACCCGCCACGAGCATCAACACTCATTGGACCGCATACATCGGTTTGTATTATTTCGAATAAGTCACTGGCTCATTCCATTGTTCCGGAGAACGGAGTTTTAGTCATCTTACCGATAAGGCACGGTTTGCAAGTAATTCCAAAAGTCCATCTTTATGAAGTTTCTTCATGCGCTTTATACCGATATGACCCAAACGGCAGTGCCACAAATATGTTGCATTATCATTATAAATTTTGCATCTTTTGGCATCAATATTATGAATATGTGTATCACTACGATCAAGATTTAATAAACCATCAACATTGGGTGTATGACCATAGAAGGTTTTATTCATGTAAACAGAATAACAATTTATTCTCTGTGTTAGATGAATAATCATATCTCAATAAATAGGATCTAATCATATTTATGCTCAACGCAAACACCAAATAACATTTATTTAGGTTCAACACTAATCTCCAAAGTACAGGGAGTGTGCGATGATGATCATATCAATCTTGGAACCACTTCCAACACACATCGTCACTTCACCCTCAACTAGTCTATGTTTATTCTGTAACTCCTGTTTCGAGTTAATAATCTTAGCAACCGAACAAGTATCAAATACCCAGGGGCTACTATAAACACTAGTAAGGTACACATCAATAACCTGTATATCAAATATACCCTTGTTAACTTTGTCATCCTTCTTATCCACCAAATATTCAGGGCATTTCCACTTCCAGTGGCCATTTCCTTTGCAGTAGAAACACTCAGTTTTAGGCTTTGGTCCAGTTTTGGGCTTCTTCACGGGAGTGAAATCTTGCTTGCCATTCTACTTGAAGTTCCCTTTCTTTCCCTTTTGCCCTTTTCTTGAAACTAGTGGTCTTGTCAATCATCAACACTTGATGCTCTTTCTAGATTTCTACCTTCGTCGATTCAACATCACGAAGAGCTCGGGAATAATTTTCGTCATCCCTTGCATACTATAGTTCATCATGAAGTTCTAGTAACTTGGTGATGGTGACTGAAGAACTCTGTCAATCACTATCTTATCTGGAAGATTAACTCCCACTTGATTCAAGCGATTGTAGTGCACAGATAATCTAAGCACATGCTCACTGCTTGAGCTATTTTCCTCCATCTTTTAGCTATAGAACTTGTTGGAGAATTCATATCTCTCAACTCGGGTATTTGCTTGAAATATTTACTTCAACTCCTGGAACATCTCATATGGTCCATGACGTTCAAAACGTCTTTGAAGTCCCGATTCTAAGCTGTAAAGCATGGTGCACTAAACTATCAAGTAGTCATCATATTAAGCTAGCCAAACATTCATAACGTCTGCATCTGCTCCTGCAATAGTTTTGTCACCTAGCGGTGCATCAAGGACATAATTCTTTTGTGCAGCAATGAGGATAAACCTTAGGTCACAGACTCAGTCTGCATCATTGCTACTATCATCTTTCAACTCCGTTTTATCTAGGAACATACAAGAAACATAGGGAAGCTACAACGTGAGCTATTGATCTACAACATAATTTCCAAAATACTGTCAGGACTAAGTTCATGAAAATTAAAGTTCAATTAATCATATTACTTAAGAACTCCCACTTAGATAGACATCCCTGTAGTTTAACCCAAGTATTCTACGTGATATGTAGTAGTTTTCAATGGTGATCCAAATCAACTAAACCATGTCTGATCATCACGTGAGACGGAGTAGTTTTCAATGGTGAACATCACTATGTTGATCATATCTACTATATGATTCACACTCGACCTTTCGGTCTCCAGTGTTCCGAGGACATATCTGCATATGCTAGGCTCGTCAAGTTTAACCCAAGTATTCTGCGTGTGCAAAACTGGCTTGCACCTGTTATGTTCCTTGATTTTGCGTTCCTTACGCGGCTGGGTTTATGGGAACCCCTTGACAATTTGCTTTGAATAAAACTCCTCCAGCAAGGCCCAACCTTGGTTTACATTTGCCTAACAACCTATAACCCTTCCCTTGGGAGTAACTAAACCGAGGGTCATCTTTATTTTAAACCCGCGGGCCAGTGCTTCTCTAAGTGTTGGTCCGAACCGAGCAGCCTGCGGGGCCACCTTGGGGAAACATGAGGGCTATTTTACATGTAGCTTGTCTCATCTGTTGTGCCCTGAGAATGAGATATGTCCAGCTCCTATCGGGATTTGTCGGCACATTCGGGCGGTCTTGCTGGTCTTGTTTTATCATTGCCGAAATGTCTTGTAACCGGGATTCCCAGACTGGTCGGGTCTTCCCGGGAGAAGGAATATCCTTCGTTGGTCATGAGAGCTTATAATGGGCTAAGTGACACCCCTGTAGGGTATAAACTTTCGAGAGTCGTACCCGCGGCTATGTGCCAGATGGGAATTTGTTAATATCCGGTTATAGAGAACTTGACACTTGACTTAACTAAAACGCATCAACCGCGTGTGTAGCCGTGATGGTCTCTTCTCGGCGGAGTCCAGGAAGTGAACACGGATTGGGTTATGTTTGTACGTAAGTAGTTTAGGATCACTTCTCGATCATTACTAGTTTGCGACCGTTTGCGTAGCTTCTCATCTTATTCTTGTATTCGTAAGTTAGCCACCATATCATGCTTAGTCGCTGCTACAACCTCACCACTTATCCATTCCATACACATTAAGCTTTGCTAGTCTTGATACCAATGGTAATGGGATTGCTGATGTCTCGTGGCTCACAGATTACTACCACAACAGTTGTAGGTACAGGTAATGTGATGATCATGACGCGAGAGTGATGCTTACTTGTTTTGGAGTTCTTCTTCTGCTTCTTCTTCGATCAAGGGATAGGTTCTAGGTCGGCAGCCTGGGCTAGCAGGGTGGATGTCATTTGAGTTTCTGTTTGTGTTTCATCCTTAGTCGGATGTTGCTCTTGTGTATGATGATGTTGTATCCGTGTGGCTTTGTATGCATCTTTTATGTATCCCCAACTATTATGTAATGGTACGATGTAATGATATCCACCTTGCAAAAGTGTCTCCAATATGCGCTTCTATCCTTGGTGGGACCTTGGAGTTCCTTTAGGATAGGGTCGCATATTGGGCGTGACAAGTTGGTATCAGAGACTCGACCGACCATAGGAGCCCCCTTGATTGATCGTAGTTGAACGATGTCGAGTCTAGAAGAACCGGAGTCTAGTTATATCAGAGAGTAGGAATTCTTTTTACTCCTCAGTCCCTTCGTCGCTCTGGTGAGGAATCTTGACGTAGGTGTTTTGACTTACTCTTCACCTTCAAATTTCTTTAGGGTCACGCGGTAAATTTTTCGATCCTTGGTTCTCAGCTCTTTTCATCCGGTGCATTTTCTCGTCAAGTCGATTCGACCCTATTTTTTTTGCAAGTTCAATCCTCAGTTGTTTTATTTCTAACACCCACCCACCCTTTTTCTTCTCGGAGCCGGAGTCCCTAATCGAGTATCCATCCTACTCATGCGAAGTCTTTGCATTCTTTCCTCAATTATTTCAACCGGTGTCTTCTGTTCAAGTTATTCATCGGTTCTCCCTTCCAAGTTGCCTTTTTTTCCACCCTCCCACCCTCTTCTTCCCGGAGCTTGAGTGTCTTTCGAGCATCAATTTCGTTCGTGCGGAACCTCTTCAGTCTTCCGTCAATTGTTTCAACCGGTGAATTCTCGTCTCGTTTGACATTCTTCATCTCTTTTTCTTCTCCGGTGGACTCAATTCAAATTTTTCGGGTTGATCATATTATTTTCCTTGGATCAAGTGTTCTCCTTGCTCGTTCGCCTCTCGCCAGTTTATCCTTCCGGAGTGCTCAGGACATCTCAGGAGATTCGTCTATGTTCGAATTAATTCGAGGTTATCACCTCATTCAAATATTTCAATTGTTCTGGTGCATCATGTATCCGTTCAACAATCCTTTTTCAACGGTGTTTTCTTTTAGTGGGCCCTAACCCACAGGTCTTTACCCAGGATCTTACCTGACTTTTCTAACTATTTTGGAGCCATTCCTAATTCTTTTCGGGGTTTGACATAAGAATGAATTTCATCAGTCAGATGCCTTTCCAAGATCAATTTCAAATCATTTCATTGTTGGCTCAACCTATTTGGTTAACACTCTACCGGAGTATCTCAGTAATTTTGGTGGTGTTTCCCGTCATCATTTGAAGATCGAAGAAGAGTTTTTCCTCTAAATCTTGCTCGTTCTCTCGAAGATTTGTGGTTCTAGCTTCATGTTATCCTCTCAAATTATTCCGTTTATCAGATATTCTTTCTTTCCCATCTGGAGTATGTCAGGAGTTGTTTTCTGTTTGTTTTCACCGAAGGCCATCATTCTAGAAGAATACTTCGTCCTCACATTCCAGCTATCGTTATCCAATTATCCCGGTGCATCTGTCAAGTACTCTTTAATCAGCTCGTGATCTCTTTGTTCTTTTGCATCTAAATCCCCTCAAGCATATTTGTTCCTCTAATTCTTCCCGGTGATTCATTCCCTTTCATCAATCATTTTCGAATTCTTACGGTGGTTCCTTCAGAATTCTTTCCCTTTGTTATCATTTTAATCCATTCATTCTTTCCAATCCTACCGGTGGTTCATGAAGACCATCTCAAGTTTTGTGCTATATCCCGCTTAATCCTTTTCAACTAGAATAAGTACTATGCAAAAAATACATTGCCTGACATCAATTTAATTTGATGAAGGAGAAGCATACAAGAAAACTTATTCTTATTTCCTTGAATTGATTAATCCCTTCCTTCGGAGTTTGTTCATGTTGAATAATCTCTCGGTTCTAAGTGTTTTCATCTTTTCTTTTCCGGAGTTCAAATTTCCTCAGCCATTTCATCGGAACCTCCATCTAAGTCACCACAAGGCTTAATATTATTCTTTCATCCTTCATTATCTCATCATCCTTTTGTCACCAGAGTTCTTCATGGTGGCTCTTCATGATTTAATTCCTTCTTTCAAAAGTTCAGCAAGATTTTGTTGGAGAAGTTCAAGTATCTTTTCTTCTCGCATCTCGAAGTGCAAATAATTCTCCATTTTCTTCTGAAGTGGAGTTTTGCATTTCTTCGTTCTTCTCAGCTATTTAGACATTTGCTTGTGGCAGAGTTTCACCTCAAGTTTTGAGATGTTTTTCCATAGGTCCACAACAAGCTGATTCTTCGTTGTTGATTTTCTCAACAACTCCGTTCAATCCTTCCTTCTAAGTTCTTTTCATTCCATTCTTTCAATTCTTCCGGAGGCATTGCGTTGTTCATCTCATCAATTGTCATCCCATCTTGTGAAGTTCATGTTCTATTCCTTCCATTTTTCAGCCGGAGGGCTGCCGGAATTCTTTCATTCTTATTCCTTTTCTACTTTGTTCTAACTGAAGAGTTTTCAGAGTCAATCTTATTCCTTGTGCTCTTGATTCTCGTAAGATTCGCCGTGCCTGTTTTCTACCCGAGTGCTCTCGACCTTGTTCACCTTCTCTCTTGCACTGTTGCTTCACCTCATCCTATTTCTCTTCTGTCTCGTTCCTAAGATCTCGTGACGAGATCTCTTGTTAGTGCAGGAGAGTTTTAACGCCCCGAGACCGATGCGCCAGGTGTCTTCTAGTTATTCTCTATCTTTGCCATGTCATTTGCTTGCGTGTTGCACTTTGCTACGTCATCATCTGCGCACCTCCGAAATATTATTTTATAAGTGGCATGAAATGTTCTCGGAATGGGGTGAAAGTTGGCATGCGGTCTTATTATAGTGTAGGTAGACCGCCTGTCAAATTTTGTCGCATTCGGAGTTTGTTTGATAGCCCACCGTTAAACATACAACCGCATATAGCCGGTGTATTCGTCGGACGTTTTCGGTCTCTGAAAACCTTGTTGGGCTGCATTTCTCCCCTCTGCTCTCAGCCCACACCCCCTCTACACAACCCACTACCACTCCCAAGCCCAACCTACCCCTCCTCGCGCCGAGAACCGTTTGATCGTGCTCTGAGGGCTCGAAAACACCTCAAAACCCCCCAACCCTAGTCCCTTTTGCAATATATGGACACCCCCTCTCCATTTTTGGGCAACCCTAGCGTTCCCCTACCTCTAGCCTTCCCCCTCCTCAAATTTTGTGCTGCCCCAACCACCTCTTGCCACTTGGCGTTGCCGCCGCCATGCCCCGGACCAATCTGGGTGCGCCACATCGCCTCCCCGCACCCCGCCAGCCACCCCCATGCCGCCATGTCATCCTTGCCACCTCACCCTGCGCCCTGCCTCCCCCTCTCCACTGCGGCCCGCCCGAGCCCGGGGCAAGCCCGCCAAACCCATCGGGGCCCGCCCCCGAGCCCGCACGTGCCGACTATCGGTGCTCCCCGCGAGCCTCGCTCGTCACATCGCCCGAGCGCCTCTAAGCTCCTCCTGCCAGCGATCGTCGCCACCTTCAGCAAGCACCGGGCCGCGCCCCCGTGCCACGCGCCTTGCCTCTCTGTCATCCTGCTCCACCGCGGGCCCTGTCCCGCCAACCGCCTCGGCCAGTGACCCCCAGGAACCGTGCCATGGCATCAATCTCCATCCGTCGCACCCTATCGCCTCGGCCTTGATCCGGAGCCCTATCATTCAGATCCACCGCCCGCGAGCCCCGCCGGACCCGATCTGTCGGTCCCCATCACCTCCTCGCCGACCCTTGCCTCACTATCGTCCCTGCATCGCCGCCGCCGGCGCGATCTTCTGCTTCGACTGGAGGCCGACGGGCGCCGCCGCAGCTCGCGTTGACCCCGCGTGGGCTAGCCTCACCCCTAGCCCAGGGTCCCCCTAGCCTCCACTCCAGATCCGACCCAGCTCCCACACCCCGATCCGGCCCAAGTGGCCCAATGTAAGCCCCGCCTATCCCTCGCCCGTGCACTCTATAACTATATCGCGCTCATCCTCTGTTTTTTTTAGAAATATAGCCAAGTCCTTGAGAAAAACATCAGCATGTATGCATTTTGTGATGATGATAACTTTGTGCATGTGGCTCCATTTTGAGTGTATGATATGACAAAATGTTCATCTCAGAGTGCTCTTCATGATGGAGTAGTTTGTATGCATGTTCATGTTCATCTTGAGGCCTTAATCTTCGTTGCAAAACTACTATGTGATATGAACTGCTGAATCTGCTGTTTGTTAACATCATGTATGCATCTTGTGAGTGCCATAACTGTCTCTGTTGATCCTATGATGATGATCTTGATATGCACATGTTCTACCCTTCATGCTCTACATGTTGGTATGTTTTGCTTTCATGTTAGGGTGCATATTGACATGTTAGTCTCTGTTCCAAAAGTGCATGTTGCTGTTAACTACTGAAAACTGCTGTAACTTGCTCATTTGTCATTTTTGTTACATTTTCTGTGTGCATCCTATGAGAATATGTATATGTGTTTTAGGAGCTTAATAATGCCATCTTTACAGGTGTCGGTGTACTAGAGTAGAGGTACCCTAGTATCCCAAACTTGTGCACGGGTAGTTGTAGCACCCCGCGGCAAGGCTTGCCGGGTGACCGCCAAGGTCCTCCGTGGTTCCTTTGGAGCCATTCAAGAACAAAGTATTCAAGCCAAGGAGACAAGGCCCCGGCAAGAGGAGCTTGCCGGGAAGGCCAACCAAGGCATCTCAAGGAACTTGCCGCGACGCGCCACGCGTCCCGGCGAGGCCCCATGAGCGACAAGCTTCCGGACGCGACAAGACAATGACCGCGGCAAGGCGCTTGCCGCGGTAAACTACCACTCTGTACGCGCGCTCTAGCACATCCAGCAACGTGTCGCCCTGGGACCTTTCCAGGCGCGCATGGCAAGAGGCTGTGCGGCCAGCGGTGCGCGGTGGCAAGCGACGCTGACAAGATTGCCATCGTGGCAAGCGGTGGCGTCCCTGACGGTCCCTTTTTGCACTATTTGGGCGACTTAGATGGGCATTTAATGCCTTTGTCCCCTGCCGTCGGGGTTAGGTATTATACACTGTACATGTAGTTGTACCAACCGCAATTCCTTTTCCATTTTTACCCTTGTCTATGTTGCCACATGTCGGATACCCCTTTAGCATATAAAAGGAGGCCCATGCGCAACGTAGAGGGGGGGTTGGAAGGCAGAAAAACACTCAGGCTTAGTCTCGCTAGCAGCTAGTGTGTACTGTAGCACTCAGCGCTCCCGAGCAAGAACTCAATACACTCAGACATGCAGCAGTAGGAGTGTTATCTCTCCTGAGAGCTCCGAAGCTGGGTAAACTGCTCGTGTGCTTCGCCTCGATCCGCTCTTCGTGCGATCTCCGCCCCCCGCCGAACTGAAAGGGGCTCGGTCCGCCGGTCCCATAGGTGTTCGTGGATCAGTTTCCCCGACATCTTTGGCGCGCCAGGTAGGGGAAATCGAGGTTGTGTGAACCTGATCCGACGTTCACACGAGCTAGATCTTCATCTTCTTCGTCGACATGCCACCGAAGAAGAAGGCTTCGGCAGTAGCTGTTCCGTCCACGTCGATCCCACCACCACCGGAGCAAACGGGTGGTGGGGTAGACACCGGCGGAAGAACGGGCATCGACGAGGGAGCTCACGGTGCTGCCAGGTCCAAGGACAAGGCTGCGCAGACCTCGGCGTCCGTACATGGACTGCGCCCATCTCAAGAGGCGCAGGACCGACAGCATCATGGTATTCGTAGTGCCATACGTTCATTGGACCAAGATCGAGCTGGTGGATCTCGGGGTGCTCAAGACCAGCATGCACGCCAACATGCTGGCACGAGCGAGACACGGTCGCCTGGACGAGATATTGCTCCTTCTAACATAGTTAGAAGTCCGAGCATATCCCGCTCCTCGCGCCATTCGCCACTGCCGCCCACTACTCCAGCAGAAGCTTTGGCGCGAGCTCAACTGCTCCTGGATTACCCTCCAATGGCAGACAAGATTGATGAATGGAGGGCCACCATTCAGAGTCTCATCGGCTTCGCCAGCGGCGACACTCTGCGGCAGCCGAGTACATCGCTGTCGTGGCAGGCACGAGCCGATGGCGATGAAACCGGTGGGGGTGCAACCACCATGCACTCTCCACCCCGAAGGCCAAGATCGCCGACTCACCGGATCCACCTCAGCAACGACTCTACCGCATCATCAGATCCACGAGCTCGTCGCGATCAGCACCAAGTTCTTCAGGAACGACAGCAAGAAGACCCTCGTACTCGCATCGAGCGCCGAAGAGAAGCGCGGCGTCAATCGGACCAGCGCGCTGGGCCCTCTCTCGACATGCATGCACCAGGGGAACCAGGCGACTTGCCGTACGCGGTAGGTTGCCCTGCGTTCACTCGTGAGCTGCGGCAAGTCCAGTGGCCCAGCACGAAGAATTTCAAGCCAGACGTACCAGAGAAGTACGACGGCAAGTCGCATCCGTCGGAGTTCCTCAGCATCTACACCATCGCGGTGCAAGCTGCTGGGGGGCGGGATGACAAGATCCTGGCCAACTACTTCCCGTTGGTGCTCAAGCCCAATGTCAGATCCTGGCTCATGCACTTGCCGGACAACTCCATATCCTCCTGGGCAGACCTATGCCATCAGTTTGTCAGCGCCTTTACAGGCGGCCACAAGCCTCATGGCCAAGAGAGCGACCTTCATCTGCTCGCCCAGAAGGAAGGAGAGCCCCTGCGCAAGTACATTCAGAGATTCAGCCGCGTACAGCACAACATCCCAGATGTCCACCCTGCCGCGGTAATCAGCGCATTCCATCAGAACGTGCGAAACCGCAGGATGCGGGAGGAGATGGCGATGTGCCAGATCAGAGACGTCAGTGAGCTATATGCCCTGGCCGACAAGTGTGCACGTGCTGAGGAAGGGAGGAAACTCCCTGGAGAGAATACAGAAGCAGGAGGATCTGATAGTGAGGAGGCTGCCCCGGCAAAGAAAAACCGGCGGCGGAACAACAGGAAGAAGAAAGGCAAAGATGTGCTAGTCGTTGAGCAGTCCGGCAATGGAGGTGGCGCCAAGAAAGCCAAAGCTGGTAGCTCCGGCGAGGAGATTGCCGCAGGCACCAACTACCAGGCTGTGGCGGTCGCTGACAAGCAGGACGGCACCAACAAGCAGTACTGCAAGATCCACCGCACCAAGGGCCATGACCTCCAGAGCTGCAAGAAGGTCGAGCAGCTTGTCGAGCAGCAAAAGGCTGAATACGAGCGACGCGACAAGGAGAAGGCCCAGGAAGGTGCTGGAGGAGCCGGCAAGAAACGCCCCGGCCGAGGAGGACGCCGCGGCAAGGCCAAGCAGCGGCAAGGAGACAGACCTCCCCGCGGCCGCGACAAGGATGAAGATGACGACGACGATGAAGATATCGATGATGACGAGACCGATGAGCAGGAGTTCCAGAAAGCCACAGAGGTCCTGTGCGTTGACGGCGGTGCTTCTCTGCATACTTCACACCGCCAGCTCAAGCAGTGGGTGCGGGAAGTCAATGCGGCAGAACCACCCGTCGAGTCACGCAAGCCTCTGAAATGGTCCAGCACGCCTATCATCTTTGATATTAAGGACCACCCTGATCGCATAACTGCGGTCGGGTGCTTGCCGATGTTGGTTTCACCAACTATCCGCAACCTCAAGGTCACTAAGATGCTAGTTGACGGTGGGGCCGGCTTGAACCTGATCTCCTCCAGGGTACTCCAGAAACTCCAGATCCCAGATGGCGAGCTCGAAGAGACCGGCACATTCCAAGGAATCAATCCGGGAAGGAGCAAGCCGAAGGGAAAGATCACGTTGTCGGTGACATTTGGTAGCGAGTTGAACTTCAGGACTGAGAGGGTCACTTTTGACGTTGCTGACTTTCCATTGCCTTACAATGGGATACTCCGCCGTCCAGCACTCGCCAAATTCATGGCAGTCTCTCACTATGCATACACATGCTGAAGATACCAGGCCCGATAAGTGTCATCTCTATCCCTGGCAACAAGAAGGATGCTCTTATCTGCGCCGACAAGATCTACCGGGAAGCAGCAGCCGCAACAGATCGCAAGTCACTTGCCGTTGAAGCTCCCGGGGCGAAGAAGAAGACCAAGTCCGTTAAGAGTTCTGATGCCCACTCCGGCAAGCGCACCTCTTCGGAGTGCTGCGCTACCGTCCAGGACGCACCATCGAGCTCCACCGGCAAGTGTAAGAAGACAATGGCAGCTCCACCAGAGACCAAGAAGGTGTCCGCCAAGGAGGATGGCACTGGTGGTACCTTTACCATCAGTGCCACTCTCGACCCTAAATAGGAAAGCGCGCTCGTTGCTTTCATGCGGGCGAACGTCGACGTATTTGCGTGGCAACCGTCTAACATCCCCGGTGTTCCCAGGAAAGTAATCGAGCACCATCTTGCCGTCTGTCCTCATGCGCGGCCCGTCAAGCAGAAAGTCAGGAAGCAGGCAGTGGAGCGCCAAGAATTCATCGCAGAAGAAATCAAGAAATTGGAAGCAGCAGGCCTTGTGAGAGGAGTGCTCCATCCTACGTGGTTGGCCAACCCTGTAGTCATGCGCAAGGCAAACGGGAAATGGAGGCTTTGTATCGACTTTACCGATGTCAATAAAGATTGTCCCAAAGACCCATTTCCCTTGCCGCGCATCGACCAGATTGTTGACTCCACGGCCGGATGTGACTTACTTTCATTTTCGATGCATACTCAGGATACCATCAGATCTTCATGGCAGAAGAGTATGAGGAGAAGACCGCATTCATCACCCCATGTGGCACATACTGTTTCGTACGGATGCCTTTCGGTTTAAAGAATGCTGGTTCAACATTTGCAAGGGTAGTCCATGACGCTTTTGAGCCGCAAATACATAGAAATGTGGAAGCCTACATGGATGACATAGTGGTCAAGAGCAGGGACAAGGCGACTCTGATTCAAGACTTAGACGAAACCTTTGCAAATCTGCGCAAGATCAACCTCAAGCTTAACCCCGAGAAGTGTGTGTTTGGAGTCCCCTCCGGCAAGCTTCTCGGGTTCTTCGTGTCTCAGCGAGGAATTGAAGCCAATCCCGACAAGATCATGGCCGTTGAGCAGATTGAAGCACCAAAGCGTGTCAGGGATGTACGAAGACTTGTCGGTTGTGTAGCTGCTCTCAGCAGGTTTATCTCTAGGTCTGCTGAGCGCGCCCTGCCATTTTTCAAAATATTGAAAAAGGCAGGTCCAATGAAATGGACTCCTGAAGCGGAGGCTGCACTGCAGGACTTAAAGAGATACCTGTCCTCCACTCCAACACTTGTCGCACCTAAGCCACAAGAGAAGTTGCTGCTATATATAGCGGCAACCAATCAAGTGGTTAGTGCTGCGTTAGTAGCGGAGAGGGAGGCGGATGATGAGCCAGCAACCACGGCAGATGCATCCAGCGACAAGCAGGGGACTTCACCGGCAAGCTCTGGTCCCGACAAAGATGGATCTGCGCAGGCGCGTGAGAAGATGCAGAAAAGAATGATGCAGCGCCCAGTTTACTTTGTCAGTTCCCTTCTGCAGGGGGCTAGGTCAAGGTACTCTGGTGTGCAGAAATTGCTTTTCGGCCTTCTCATGGCCTCGAGAAAGCTGCGCCATTACTTCCAAGCACATGAGATCACAGTCGTCACTCGTTTTCCGCTGAAGAGGATACTGCAAAATCCAGAAGCAACAGGCAGGATTGTCGAGTGGGCACTAGAACTGTCAAGCTTTGGCCTCAAGTTTGAGAGCACTTCAACTATCCAAAGCAGAGCATTGGCGGAGTTCATAGCAGAATGGACGCCAACACAAGATGAAGAAATTCCAGAAACAAGCATCCCCGTCAAGGAAGCAAGCAAAGAGTGGCTGATGTACTTTGTTGGTGCCTTCTCGCTGCAAGGCGCTGGTGCGGGTGTGCTACTTGTTGCACCCACCGGAGAGCACCTCAAGTACGTAGTCCAGATGCACTTTCCCAAGGAGCAAGCAACGAACAATACCGCAGAGTATGAAGGTTTGCTTGCCGGTCTCAGGATCGCAGCAGACCTTGGGATCAAGAAGCTCATTGTCAGGGGTGACTCACAGCTTGTCGTCTGCCAAGTGAACAAGAATTATCAGAGTCCGTTGATGGAAGCTTATGTTGATGAAGTGAGAAAGCTAGAAGAGCACTTTGACGGCCTATAGATGGAACATGTTCCAAGAGCTCGAAAGGACATTGCCGATGGCCTGTCGAAGTGCGCCGCACTTAAGGTACCTGTGGAACCAGGGATCTTTGTGCTCAAACTGACTCAACCGTCTGTAACACCATCAACTGGAAAGAGCAAGAAGAGGAAGTTGATTTCTGGTGACTATTTTCCGGCGGAGCTCCCCGAACCCGCCGCCAAGAAGGTCCTCAAGATCAACACCAAGGGTGCTGAGGAACAGTCTGCTCCGGCAAGCCCTAGGGTTTGTTCCGTTGAAGCAGACGCTCCCGACAAGTTTTGCTCCGGCAAGCTTGCCGGGGAACGTCAAGCTCCGGCTGAGCCGCAGGTTCTCGCCATAGAAGCGGATGTTCCTGCAGCAGCAGATGTGCCTTTAGTCCTTGTTGTCGAGCCGCAAGCTCCAGCATGGGCACAGCAGATTGTCCGTTTCCTTCAGACAGGAGAACTTCCCGAAGAGTAAGAAGAAGCGGAAAGAGTAGCCCGGCAGTCAAGTATGTACCAGTTTGTCGACAACACACTGTACAGAAGAAGACTCAACGGCGTGAAATTGAAGTGTATTCACCGGGAAGACGGACAAAAGCTGTTGGCAGAGATACATGGAGGCATATGTGGTCACCACATTGGCGCAAGAGCACTTGCTAGCAAAGCGTTCCGGCAAGGTTTCTTTTGGCCGACAGCCCTCAGGATGCAACTGCACAAGTAACCAAGTGTGAAGCGTGCCAGTTCCATTCCAAGCAGATACACCAGCCAGCTCAAGCTCTCCAGACGATCCCTTTATCCTGGCCATTTTCGGTCTGGGGGCTCGACATCCTCGGCCCCTTTCCCCGAGCTGTCGGGGGCTTTGAGTACTTGTACGTTGCAATCGACAAGTTCACAAAGTGGCCAGAAGTGGAAGCAGTGAGGAAGGTGACAGCACAGTCAGCAGTCAAGTTCTTCAGGTTGATTGTTTGCCGCTTCGGGATCCCTAACAGGATCATCACCGACAACGGCACGCAATTCACGAGCCGCACCTTCATGTAGTACGTCCAAGATCTTGGCGCCAAGGTCTGCTTCGCTTCTGTTGCTCATCCGAGAAGTAATGGTCAAGCGGAGAGGGCGAATGCTGAAGTGCTGCGCGGGCTCAAGACCAGGACTTTCGACAGGCTGCGCAAGTGCAGAAAGAACTGAATTGAGGAGCTGCCGGTGGTTCTTTGGTCGATCAGGACGACACCAAATCGAGCCACTGGCCAGACATCTTTCGCTCTAGTCTATGGAGCAGAGGTAGTTCTCCCCACAGAACTCGTATACAGGTCACCTCGAGTGCTCGCTTATGATGAGCTTGAGCAAGAGCAGTTGCGACAAGATGACGCGCTACTCCTTGAGGAGGACCGTCTTCAGGCCGCTGTACGAGCTGCTCGATACCAGCAAGCTTTGCGCCGCTACCATAGCCACAAAGTTAATGCCAGAAGTCTCGAGGAAGGAGACCTTGTTCTTCGGCGCGTTCAGTCCGCCAAGAATTCCAACAAGTTGATGCCGAAGTGGGAAGGCCCTTACCGGGTGAAATGAGTCCCTAGGCCTGGCACTGTCCGCCTTGAGACCGAAGATGGCATTCCGGTGAGCAACTCCTGGAACATTGAGCATCTTTGTAAGTTTTACCCGTAAGGCGCGATTGCCGGAACCTGTTCCGGCAACCACCTTTTGTACAAGTCTTGCCGATGTTGCATGTAATCCTTTGTACGAAGCCGGGCGCAGACCCCGTGCATAAGTAAAGCTCATGTGCTCCGCACATCTTGTCAATTTCATGCTTTTTTTTTGCATGCGTTATCTGACACTTTGTGCAGCGCCTACACCCAGTAAGCAATAACGAGCCGTAAGGCTCCATATCTTTATTTTCTCTTCTTTCTCTTTCTCAAAGAAAGGAAGGTTCCCTCGCCCACAAGTTTGCCGGGGGGAAAGGAGAAGATAATGGTGTGGACCAAGCGTCGTTCGAGGAAGTTTCGCCTTACCGGGAAGCAAACGACAGAAAAGCTAAGCTGCTAAAGTTTGAGCAATCAGTTGTAAAATTTTTAAGTTATCTTCCTCGAACGACCGTGCTTTGTATGGAAAACCTGTGCACGGAGGAACCAACTCGTAGCTAGTTGCGCCCTTACTTTGTTTCGAGTCTGCTCAACAACTTAAGTGAGCTGCGACTAGTTGCGACAAGGTTTCTTGTCGGTAGCGGCACCGCCAGCAGGCTGCTGACGTCCCGCACTCAGCGCTCGCGGCTAAGGTGCCTGCACCGACAAGTTCCCTAAAAGCATAGGGAAAAAACAAACAAAGGAAGGAATCAAGTAAAGGAAATAACATAGCAATCGCTACCCGAAATAGAGTCATATTACAAGATAGCTTGTCGCAGCTCTAACAGTTTGTTCACATAACATGACCAGCAGCGACAAGAAAAAGAGAAAACGGGCGGCCTAATCTACGCGATCGCCATCAACCCTCTTGATCCCGCTCACCTTGTCCACAATGGGTGCGACAAGGGTCTTGAGCGCTTCCAGATCAGCATCCGGCGGCAAGGTCCTGAGGACGTTGGTGAGGTTGAGGCCTGGGTTGCGGAAGGCCACCTTCACCAGCACCTTTTGAAGAGCTCCCGCGCAGATCTTGCGCGACTCGTCGGCCAGCTGCTTTGGTATCTTCTCCCGGAGTCACTGGAGGGCCGTCGCCACGCCTTTGAAGAACAAGCTGAGCTTGGCGCTGGGTTGAAGGTGCTCATCGGAGGAATACCCGAGATCCTCCATCCCCAGCTGCGCCAGCTCCCTGTCGATGGCTGTGGCAACATCCACGAGACCCTCGGTCCAATGCTCCACATTCTCCCTAAAAGTGTTCTGGGCGGCAGCAGCACTCGCCAGCAGCACCTCGTCGGCCTTGATCTTCTCCTTCAAGGCCACCTCCTGCTCCCTGGTGCCGTCCAGCGTCTTGGTCAAAGTAGTCAGCTTGAACTCAAGATCTGCGTTGGAGTCCTTGGCGGTGCTAAGCTCCTTGCTCCTCCCGGCGAGACGACCCTGCAGCTCGCCAAGGGTGTAGGCGTCCTTCTCGCGCTCACGCTTGAGCGCAGCAAGCTCCTCGCCGCTCACCTTGAGATCGGCCTCCAGCTGCGCCACCTTCGTCTCCAGCTCCTTCTTGGCGGCCTCGGCAGCTGCGGCAGCATCCTCTGCTTCCTTGAGAGCCCCGCCGAATGTTTGCTCGCGCGCGGCAAGCTCCTCCTTGTGGCTGTCAAGGTTAACCTTCCACTGCGCCAACTCGCCTTCCTGCGCAGACAGCTTCTCGGCAGCAAGCCGCTGTTGCTCTTCAACTTCAGCCCTCTCAAGGAGGAAGGCTTTACGCTCCTCGGCGAGTTGCTCCCGCTCCTCTATCAGGGACCGGAGAGCTTCCTGGTTGAGGCCCCGGAGCTCCTCCGTGCGCTTCTCGATTCCACTCCCGCCTTCGCGACAAGCGCTTCTCGGGATACCAGCTTGGCCTGTCGGGCGCGGTAGAGCGACAACAGCTTCCGCAGCAGCTGCTCCTCCTCCGGCTCGCTGCTGCTGCTGCTCGGCGCGTCGACTAGCGTCAGCCCAGCGGAGGCGAGCAACTCTTCATCAAAGATTTCTCCTTCGATCGGCGCCCTGGAGCTCGACGCCGAGGGGAGCTTGATGAAGACGCCATCGCCGACCTTCAAATAAGCGCCGGGCTGGGGCTCTTCGGAGCCTGACACTGCAGCAGTGGCGGAGGGATCGGCGGTCGGCGTAGCACCTGACGCTCCTGCGGCCTCGGGGCCGTCAGTGCGATCGCCGGACCCCTCGCCAGCTTCTGCGGGGGCAGCTTTGGCGGCCTCTCCGCTGGCGGGATCATCAGCGCCGGCTTCTTCTTCGGTGACAGCGGCGTCGTCGGTATTGCCGCGCGCGTTCTCCTCGCCGGCGACCTCGGTTTCCATCGGCTCCGTGGCAGATGGACCTGACGACCGGAAAAGGAAGAAAATTCAAGCAAATATTCAAAAAGAAAATCAGAAGAATAAGAACCCAAGGGTAGTTTTCAAGCAAGAGGATTACCTCTACTAGGATCTACAGTCGTGGTCTCCGCCACCGGGGGGTCGCTGGTGCTGTTCCTTGCCGGAGAACTGTCCCTTGCCGGAGACTTCTCCCTTACCGGAAAATTCTCCCTTGCCGAAGAACGCTCCCTTGCCGGGGAATCCCCCCTTGGCGGTGTAGTCGAAGCAGATGGCATGTCGGGAGCGGCTTCCGAGCACTCCTGGTGAGACTGCTCTGCTCCTACGCAAACAAATAGTCAGATGTTAGCAAAGAAAGAGCACCCATGCGCGCCTAATAGCAGGAAGTAAACCATATACTTACGCTGGGGGCTGCGCTGGGGGCTGCTTTGGGGAATAGTTGCCGGGTCCGGCAAGGTGGTCTCGAACACACCCCCTACTGTCGTGGTGGGTTCGTCCTCGATGACAATCACCGGGACCTTGGCTCTCTTCGCCGCTCTCTGGGCCAGAGTCCTGAAAAGGAATGGGTTCGGAGTAAAGCAAATCAGATACAAGACAAAACAGCAAGAATTGAAGAACTACAAGTACAGCAAAGAATCTTACTCTTCCTCTTCCTCGTCGGAGCTGAGCGCGGAGAGGTCGAAGTTCAGCCCACCTTCGGCGTGACAAGGCGGAGGAGTAGGTTCCCTTAGCCGCTTGGCGGGAGCAGAAGCGGTGGTCCGGGATGTCACACCCTAGCTAGTTCATGCATTAGAGTGTTGCATCATGTTTATTCTTTCATCAGAAACCTGAAATGGGGATGACAGAACCCCCAGTTCCCTCTGAAACCAATTAGGGTTTACTAAAAACTTTTTCAATGAACCTGAAATGCCCTTCTAAAATGCCCATCATTTTTGTCTTGGTTCAGAACCTCTACCAAAAGTGATGCACATTTTCCTAGGCCATCTTAGGGTTTTCGAATTAAATCATAAATATTTGAATTTGGGCATTTAAAATTATATAAAATATTTAAATGCTCAAATATCTCCAAACTTAAATGTTTCATGTTGGAAATAGTCCAACTATGGACCAGGAGTAGTTTGGTGATTTTAGGAGTTGCCTAAGTATTTTATTTAATTCAACAAAGTTGCAGAAGTATTAAAAAATACAGAAAACAGAAAAAAAATGGAAAAACTTACCTGACGCCAGCTCCCGGCCCACCTGCCGGCCCAGCCCAGCGCCGCTCCAGCGAGCTGCTTGCCGGCCACGCAGGCAGGCAGGTGCCCGACGGCGACCGCAGCGCGCCCCACGCACCTGCTCGCCGCCTCGCCGCTCCCCTCGCCCGGTGACGTCGTGGATCGGCCTCTCTCTCTCCCCCGAACCCCCCAGACACCCCCTCTCCTCTCCAGCTCCTCCCCCTCGCGCTCCCCCCGCCATGACCGACGCCACCACCGCCGTGCCTACGTC